>NC_092716.1:86733283-87043405 GCF_047496885.1 Scyliorhinus torazame | reverse complement strand
ACCGGGACTGAGGCGATCAACGAGGAAGACCAGACCGCCCGCTCGACTCGTGGAATCCGCGTGACACCAAGACAAAGCAAGAATGCTTTTGTAACAAAAAAAAATGTATTTTTGCCCGTATTGTAAATAGTTCTCACAAACTTGTACATAGCCCAGTGTAGGGCTAAAGCTGTATTAACACAGTCCGAAATTTGTTCCAGGGCCAGCCTTGTAAACCCCTATCACCATGCGAACCACCACCCCGCCGGGTTCCTTTTTAACAAGGAGTGAATGTGGTGGTATGTATTAGGGGTAATGTGGTACCTGTGAAGCCGAGAGGCTATTGGCTGACAGGTCCCGGGTCCTAGTTGGATCTGCCGACTTCTGGCTCCGCCCTGAAGGCGGAGTATAACAGATCGAGCTTCTCCCCGCAGCCTCATTCTGTTGCTGAGCTGCTGGGGACAAGTCTTGCTTAATAAAGCCTAGATAGACTTCATCGCTTCTCGTCTCGCGTAAGTCATTGTGCGCTACAACAAGCACATGTTCTGGTCCTGTCCCAAATTAGTAGGTTTTTGGGTGTCTTTCTTTAGCACCACATCAACAATCCTAAATATTGATTTAGAGCCTTGTCCACAAGTGACTATATTTGGGGTCTCAGATCGGCCAAGCAGAGAATGGGTGCGGGGGCAGATACCATGCAGTTTGCCTCGTTGATTGCTTGGAGGCGAATTCTGCTGAGCTGGAGACAGGCGATGTCACCTAGTGCCTCGGTGTGGCTAGGTGACATGATGGAGTTTCTGCACCTCCAAGTGTTCAAATTTATAGTAAGTGGGTCAATTGAAGGTTCTACTACAAATTGGTCACTGTTAGCTGATAGTGGGGGGTGGGTTTGGTGGGGGGATTGCTTGTTTGGGTTGTATTTCTGTTTTGGAGTTAGTTACTGCTGTTTGTAATTTTTGATATTGGTGTTGGCATTGTTTTGGTAGTGCATTTTTGATATGCAAAGTTAAAACTTGAATAAAAATATATTTTTTAAACTATGTGACGCCTATCTTTGTTGTATCGACCATTTAAAGTGAAATTTACCTGTTTGAAATAGTCTTTGCCTGTTAATTAATGTTTTAATGTTTGTTATGCTGATTTTAGTTGGTTTGTCCAGTAAATGTTTTCAAAATTGAAGTCTTGTCCATTGGTTTTCCTTATGTTGGTGTCATGGGAATTCCTTCCTTTATAAAAGGTTATCTGTCCATATAAGGACCATAGCACTATGGTTGAAATGCTGGAGTATAAGAGACAGGGATACAGAAAGGTAGGTGCATCATTGAGTTATTTTCACCCTGCTCCTATGGAACAATATGGAGAGTACACCTGGAAGAGCACTGGCATGTGGCAATCAGATGGACCAGGAATTATGGGGTGGATTCTCCGCCTCACACTGCCAGTATCAGAGTTCCCAATGTGGCGGAGAATCTTTATTGAGGGGGGTCTCTGGTGGGGGATCAGGTCACCTCCATTCTGGGCGGCTCCGATGGCGGAATCGTGGCAGGCGCCAATGTGACGCTAAATCGCAATCCTCCATCACCTCGACAGCAGCATTAATGCGGTCCTGGAAGCACGTACAATAAACACCATTCACATTATCATTAGCGTGCATAACCCGGTATTCTCCAGGGTCTCTGCGATGCTCCACCTGGAGGAAATACCAACGGCGGGTTTCACCTGTGGTTTTAAAAATCGGGAAACAGGCGTTGTGGCTGATGAGGGAGAGGAGGTAGAACATGCAGAGGCACGACCATGGGCTGCAGTCCTGCCACTGGCAGGGCTGGCTGCAGGGGTTCATGGGGTCGGGATGACCCTCCAAGGGACCAGGGTGTCCAGGCACTGACTGCCATTGCCACAGCCTACAAGGCAGCCATCTTCCTGCGCACCCCACTGACTGACCACCGTGGCCCGTGGTTATGCAGTTCCCAATGTGGCGGAGAGTCGCTGTCCGTGTCCTCTTCCTCGCGACCATCTGCTTGGGGTTTGGGGGTTGAGGTCAGGGGACACCAGAAGGGCCAGCCTCATAACCAGGTGATCCTGCAAGACACAACACATGATTGGATCGCAAGTTGGGGTGGTGTGTGCGTGTGTGTGGGGGGTGGGGGGGGGGCTGGGTGTGGTGGTGGAGGGAGGGGGGATGGTAGATTTGGAGGGAGGGTGGTGATGGAGGGGGGGGGGGGCGTGGTGGTGGATGGGGGGGCTGGGCGGTGGTGACAGACGTGCCATGGGGAACCGCAGTTCAGCAGGGTCTCGCTTGCCTGATGTTGACCTCTGCCTCGGTGACTGCCCTCTCCACGGGCCCACCAACTAGGTCCGTTTCCCACTGCGGCCGCATGTACGGCGGTCCCCCTATAGTCTTCTCCCTCTCCCAGCAGGTTGTGGACCGTCTTCTCCTGGGGGGTGGGGGAGGTGCAGGGAGGGGAGAGACAGAAAACGCACAGTGTTAGGCAGTCGGGTGCATGCAGCACAGAGTGTGTGTGGGGAGTGGAGTTCTAATATGCAGCTGCAGCTTGTCAGCCTCTTGAGTGTAAATCTTGCCTCCGGTGAATCCGGCACCTTTTCCATTGGAATCACTTGTGTTCCACGCGGCGCTGGTGCTAGCCCATTCACGGTCGTTGAATTGCTCTGGGAGCGGCACCAATTTTGCTGTTGTAGAAGTCCACCGATTCTGTCCCGGCGTCTTAGTCTCTGAAAAGGCGAATCCTGCCAACGTCTATAATACAGGGCAAACCAGTCACATTTCTTCTTGCCAGGTACCTTGATGTTAATGATTGATCATCTGCAACTTAAGAAGGTTTCTCAGAAAGCAAAGAATGTACAACAAAATCATAGTCCTAATTTGTTATGAGTGACAGCAGCAGAATTACTTTAAACCACTTCAATTTTTTCATATCTGTAATATTAAATCTGGTGGATAGTTAAAAATAACTCTTGGCAAATTCATCAGCTATTTTTTTATAATAAATTTAGACCGATGCTGAATAATACTAAACAAAGAGTGGGATTTTCCGGCAGCTGCCGCCGGCGGGATCATTCGGTCCTGCTGATGGCAACGGCCCGTTGTGGGTTCCCTGGTGGCGGAGGTGCAAATGATGGGACACGCCAATGACAGCGATGGGGGAGCCTCCCCCAAAGTTTCTCCTGTAATTGACCAAAACCTGAATTCATATTCTGAATATTTTGCACCTACTTAACAAGTTTCTTTAGAATCATGAATATAATATTGTTCAATGATGCATATTGAAGAGATAAACTGCTGTAAAGATTATGACAAGGAAGCATACAGTTGATATCTTCTGACTATTCTTAACCATTTGCCAGACTGAAATAATTTTCACTGTGGAATTAAGTAAACACTCAACAGTAAACTGGTCCCCAAATTTTCTGTTTATTATCTGAACTGGAAGATCTTATATTTCCCATTCTGTTATTCCTTTTACTATGGAAGATCAAGAATTAATTGTGCTATTAAATGTGGCTAATGTGCTTTACCTTTAGATCCGGTACTTGGCAAAAATGCAGCTTTCTCCATGTTGTTATTTTTCCATCCTTTAACCAGGGAAATTAACTTGTCCACTGATGTCATTATTTCAGTTTGTCCATTATGATGGGGTTTGGCTGTTTTTTTTCTGGGTGGACTCTCTGAATCATCAAAACATACATCATTGCTTGGAGCATAAGAATCCTCAGCTACTTGTCTCTCGCCAACAAAAAATGTGTTTAATTTACTTTTTCTTGCTTTATGAGGTGAAAGAGTTGCACTGTAAGTTTTGGGAGCTGAACTCATGGTCATGTTTCGTGTCTGAGGAGCTGTCTTATTACCCCAGTTCCAACTGGTCATTCTGCATGGATCTATTTCAGTGATGGCACTGTTTGTATATTCCTGGGAGACAAAAGAGGTAGTTTAGTCATTATTGGCAAGAAATGCTGCACTTAAATACATATAATGATATTGTAATGTGATGGTGTATTACAGTTCACTCATGGAGTCCGAGTTGCTGTGGTTAAATGAATTTTTACATGCGTGATGGAAGAAGGTCTTTTACATCACATGGCTGACAATGAACATCTCTCACTCTTAACACCTGCCACTGGCATGAGTTGGAAGGATTTGCAGATTGATACTCAACCCATTTGGCCACATTATGAATGTACTTTCTTCAGGCAGAGTCCAATGGTGGTGCTTGCAGTTCAGAGGCAGGGATGCTAACCTCTGCACCACAAGACCTTGTGAAAATGAAATGAATGAAATGAAAATCGCTTGTCACAAGTAGGCTTCAAATGAAGTTACTGTGAAAAGCCCTTAGTCACCACATTCCGGCACCTGTTCGGGGAGGCTGGTACGGGAATTGAACCGTGCTGCTGGCCTGCCTTGGTTTGCTTTCAAAGCCAGCAATTTAGCCCTGTGCTAAACAGCCCCTAATGTGTTATAATGCAGTTAAGGTAATGTAACTAAACTAAGAGGTTTGGTAGATTCAAATTGAAAAGTAAAAGTAGCTGCCTATATCATCACACTTTGCAAAACGTCTTGGACGCAATTCTCCCATCGGAAGTCTAAGTGCCGACGCCGGAGTGAAAACCGGAGTGTTTCACTCCGGCGTCGGAGCCCGCTCCCAGCCCCCTATTCTCCTGCCCCCGGGGGGCTAGGAGTGGCGTCGCGTCATTTACGCGCGCCGGGCATTGGCGCCGCATAAAAGCGGTGCTGCGTAAATGACGCGACCGGCGCTGCGTAACTGGCGTCACCCACGCATGCGCGGGTTGGCCGGCACCAACACACGCATGCGTGGTTGCCGTCCTCCCCGAGGCCGCCCCGCAAGAAGATGTCGGATGGATCTTGCGGGGCGGCAGAGGAAAGGAGGTCCTCTTTGAGAGAGGCCAGCCCGCCGATTGGTGGGCACCGATCGCGGACCAGACCCCACTTGAGGCCCCCCCCCCCCGTTGCAGGAACCCCCCTCCTCCCCCACCCACAGGCCGCCCCAGGTGTGGACGGCGCCGGTGGAATCCCGTCGTATTGGGCAGGCCGCTCGGCCCATTCAGGCCGGAGAATCGCCGCTTGCCCGTTGCAAACGACGAGCAGTGATTCTCCCAACGGCCAGCCGTAATTCTCGCCACGCCAGTTTGGGGGTGGGGGGGGGGGGGGGGAGAGAGAATCGCGTGCGGGAGTCGGGGCGGGACACGATATGGCAGAGGAAGTTGCCATAGGGACTGATGGCTTCAACCGGCGGGGGGGGGGGGGGGGGTTCCGCCCCTTATGTCTAATGGCAACATTCGCTGACAGTAGAACTTTATCAATAATCTACATCTAAAAATGTCACTAGTTCTCAGCCAGGCTGAGATAAGAGCCCCCTATAGAATGAGTGTTTAATCCAAAAGCCCCCCCCCCCCCCCCCCAAAAAAATCAAGTATAAGATAAGCATGCAAGATGACTGGAAACTTTCATTTCATCCTGATTGGTTTTGACTTTTTCAAATATAAAATGATTGATGTAGGTGCTGAATGGTGTTAAAATTAAGTCAGTGCTAAAGAAGAATTTTAGTACCGATGTAATTTCATTATTTCACCGAAGATTCATGGCTATGTTTATATTTAATTTCCAGTTTGTGAAAATAATGACATTCTTAATTTTTTGTTTCAAACAAGTTTCAAACATATTGGACGGAATCTTTCTTTTTTATGCAGTGTGGCAGCATGCGGAAAAAGCGGGGTTGAAGCCATCAGTCCCTATGGCAACGTCCTCTGCCATATCGTTCAAAATATAGTTTAAAAATGTTGAAGGGGCAGGCACCGTAACATCACATCAATATCGGGGGCACTGCCCAGTTATGGTCCTCAACCCACCCATTCTTCTCCTCCTCGCTCCCCCCTCCCAAAAGCGATGCACTCACCTGAGCTTCTCCAAAGGGTCTGCGTGCCAGGTGCACGTTGTGGGAGAGCAGTTGTAATTCATGCTGGTGTGCCCTCATATCAGCGTAAATGGATTATCTAAAAGGGGGGGGGGGGGGATGATCACGCATAGAGGTCTGATAATGACATGCAAGTTTATTATAATGGATTTCCCGACGTTGAACTTCGGGATTCCTGATAAGCCACTGGGTGGGTATTGGGGACAATTGCAATGAGGCTTCCCGCTGACATAAACCATGATTTAGGCCTCTTGCAAGATTTTCCACTCCTGTCACCAAACCTGCCCAAAAAGAAGAGGAGCAGAAAATCCCGGCCATAGTAGACAATAACCTACTCATTAGTAGCAGATAATTCAGTAGAGTACAACATTTCAATCAAAGTTGTCAAAAATATTATTTTTAAATTTTAATACTAGTACATTAGGCTTTAAATTGTCTCAGAATAAGAAATATTTTCTAAATAAAATACTGCTCTGTGCCACGTTAAATGAGAAAAACTAGTAAAAAATCAAGTCCTGAATGGAAGGTTTTCCATACCAGCAGGTGGCACCATTTTCCAATGAAACATTCCCAATTCTATTATATCTCAATTTAAAGCCACATCCCAAACAAATAATGAAGATCAGTAACTGAATAACATTTGGCAGGCAATACGAAAAACAAGTTATTTGAGAAAACTGTTGCTATATTTCCTAGGCCACTAAAAGTATTTATTCATTTGAAAATAAGAATTTAAATCAGTAAAGGAGTTATACCTTTTGTGCAACATGATTTAACACATTTTCTTTTTCCTCAAAGCTAGAGTGAAATTCCACAGAGGAAACTGAAGTAATAGTTTCTGCAGTGACATCAACCGTCTCTGCACTAACAGTCTCTGCCTCATTTTCTGCACACCACATTCTAAGTAAAAATAAAAATGTAACATTAAAATGTAATCCACTGGAAAATGAGATAATGTAAGTGAGCTTTCTAGTTATTCCAAATGATCATTAGATTTCCATTCTTCAGCATGGGCACAAAAGATTACAGAATTGTTACAGCTCAGAAGGAGGCCCTTTGTCCCTTTGTGTCTGCACTGCCCTGTGGGGAAGACTGATTCTTAAATTGGTATATGAGATCCCAATGAAAAATGCGACTGTTTGTCTGCTCTATCACTTCTGCACAATTGTATCATTCTTATTCTTTAAAATGTATTGGTCCTGCAGTGGAGGGTCATCAGGTACACCCGTAGTACTGTTAGGAGTGAGTTCTGGGATTTTGACCCAGTGATAGTGAAGGAACTGCAATATAGACAGGATGGTGTGTGTGGTTTGGAGGGGAACTTCCATGTGGTGGTGATTCCATGCATTTTCTTGTCATTCTCGGTGACAGAGATCGAGGCTTTGGAAAGTGCTGTCAAAGGAGCCTAGGTGAGTTGCTGCAGTGCATCCTGTAGATAGTACATAGTGTTGCCATGAGTATCGGTGGTGGAGGGAGTGAACATTGAAATGGTGCATGGGATGCCAATCAAGCAGGCTCCTTTGTCCTGGATTCTGTAGATATCCTTGAGTGGAGTTGTAGCTTTACTGATCCATGGAAGGTGGTGGTCAGGCTTTGGGGTTTCAGGAGATGAATTACACCCCACAAAATTACCTACCTCTGACCTACTTTTAATTGCTGGTCAATGGTAACCCCCATGATATTAATCGTAATGGGGGGATTCAGCGATAGTAATGTCATTGAATGTCAAGGGGAGATGGTTAGATTCTCTTTTGTTGGAAATGGTCATTGCCTGGTACTTGTTGCCTCCTACTTATCAGCCCAAGCCTAAATATTGTCAGGTCTTGCAGTATATGGCCACCGACTGCTTCAGTGCCTAAGGAGTCGTGAATGGTGCTGGATATTAATCATCCGCGGACATCCCCAGATCTAACCTTATGATTGGGGAAAGGTCATTGATGAACCAGCTGAAGATGGCTAGGCCTCAGACACTATGCTGAGGAACACTTGCAGCATGTTCTGGGACTCATGACTGACCTCCAACAACCACAAAGGTCCTCCTTTGCGCTAGGTATAACTCCAACCCGGAGAGAGCTTTCCTGCCGATTCCCATTGACTTCAGTTTTGCTGGGGCTATTGTTGCCACACTTGGTCAAATGCTACCTTGATGTCAAAGGCAGTCATTCTCATCTTACCTCAGGAGTCAGCTCTTTTGTCCATGTTTGAACCAAGGCTGTTATGAGGTTAGGAGTAGAATGATCCTGATGTAACCAAATTGAGGGTCAGCGAGCAGGTTATTGTTGATGGAAGTGACGCTTGATACCACTGTTCACAGCACTTTCCGAGTAGACTGATGGGATGATAATTGGCTGGGTTAGATCTGTCCTTTACGAAGACAGGACAAACCTGGGCATTTGCCGGGCTGGACAATTTTCCACATTGCTGGGGAGATGCCACTTCTGTAGCTATCCTGGAACATCTTGGCTTCCTCAATGTGAAGACAGAACTTTGACTCCACAAGGACTAGGCGGCAGTCGCTCCTACCATTACTGCTATGGAGAGATGCACCTGCGACACATTAGATTGGTGAGGACGAGGTCAAGTAGGGTTTTCCTCTCTTGTTGATTCCCTCACCACCTGCCGAAGACCCAGTCCAGCAACTATGTCCTTTAGGACTCGGCCAGCTCAGCCAGTAGTGTGCTACTGGGCCAGTCTTGGTGATGGATATTGAAGTTCCCAACCCAGAGTACATTCTGCACCCGTGCCACCCTCAGTGCTTTCTCCAAGTGATATCCAACAGAGGAGTACTGATTCATCAGCTTAGGGTAATGGCAGGTGGTAATAAACAGGAGGTTTCTTTACCCATGTTTGGCCTGATGCCATGAGACTTCATGGAGGTTAGAATTGATATTCAGAGCTCCCCGGGAAACTTTCTCCCAACTCTACACCACTGTGCTTCCCCCTGAGATTGTCGTGTCTGGGACATTGGGTGCGATTCTCCTGATTGGAGACTAGTGCTCCCGCCAATGGGAAAACGTGATTCCCGCTGGCACTAGAAGCAACCTCGGCATGTCATTCAATGGCACAGCGAGGTTCCCGCTGGACCTGAGGGGCAGAACCTAATCTCTGACAGATCCCACAACTCAGACGGCAGGGCACACGTTTTAATGGCCACTCCAGTCTCAGACTTCCCAGCTGCAGCCATTAAACCCTTTAAACAGCTCGTCAGCATCCCCTCAACATCTGGAAGCCCTTGACAGCAGAGAGACCACCTCTTTACAAAAAACTGCAGTTAGAAAAACAGCTGCGCTACTGAGTTAATGGATCAAACAACCTTAATCCTCCCCTTGACACTGCCTGGACTATCAATCAAATAACACGTAAAAGGCAACATGCATGAAATTTAATGTAAACAATGCAGTTCAAAGCTTTTAGGCATACAAAAAGGCTAGAAAATGTTGACGGGCAATGAAATTGACTGAAAAACCCCCACTTCAAACGTTTCCAGCTTCATCTCACAGATCTTTGAACTTGGCATGACGACAGTTTAATGGATTTAAGGCTTCAGATGGGCACACTTTCACTTTATTTCCAGATAACTATTTTTGAGATATTGACACACTGTTTAAAGGCTTCAGGTGGGAAGTGCAGCAAATGACCCCTATCCCATGAAAGACCCCCCAACCTGAACCTCTCCAGCACATCCCTCCTGACTCCCACCTCCCATGAAGGACTCCCCTTGGCATCCTGGAGGCAATTGTAGGGAGGGCATTTACCTCTTTACCACCCCTAGTACTGCAAACCACAAGGTCCCCATTTCTTGGGACATCCACCAATTCATGCCAGTGGGACTCCTGACTGTGTGTGTGCGTGTGTGTGAGGGGGGAGAGAGGGGGCAACCCACAAGGCAGGCGAATTGGATGTCCTGCCCTAAATTAGATTTTAAAACAGTGAAGCTTGCTTTTGGCCCCCCGCTGAGTCACCGGGCCATCAGGACTTCCTCCACTGGTGGGCAGCACAGAAAATCCTGGCCATTATCTGTAAGGTATGATTTCATGAGTATGATGTTGCCAGGCTGTTGCTTACTAGTCTGTGGGGCAGTTTCCCCAATTTTGCCGTAAGTCCCCAGAAGTTAGTAAGGACAGGGCTGGCTGGGCCATTTGCATTTCTGGCACCTAGGTTGATTCTGGATGGTCCATCGAGTTTAATTTATTTTAGAATTGTAGTGCCATTTCAGAGGGCATTTAAGAGCTGTGGGTCAGACCAGGTAAGGACAGCAAATTTCTTTCCCCAAAGGGTGTGAACTAGATGGGTTTTTAAGACGATAGAAAATGGTTTTGTGGTCACCATTAGACAAATTTTTACTTCCAGAGCTATTTGAATCCATATCCCCAAAGCATCAGCCCAGGCCCCTGGTTTACTAATCCAGTAACATTACGCTATTTTGTGGCAAATCAATTAACCAATAAATGAAACAACCTGAGGGGCAAATTAATGGGGCAGCCCCTTAAATTGATACTGCCTGAAACAAAAATCAAATCACAAATAAACCAAAACGTGATTAAGAGGTTGATCACCCTAGCCCTCGTGGTGCCTACAGAGCACGGAAGGCCTCAACGATGCCAGTGGGCACCTGGCCATGAATGTAGACGTGGTAGAGGGACAGATAGGTGGGTCGGATGAATCCCAGAGTCACCTGCTGCCTGGACCTATTGATGACAAGTTTGGCCAGGCCCAAGAGCAGGTCCCACTCCTTCCCTGCCCCTCTCCATACCAGGTGTCCTGTTATATTACCACTACACCACAGCCTCCCCTTAAACCTCTGTTTGTGTGTGGAACAGGTTCATCATTCAGAGCATTTAATAGGATTTAGGTTCCACAAACGGCCTCAAGCACTTTGAGGAAGCCTGCAATCCTGTGACGAATTCCTCGCTTTGCTGCACTATCAAAGCTGAAAAACTCCTAACTCAATTGAATATGGAAAACGTAACCCGAGGGAACACAAGTCCTCATGATGTTGTGCATGTCACGAATACCTTGACTGAAATGACCCATATGGATAAATTTGAATGCTGTGGTCACCATCATGGCAATTGCCAAAGCAGTGTGGGACTGAGGCCAAGGCTAAGGTTGAAGGTCTGCCTTTAGCATAACACCGAGATAGTGAATTGCCGCTTTGGTGAAATATAGTCTCCTTCACACAACTCCTCCAATATTATCTCGAAGGACAGCCTTTTCAGATAGAAATTGACTATCTGGTGGTTCTAGCTGCACGATCTCTTCTGTTGTTACCCAGTTACCTGCAACAGCCAGAAGGCTGAGATGTCCTGTTTACATGAGTGATACCATTTGACAGCTGGATCAGCCTCCTTGCCACTTGCCATACAGCTGCACTCTACAATCCACAACAGACCATCTCTTTATTCTAAACAACTGCTCACAGATTAAACTTACTGGTAGACAAGTTGATTACCCTGGCTACCGAAGAGCAAGCAAAAATTATTCTTGATCAGCCTATGGGCACGTTGCCTTACTCTTTTTCACTATTCCCTGTATTAGACTCATTATATACATTACATCCCTCATCGTCTTCATCTTTTTTAAAATATAAATTCAGTGTACCCAATTCAATTTTCCAGTTAAGGGGCAATTTAGCGCAGCCAATCCACCTACCCTGCACATCTTTGGGCTGTGGGGCGAAACCCGCACTGACACGGGGAGAATTTGCAAACTCCACACGGACAGTGACCCAGAGCCGAGATTGAACCTGAGACTTCAGTGCCGTGAAGCAGCAGTGCTAACCACTGTGCCACCGTGCTGCCCTTTCGGCTTCATCTTTAAGCAGTTTATCCAAATGTGGAAATATTTGAACAAGTCATACAAATGAGGAAAAATAAAGAAGTCATATAAGTATTTTAAAAATACCTGGTTATCTAAACCATTTTATGCAGGTTTTTTCCCAAAATCGCCTTCATTATTTATGTGAAAATAGCAACCTTCTTCGACAAAAAATACATTAAGTGGGCAAGAAATTGCACCTTCTTCGACAAAAAATACATTAAGTGGGCAATTTTCCCAAGTTCCACTATGATATGCCAGGCTGTTGCTTACACTATGATAATCCTTGTTAATTTCAGTTTGTTAATTTCAGTTTGTTAATTTAACATCTGTGCAAAAGACAAGGTTGAAGCATTTGCAACCATCTTTAGCCAGAAGTGTCAAGTGGGCAATGCGTCTTGGCTTCCTCCAGAGGCTCCAGCATGACAAATGCCAATCTTCAGCCAATTTAATTCACTCCACTGGACATCAAGAAACTGAATGTACTGGGCACAGCAAAAACTGTGGGCCCTAATAACTTCTCAACTGTGGTACTGAATACTCCAGAACTAGCTGCACCCCTTGCTAAGCTGCTTCAGTACAACCACAATACTGCCATGATAATCTACCCGACAATGTGGATAACTGGCCAGTTATGTACTGTTGACAAAAAGTAGGACAAATTCAATCTGCCCAATTACTGCAATATTATTCTACTCATTATCTCCAACAAAATTGTGAAAGGTGTTGTTAACAGTGCTATGAAGCAGTACTTACTCACTGATGCTCAACCCTGAGGAAGGAGCAGTGCTCCGAAAGCTAGTGATTCGAAACAAACCTGTTAGACTTTAACCTGGTGTTGTAAGACTTCTTACTATGCCTACCCCAGTCCAATGCCGGCATCTCCACATCATGGCTACAAGTGGTTAGCCTCCGGATACCCCAAAACCTGCCCAGCATCGACAAGACAGAAGTCAGAAGTGTGTTTGAATATTCCCCACATTCCTGAATGACTGCAGCTCCAACACAAAGAAGCTCGGCATCATGCAGGACAAAGCAGCCCGCACGACTGGTCCCATCCACGATCTTAAACTCCCTCCATTTCCCACACACAATGGCAACAGTGTGTGTGATCTACAATGTTCAATAATCAAGATTCCTTCAACAGGACTTTCCAAACTTATAACTTTGAGCACCTTGAAAAACACGGAAGCACCACCACCTGCAAATTCCCTTCCAAATCACACACCATTCTGACACACCGTTCCTTCATTGTTGCTGGGTCAAAATCCTGAAATTCCCTCTGTAACAGCATTTTGGATGCAGCTACACAACATAAACTGCAGAGTTCAAGAAGGTGGCTCACCACCAGCTGCTCAAGGGTAATTACGGATGGCTACGAGGCCGCCATGCCAGTGATGCCGACATCCCCATGAATATATTTTTTACAACCCCTTTGGAGAAATCAACGGTGTACCCTTCAGAGAATTGTAAAATCATTGACAATAACTTCTCAATTTTCAGGTTTAACTGTGCAAAGGCCAACCGCAGAAGCTGCCATCAGTTTCAGAGTATGACAATGCTCACGGACGGTTTCACCATCATTAGAACAGCAATAAAACTTTTAAATAATTTTTATTGAGGTTTTCACAAAATATCAACAACAAAATGAAAAAGGAACCCAATAGAATTAAATACAGAACAAAATAAAACAACCCCCGTGCCCCCCTCCCCCCTATACATAAATAATAAATTAACACCCTGAATTAACACAAAGCAAATATAGCCAATATATACACCCCTCAGATCCCCCCGTGTAATCAAACAAAAATAAAATAGAACCCCCCCCCTCCCAGGTTGCTGCTGCTGCTGACCATTATCTACCGTTCTGCCAGGAAGTCCAAGAACGGTTGCAACCACCTTAAGAACCCTTGTACCGATCCCCTTAAGGCGAATTTCACCCTCTCCAATTTAATAAACCCCGACATATCGTTGATCCAGGATTCCACGCTTGGGGGCCTCGCATCCTTCCACTGAAGACAAATCCTTCGCCGGGCTACCAGGGACCGCAAAGGCCAGAATACAGACCTCTTTCACCTCCTGCACTCCCGGCTCCCCTGCGACCCCAAATATTGCGAGCCCCCAGCCCGGTTTGACCCCCGACACCGTCCTCGCTACGCCCTTCCAAAATTCCTCCAGGGCTGGGCATGCCCAGAACATATGGGTGTGATTTGCTGGGCTCCCTGAGCACCTAACACACCTGTCCTCACCCCCAAAGAACCGGCTCATCCTTGTCCCGGTCATGTGTGCCCTGTGCAGCACCTTAAACTGTATGAGGCTGAGCCTCGCGCACAAAGAGGAAGAGTTCACCCTCCCAAGGGCATCTGCCCACGTCCCCTCCTCGATCTCCTCTCCCAACTCCTCCTCCCACTTACCTTTCAACTCCACCACCGAGGCCTCCTCCTCCTCCTGCATCACCTGGCAAGTTGCCAAGATCTCCCCCCCCCCCCCCCCCCCCCCCGAGAGCACCCTGTCCTGTACTGTGCGTGGCAGCAGCCGTGGGAATTCCACCACTTGCCGCCTGGCAAATGCCCTTACCTGTAATTACCTAAAGGGGGGAACCCATACGTCTCCTCCAGCTCACCCGGACTCGCGAACTTCCCATCCACAAACAGGTCCCCCAACCTTCTTATCCCTGCTCTGTGCCACCCCGAAAACCCTCCATCTATTCTCCCTGGGACAAACCGGTAGTTCCGCGTATTGGAGTCCACACCGAGGCCCCCACTTCCCCCCTGTGCCACCTCCACTGCCCCCAGATTTTGAGGGTAGCCGCCACTACCGGACTCGTGGTATACCTCATTGGAGGGAGTGGCAGCGGTGCCGTTGCCAGCGCCTCCAGACTCGTACCCTCACAAGATGCCATCTCCAGCCTCTTCCATGCAGTCCCCTCCCCATCCATCACCCACTTGTGCACCATCGCCACATTGGCGGCCCAGTAGTACCTACAGAGGTTGGACAGTGCCAGCCCCCCCCCCCCATCCCTACTCCGCTCCAGGAACACCCTTCTCATCCTCAGAGTCCCTCATGCCCAAACAAACCCCGTTATGCTCCTGTTGACCCGCCTAAAGAAGGCCTTCGGGATAAGAATGGGGAGGCACTGGAACAGGAACAAAAACCTTGGGAGCACCGTCATCTTAACTGACTGCACCCTACCCACCAGGACAGCGGCAACGCATCCCACCTCTTGAACTCCTCCTCCATTTGCTCCACTAGCCTCGTGAAATTAAGTCTATCCAGGGCCCCCAGCTCCTGGCCACCTTGACCCCCAAATACCTGAAGCTCCTCGCCGCCCTTTTTAGTGGGAGCTCACCAATCCCCCTCTCCTGGTCCCCTGGGTGAACCACGAACAACTCGCTCTTCCCCATGTTGAGCTTGTACCCTGAGAAATCCCCGAACTCCCGGAGGATCCTCATTACCTCCAGTATTCCCCCCACGCCACATATAGCAGCAAGTCGTCCACATAGAGCGACACTCTATGCTCCTCCCCACTCCAACCTCCTCCAGTTCCTCGACTCCCTCAGTGTCATAGCCAGGGGTTCAATCGCCAGTGCGAAGAGCAGGGGGGACCGGGGACACCCCTGCCTCGTCCCTCGATGCAACCGAAAGTACTCAGACCTCCCCTTGTTCGTGGCCACACTCGCCATCGGGACCTCGTACAACAGCCTAACCCACCTGACAAACCCCTCCCCAAACCCGAACCTCTTCAGCACCTCCCACAAGTACCCCCACTCTACCCTATCGAAGGCCTTCTCAACGTCCATCGCCACCACTATCTCCGCCTCCCCCTCTCTCGCCGGCATCATAATAACGTTCAGGAGCCTCCGCACATTCGCGTTCAACTGCCTCCCCTTCACGAACCCCGTCTGGTCTTCGCGGATCACCTGCGGCACACAATCCTCAATTCTCATAGCTAAGACCTTCACCAGCACCTTGGCATCTACGTTTAACAACAAAATCGGCCTGTAAGACGCACACTGAAGGGGATCCTTGTCCCGCTTCAGGATCAAGGAGATCAGTGCCCGGGACATAGTCGGGGGCAAAGCCCCCCACTCCCTTGCCTCATTGAAGGTCCTAACTAGCAACGGGCCCAACAGGTCCACATATTTTTTGTAGAATTCAACCGGGAAACCGTCCGGCCCTGGTGCCTTCCCCTCCTGCATGCTCCCTATCCCTTTGGCCAGCTCCTCCAGCCCAATCGGGGCCCCCAATCCTGCCACCAGTCCCTCCTCCACCTTCGGAAACCTCAATTGGTCCAGAAAGCGGCCCATCCCTCCCTCCTCCAGTGGGGCTCAGACCGATACAGTTCCTCATAAAAGTCCCTGAAGACCCCATTGATGCGAACCCCACTCCGCACCACACTCCCTCCCCTATCCTTAACTCCCCCGATCTCCCTAGCTGCGTCCCGCTTCCGAAGCTGATGCGCCAGCATCCGACTTGCCTTTTCCCCATACTCATAAATCGCCCCCCTGGGCCTTCCTCTACTGCGCCTCCACCTTCCTGGTGGTCAACAGGTCGAATTCGGCCTGGAGGCTATGCCTCTCCCTCAACAGTCCTTCCTCAGGCACCTCCGCATACCTCCTGTCTACCCTCACCAGCCTCTCCCTCTGCTCTCTCCTCGTGGGCCCTAATGGAGATCAGCTCTCCCCTAACCACCGCCTTCAGCGCCTCCCATACCATCCCCACTCGGACCTCCCCGTTATCGTTGGCCTCCAGGTATCTCTCTATGCTTCCTCGGACCCGTTCACTCACCTCCTCATCTGCCAACAGCCCCACCTCCAAGCGCCACAACGGGCACTGGTCCCTCTCCTCCCCCAGCTCTAGGTCTACCCAATGCGGGGCGTGATCCGAAATGGCTAACGCCGAGTACTCGGTATCCTCTACTCTCGCTATCAGCACCCTACTCATAATAAAAAAATAGATCTGGGAATAAGCCTTATGAACATGCGAGAAGAATGAAAATTTCCGAGCCCCCGGCCTTGCAAATCTCCAAGGGTTCACCCCTCCCATCTGGTCCATAAACCCCCTCAGCATTCTAGCCTCCGCCGGCTTCCTACCCGTCCTAGACCTGGAGCGATCCAGTGCCGGATCCAATACCGTGTTAAAGTCTCCCCCCATTATCAGGCCCCCCACTTCCAAGTCTGGGATCCGACCCAACATGCGCCGCATAAAACCCGCATCATCCCAGTTCGGGGCGTACACGTTGACCAGCACCACCCTCTCCCCTTGCAGCTTACCACTTACCATTACGTACCTGCCGCCATTGTCTGTCACAATGCTCGACGCCTCGAACGACACCCTCTTTCCCACCAAGATCGCCACCCCCCGATTTTTGGCACCAGCCCCGAATGAAACACCTGACCTACCCACCCCTTCCTCAATCTTACCTGGTCTGCCACCTTCAGGTGTGTCTCCTGGAGCATGACCACATCCGCCTTCAGCCCCTTCAGGTGCGCGAACACCCGGGCCCACTTGACCGGCCCGTTCAGTCCCCTTACATTCCAGGTTATCAGCCAGATCAGGGGGCTAGCCGCCCCCTCCCCCGCCGACTAGCCATAACCCCTCCTCGGCCAGCCACGCGCCCACACCCCACGCCCGTCCCAACCCCCTCTACTCGCTCCAGATCCCCCTTGACCACACCAGCAGCAACCCGGTTCCCCCCCACCCACCCCCCACCCAGATGGACCCCTCCTAAGCTGCTTTGCTCCCCCCATTGCACTCCCACAAGTCAGCTGACTCCTGCTGACCCCGGCCACTCCCGCCTCTCCTTCGACTCTTCCCACTGTGGGGCATACCATCTTCCTCCATTACCCATCAGCAGGCTCTCCGCCTCCCCCTTCCATCCCAAGCATAGGAAGCAACCATCGCTTACCCGCCCTGGCCCCCTCCAGCCTTCAGCGCGGGAAAAAGCCCGCGCTATCCACCTGCCCGGCCCCGCCACCTCTGACGCAGCTCCTTTTACAGGCCCAGTCCCCTCACCCCCGACTCGGGCCTCACCCTCCCCGCGAGGCCCCAACCCGCCTACCGGCCATCCACCCCTACTCCATTTACTCACCCCCCTCCAAGAGCCCACCTGACAGACCCAACCAAAACAGCGCCCAACCCACCCTAATCACCAACACTGAACCAAAGAGAAACAAGAGCAAAGAACCCCCCCCTCAAAATGTAACACACCAACAGCAATCCCCGCCCACCCATCCCGACCCTTAGTTTGTGTCCAGCCGCTCGGCCTGAACAAAGGCCCACGCCTCCTCCGGGGACTCAAAATAATGGTGCCAGTCCTTGTAGGTGACCCACAGTCGCGCCGGCTGCAGCATGCCAAACTTCACCCCCTTCCTGTGCAGCGCCGCCTTCGCCCGGTTGTACCCGGCCCTCTTCTTCGCCACCTCCGCACTCCAGTCCTGATATATTCGAACCTCCATGTTCTCCCACCTGCTGCTCCTCTCTTTCTTGGCCCACCTGAGCACGCACTCCCGATCATCGAACCGATGAAACTGCAGCAGCACCGCCCGCGGCAGCTCGTTAGCCTTGGGCCCCCTCGCCAGCACTCTATGGGCCCCTTCCAGCTCCAGGGGCCCCTGGAAGGACCCCGCTCCCGTAAGCGAGTTTAACATGGTGACCACATAGGCCCCCACGTCCAACCCCTCCAGCCCCTCCGGGAGGCCAAGGATCCGCAAATATTTCTGCCTCGACCAATTCTCCATCTCCTCGAACCGTTCCTGCCATTTCTTGTGGAGCGCCTTGTGCGCCTCCACCTTTACCGCAAGCCCTAAGATCTCATCCTCGTTGTCGGAGATCTTTTGTCGGACCTCGCGTATCGCTACCCCCTGGGCCGTCTGGGTCTCCAGCAGCTTGTCGATAGAAGCCTTCATCGGCTCCAGCAGGTCCGCTTTGATCTCCCTGAAGCAGCGCTGGATAACCTCCTGCTGCTCCCTGCGCCCACTGCATCCACGCTGCCTGGTCCCCGCCCGCCGCCATCTTGCTCTTCTTCCCTCGCACTTTCTTTGGGTTCACCACCACTTTTTTAGTCGCCCCGCTCCTGGTCCAAGCCATACACTGTCGGGGGAATAGTACAATCTTCTTCCCACACCGGGAAATGTCGGAAAAATGCCATTGGGGGCCCTGAAAAGAGTCCAAAAGTCCGTTCCAAGCGGGAGCTGCCGAACGTGCAACTTAGCTCTGCATAGCCGCAACCGGAAGAGCAACTTTGTCACACATTCCTTCCTGCGTTTGGTTTAGTAACATTTATCAATCTCAGATTTAAAATGTTCTATTCATTTAGCATGAATTGTCATTTGCAGAAGCGGGACAGTTTAGCTCAGTTGGCTGGATAGCTAGTTTGTGATACAGAGTGAGGCCAACAGCATGGGTTCACTTCCCGTACCGGCTGAGGTTATTCATGAAGGCCCACCTTCTAAACCTTGCCCTCGCCGGAGGTATGGTGATCCCCCAGGTTAAATCACCAACAGTCAGCTCTCCTCCTCAAATGCTGAAAGCAACTGGGACTATGGTGACTTTTAAAAAAAATATTGGTTTCATTGAACTCAACAAGACATTCGACAGTCTGAGCTGAGGCGGTATATTTAAGATGCTGCAAAAAAATTGGCTTTCCATCGAAACTGGCCAACGTGATCTCTTTCCATGACAACATGATGGGTAAGGTCAACTATAACAGGGCAACATCAGAACCCTTGAGATTCGCAATGAGGTCAAACAATGTTGTGTTCTGGCACCAACACGGTTTGGTATATTCTTCTCTTTACTGCTGTCCTTTGCCTTCAGGTCATCGACAAAAGGTGTCTATTTACATACCAGAACTGACAGAAAACGGTTTCAAGCCTTGCTTGCCTGAGATCCAAGATAACCGTGTGCTAAGTCGTCATCAAGGAATTGTTCTACACTGACAATGCCACATTAGCATTTCATACTGAGGAACACCTTCAGTAGCAAATATGAGCTTGAATAGAGTCTGGCTCGAACATTGGGATCAGGAACATAAAATGTCATCATGGTCCAGGATGTTGCCATTCCACTACCTATCAGAATATGGGGTCACAGATTCAAACTGCAATATATAAATTCAAGGCTGATACTTGAAATGTTTTTCACACCAAGGCAATCAATTCTGGATTTCTAGGTAGCTATTGGAGACGAAAGCTCAAAGCGTTGAAGTAACAAAGATCATGCAATATGAAACAAAGATTTTTCTAGTTGTCTAAATTAAGTTGGACTGCTTGGCCTTATCTTAGCACCTTGTGCACTTTAGACGTAAATTTATTAGGATTCCTATAAACACAAAAAAGAATGTTTAAAACTACTCCTTTCAGAAGAATTAGGTGTGATTATTTAGATATTTACACAACTGAAGTCCCATGCTTCTTTTCTATTCATTCCAATTACAATCAACTGGAGCAGTTTAATTTGATGTATTAGTGTTCATCAATACACATTTAGAATACTTTAAACTTGTGCAGAAGTCTCTGCTTGAAGGTTTGTTCACATTATTTGCATAGTAGGCATGCTATTAAATGCCCTAAGCTAAATGATATTTTCAGCTGCTGTTTCACCATGAACAATGCCATCGTTAAGTATAGATAATTGTTATTTTCTGACAAAGCAACAATACCCTATGACAGGCACAATGGTACATTATTTTGGTAGTCAACAGAACAAAGATGAAAGCACTGTGAAAATAAGCAGTTGTTAGAGAACCTCAATTTATATTCAAAGAGCTTAATGGGAAAATTGGGGAAGTTTGAAAACTAATAAGATTGAACATATATTTCAAATTTCTGAATTTAACAAACTCTAAAAGGTGCGGTTTATTAACGGATATAGTCTCCAGTCTAAATGGCTCATCTAACAAGATTTGAAATTATTTTACTTGTTGAAGTTAGACGTTTCATATTAGAAAGGTAGTGAGTACCTTGTGTGTTCAGGATAGATGTCTGCATTATATGCACACCGAGTCCTCAAATATCTTCATCAGCAGCGGCACCAGTCGATCAGCAACTATTTTATAAAACTCCACCTGGAACCAATCCGACCCCGGCGCTTTACCCATCTGCCTTCGCCCAATTGCTGTTTTGATCTCCTTCACCCCCAGCGGCCCCTCCATCCCTTCCCGATCCTCCTCTCAAACCATGGGACACTCCAAACCCTCAATATGTCCAACTCATCTGCCGGTCGCGCCAACTTATAAAAAGTCTTGTAGAACGGTCTTGGGCAGCACGGTTGCTTCACAGCTCCAGGGTCCCAGGTTCGATTCCCGGCTGGGTCACTGTCTGTGCGGAGTCTGCACGTTCAGCCAGCGTCTGCGTGGGTTTCCTCCGGTTTCCTCCCACAGTCCAAAGATGTGCGGGTTAGGTGGATTGGCCATGCTAAAATTGCCCTTAGTGTCCGAAAAATGTTGTGTCCAAAAAATGTTAAGTGGGGGTTACTGGGTTACGGGGATAGGGTAGATACGTGGGCTTCAGAAGGGTGCTCTTTGTAAGGGCTCTTTGTAAGGTGCAGACTCGATGGGCCAAATGGCCTCCTTCTGCACTGTAAATTCTATGATTCTATGAGAATGCCCCATTATCCGGCGCCGGCACTAACCTACCACCCGAGTCCATACAATCTACTAGAAAGCGACCTGCCACCTCAACTGACCAGTCAAAAGCATACTGGCCTTCTTTCCATACCTGTACATTACCCACTCGAGTGCCACAACAGCTGCACCACCTTCACAGTGGATAGCAGATCAAATTGCATTGCCACATCTTTCTACTAGCCAGAAGCTGACGTTGGGTCCCTTGAATATTGGCCACCCACCTTCAGGATCTCGTCCAACCACTGGCGCTCCTCTCTCGTCTCCCTCTTCTTTGCCTTGTGCTAAATTATCTCCCCTCGTACCATCGCCTTCAGGGCCTCCCACAGTACTGAGGGCAACACTTCCCCATTCTTGCTGAACCCCAAATTTTCATCAATCAAAATCCCAAATCTACTAACAGCCCCACATCCAACCTCCATGCCAACTGCTAGGCCCCATTTCCAAAACCACATCTACCAGGTGCAGAGCTGATCTGATATCACTATTGTGAAATATTCCACATTCCTCACCCTTGGCAACACGACTCACAAAGAAGTCTATGCACAAATACTCATTATGCACCGGGCAGAAGAGAACCCCCTGCCCCAGGGTAAAAAAAACGCCATGGATCTGCTCCACCCATCTCTTTCATTAACAATGCCAGAACCTTTGCTGCCTCTGAAGGGGCCACATCTTCTGCTTAGACTGATCCAAATTGGGGCTCAAACGCAGTTCAAACCTCCCCCTAATATCAACTGGTGCTTATCCAGATCAGGTATCACAGCTAACATCCGCTTCATCAACTCCACATCATCCCATTTTGGGACATACATATACGCTAAAACCGCAACTTACCTTACAATGTCCCTGTAACTATGACGTACCTCCCATCCTGGTCCGCTTCCACCTTCTCCATCTGGAACCAAATTCTTTTATTAATAAGTATTGCCACCCCAGAATCCTTCTATCAAAGTCAATGTGGAACACCTGTCTAACCCAACTCTTACAGAGCCTGACATGGTCCTTATTCGCAGGTGGGTCTCCTGCAAAAGCTCTAAAACTTTTCAAATGAGAGAGAACTCTGTGGTATGTATTAGGGGTAATACGGTACACCATGAATGCCGAGGAGCTATTGGAGGACAGATGCTGGGTCCCGATTGGATCTGCCGCCTACTGGGCTCCACCCAGATAGGCGGGGTATAAGAACCGTATTTTACTCCCCGCAGCTGCATTCTGTGACTGAGCTGCTGGGGAACAAGTCTGAACAAGTCTGCTCAATAAAGCCTCGATTGAAGTTCTTTACGTCTTGCCTCGTGTGTGATCGATGGTGCTACAATTTATTGAGCAGACTTAAAAAGGAATATGGAGCTCCGGATCGCCCCGGAGTGCCTGCGAATCGGCCCCCAAGCAGCTAACGCAACATCGGCGTTTAAGCACTGGCTGGCGTGCTTTGAGGGATACCTCCGAATGGCCCCCGGCAGACCAACAGAAGACCAGAAGATGCAGGTCCTGCATTTCAGGGTGAGTCCCGAAATCTACTCACTCGTCGAGGGCGCGGAAGAATTCCCAGCGGCGATCAACTTGCTGAAGGAGATCTACATTAGGCCCGTCAACCAGGTCTACGCATGCTACCAGCTCGCAACGAGACAACAAATCCCCGGGGATTTTGCTAGACGAATTCTTCAATGCTCTAACGATCCTGGGACGAAACTGCAACTGCCCAGCGGTTACGGCGAACGAACATACGGACCTCCTGATCAGAGACGTTTACGTAGCAGGTTTGGCATTGTCACAAATTCGCCAGAGACTTTTAGAGAAAGACTCTCTCGGACTCAGAGGTACGGGCCCTTGCAGCCTCCCTTGACGTGGCCTCCCAAAACGCCCGCGCCTATGCCCTTGGGCTCCGTGAACCCCCACCGCGACCGACCCCCCGGCACTCCCACCCCTCCGCAAGCATGCGCAGCCAGAATCCCAGACCACCCGGGGGGGCCCCGCTGCTATTTTTGCGGGCAGCCAAAACACCCCCGCCAGCGCTGCCCGGCCCGCTCGGCCACGTGCAAAAGCTGCGGTAAAAAGGGGCACTACGCAGCGGTGTGCCAGTCCCGTGGGGTCGCCGCTATCTCCGGGGAACAAACGGGACCACGGACTCAACCCCCCCAGCGACCCATGGGCGGCCAACGGGCGCAGCCATTTTGGGCCCCGGACACCACGAGGGGGGGACGGGCGCCGCCATCTTGCTACCCACGGGCGATCCATTGGAGCGGCCATTTTGTCCACCCCCGACCACGTGCGATCCATGGACGCTGCCATCTTGGCTGACAGGCAAGGACCCCAGCATGGACGGCTCCACACTGCCTGAAGACAACGATCTGATGCACCAACCACGTTTGGCATCGGTGACCCTCGACCAGTCGCGGCCCTGGACACTCCAGACGACAACGACAAAGGTGCTGGTGAACGGGCACGAGACGCCGTGTTTGATCGACTTGGGGAGCACGGAGAGTTTTATTCACCCGGACACGGTAAGACGCTGTTCCCTTGTAATTCGGCCAAGCACCCAAATAATCTTCCTGGCAGCGGGGTCCCACTCCGTTGCAGTCAAAGGGTTCTGCATCGCAAACCTAACGGTGCAGGGGAGAGAGTTCAAAAATTGCCAGCTGTATGTCCTTCCCCACCTCTGCGCTCCCACCTTCCTGGGGTTGGACTTCCAATGCAATCTCCAGAGCTTAACATTCAAATTTGGCGGCCCTACCCCCACTGACTATCTGCGGCCTCGCGACACTCAAGGTCGAACCGCCCTCCTTGTTTGCGAACCTCACCCCGGATTGCAAACCCGTCGCCACTAGGAGCAGACGGTACAGCATCCAGGACCGGACGTTTATCAGGTCCGAAGTCCAGCGGCTGCTGAAGGAAGGCATAATCCAGGTCAGCAATAGTCCCTGGACAGCCGAGGTGGTAGTAGTGAAGACAGGGGAGAAGCAAAGGATGGTCGTAGACTACAGTCAGACCATCAACAGGTACACGCAGCTAGATGCGTACCCTCTTCCCCGCATATCCGACATGGTCAATCGGATTGCACAGTACAAGGTCTTCTCCACCGTGGACCTCAAGTCCGCCGACCACCAGCTCCCCATTCGTCCCGGTGACCGCAAGTACACTGCCTTCGAAGCAGACGGGCGGCTATACCACTTCTTAAGGGTTCCATTCGACATCACGAACGGAGTCTCGGTCTTCCAACGGGAGATGGACCGAATGGTCAACCAGCACGGTTTACGGGCCACGTTCCCGTACCTTGACAACGTCACCATCTGCAGCCACGACCAACAGGACCACGACACCAACCTCCGCAAATTCCTCCAGACCGCTAACGCCCTCAACCTCACCTACAACAAGGAAAAATGCGTGTTTAGCACCGACCGTCTAGCCATCCTTGGCTACGTACTGCGTAATGGAGTGATAGGCCCCGACCCCGAACGCATGCACCCCCTCATGGAGTTCCCTCTCCCCCACTGTGCCAAAGCCCTGAAACGCTGCCTGGGCTTCTTTTCTTATTATGCCCAGTGGGTTCCTCAATACGCAGACAAGGCCCACCCACTAATCCAGTCTGCTACTTTTCCCCTGTCGACAGAGGCCCGCCAGGCCTTCAGCCGCATCAAAGCGGATATCGCAAAGGCCACGATGCGCACCATCGACGAGTCCCTCCCCTTCCAAGTCGAGAGCGACGCGTCCGACGTAGCTCTGGCGGCCACGCTCAACCAAGCGGGCAGACCCGTGGCTTTTTTTTCCCGGACCCTCCACGCTTCAGAAATTCGCCACTCCTCAGTAGAAAAGGAGGCCCAGGCCATAGTGGAAGCTGTGCGACATTGGAGGCATTACCTGGCCGGTAGGAGATTCACTCTCCTCACTGACCAACGGTCGGTAGCCTTCATGTTCGATAATGCACAGCGGGGCAAGGTAAAAAACAAGATCCTGCGATCTCCACCTACAATTATGAGATCTTGTATCGTCCCGGAAAGCTGAACGAGCCGTCCGATGCCCTATCTCGCGGCACTTGTGCCAACGCACAAGTGGACCGTCTCCAAGCCCTCCACGAGGACCTCTGCCACCCGGGGGTCACTCGTTTCTACCACTTCATAAAGGCCCGCAACCTCCCGTACTCTGTCGAGGAGGTCCGTACAGTCACCAGGAACTGCCAAATCTGCGCAGAATGCAAACCGCATTTTTTCAGGCCAGATAGAGCGCACCTGATAAAGGCTTCCCGTCCCTTTGAACGCCTCAGTTTGGACTTCAAAGGCCCCCTCCCCTCCACCGATCGCAACACGTACTTTCTTAACGTCGTTGACGAGTACTCCAGTTTCCCCTTCGCCATCCCCTGCCCCGACATGACCGCGGCCACGGTCATTAAAGCCCTATGCACCATCTTTACACTGTTCGGTTTCCCCGCCTACATCCATAGCGATAGGGGGTCCTCCTTCATGAGTGACGAGCTGCGTCAATTCCTGCTCAGTAAGGGCATAGCCTCGAGCAGGACGACCAGCGACAACCCCCGGGGGAACGGGCAGGTAGAGAGGGAGAATGGAACGGTCTGGAAGACCGTCCTACTGGCCCTACGGTCTAGGAGTCTCCCAACTTCCCGCTGGCAGGAAGTACTCCCGGATGCCCTTCATTCTACCCGGTCACTGCTGTGCACCACCACGAACCAAACGCCGCACGAGCGCCTCCTTGTCTTCCCTAGGAGGTCCGCTTCTGGAACGTCACTTCCGACCTGGCTGGCAGCCCCGGGACCCATTCTGCTCCGGAAACATGTGCGGGGGCGCAAATCAGACCCACTGGTGGAGAAGGTACATCTACTCCACGCAAAGCCGCAGTATGCCTATGTGGCGTACCCAGACGGCCGACAGGACACGGTCTCTCTGCGGGACCTGGCGCCCGCCGGAGCTTCCCACACCCCCCCCAACACCAATCACCTCCCCCTCACTCCCGCCGGTGCACCCCACAGCCACCCCCTTCCCGGGGGGATCGGTTCTCCTCCCAGGCCCGTCCAGGAGTAAGGAAACAGAAGGGGACAGCGCGATGCTCCCAGAGTCGACTGGACCCGAGCCACCATCACCACCCGGGCTGAGACGATCGGAAAGGGCGACCAGAGCACCATCTTGACTCATCGAATCGACTTAAGATGTATATAATTCAGTGGCCCAGTAAAGCGGCATTGTTGTAAATAGTTAACGCTGCTAATCGGGTAAAATGTGAATAATTCAATTGCCCAGTAAAAGCGGCATGATTGTATATAGTTCAATGGTTAAGGCACCGACCGTGTAAACCCCTACCACCATACCACCCACCACCCCGCCGGGTTCTTTTTTAACAAGGGGAGAATGTGGTGGTATGTATTAGGGGTAATACGGTACACCATGAATACAGAGGAGCTATTGGAGGACAGATGCTGGGTCCCGATTGGATCTGCCGCCTACTGGGCTCCACCCAGAAAGGCGGGGTATAAGAACCGTATTTTACTCCCCGCAGCTGCATTCTGTGACTGAGCTGCTGGGGAACAAGTCTGAACAAGTCTGCTCAATAAAGCCTCGATTGAAGTTCTTTACGTCTCGCCTCGTGTGTGATCGATGGTGCTACAAACTCCTGCTCATTTCTCTGGGCCCCCTAAATCCTGAATATTCCATGTAATCAATAAATCGGGGGTCTCTCACTCTCCTCCCCTTCAAATCAGCCATTTCCACCACAAGGGCTCTTAAAACCAGAGCCCACCCAAGATGGATACATGCCCCGTCCCACAAATGGGACAACTTCCTACCCCCAGTCACCATCAGACTCTATCTTCCCCCCATCACAGAAATCCTCCAGCCACTTCCTCTCGAACTGCTACGTCTCTCCTCAAACCCCCTCCATCACACGTTCCGGACTCAATGATACCTGCCTAAAAAGGTCCCCCAAACCACAACCCCTCCCCTCACCTCTGTCTCATTCACTAGCCAATCTCACTCGGCTAGCAAGGAAGCCCCCGCGCCAGAGACTACCAGCCCCAAATAAGCCATCCAAGACAAAAGCCAGACCCCCAATCCCACACCCTGCCTCCCAAAATCCAAAACAGCCCAACACCCCTCCACTCATCCAAACTCGCCCTCTAAACATCCAGCACTCCAAACAAATAAAACAAAGGGAAAGAACCACCCAAACAAACCTGCAATAATTTCAATTATCACCAACTCTGTACAAACAAAAGCAAAGAGAGGTAGAGAGGGAACAAGGGAAACAGAAATGTAAGTACATACTGTTGCTCTCTTTGGTTAGCTCGGAATATGGCGGTCAATATGGTCGCCTTCCTTAATTCTAATTACGTTTGCTCTACAGTCGCCAGGTATCTTTCGATACCGCCACAAGGTTCAAACCAAATACTGATCAAAGACTCGATACACCAGTTAGTTAGTTCAAAGTCAATGCTTATTTATTTACACACACAGTTAAATATACTCATGCACGAAACTCTACAGACTAAACTATCACTACTGCTAAAGCCTATACTTAACTTTGGGCGCCCACTCAATCAGAGGAACAATGGCCCTTGTTCGGTTCTGAGGCTGCTGGGATTCGACTGGTACAGGGGAACAGCTAAGGTCGTCTGTCTGGTAGCGTGCGTTGACCTTGGACTTACTTGTTTCTGGTGCAGCTGGTGGACAGGTCTCTCCTCGGTGAGAGCCGGGTCCAAGAGAACAATTCTCTCTTGGGGGCTCCTTCTTATACCCAAAGGGGCTTGGCGTGTTTTTGGGCGGGCCTTGAACTTGGCCAAAATCAATTGGGCCATTTCTTGATCATTCCTATTGATCAGGTGCCCTGATGGCTGGGCGTGTCCTAGGTGGCCGTTGGCCTGCTTTGTTTCGGTCTCCTCTGGTGCCGGGGTGTCTGCCTTAGTATCGGTTACTCAAATGTTACTCTTTTGTTCCTGGAACTGGGCCATTAGTATGCTAATGGACCTACAGTTTTGATCTTGTCTGGGAGCTGCGGCTCCAATATACAGACAAGCTCTGAACCTGCTTGTTTTCTCAGCATTGTCCATTTTCCCTGCAATCTTTGCAAAGTGTCCATTTTGTAATCGGGAAGTGGCCATCCCAGATGGCTACAGTCCCTCCTTGTGATCCTCAACGCGAAGCGTGAAGGATCACATTACCGCGTCGTCTTCGTTCTCTAACCAAGTTGGGCACCCATAAGCACTTCACAGGCTCTACACTGCTCTGTCCTATGAATCGCAACTTTACCCAAGTTATTTTACCATGCATCATTATAAAATTCTACGGGGCGCTATGACATTCAGGCATGCATTGCAAAATAAAAAAGCTGGAACCTCTAACTATCCTAAATAAACTATCCTCACTTAAACAATCAAAAATCATCTACAACATTTAAACTGTGCAAATAGCAGCAACACAGGATTCTCTGGCTTGGCAACAAGCACAGTGTTTTACATTTCTTATGAAACAAACAAAACACACACAAAAAAATGGATGCACTTTAATTCACTTAAAGGGGTTGGGGGGTTTGTGGGAGTCCAAAGATAGGGGATCTAAATGTGTGTACCGGAGTGCGGTTGCGGGAGGCTCTCCTCCGCCATTTTCTGAGTCTAAAGTGTCTGCACGACACTGCAGAGTATCGCCAGTACTAAGAGTGCTTCTACGATGTAAGATAGTGAATACCAGGTGATAAACCTGTCACACCAGGTCAGGGTGTCTGTGGCTGTCTCGGGGGTAACTATCTCGGGGGTAACTATCTCGGGGGTAACTATCTCGGGGGTAACTATCTCGGGGGTAACTATCTCGGGGGTAACTATCTCGGGGGTAACTATCTCGGGGGTAACTATCTCGGGGGTAACTATCTCGGGGTTCTGTGTATGGCAGGGGTGGGAATCATTCACGTCCTGTGTGGTAGGGGTCAGGGGGGTAGGTTCCACGCGCAACTGAAGGGATCCCGCTAAGATCCAGGTGAAAAACATGAAGGTTGTCTTCATCTTTCCTTTTGTCGGTCTTCTTCTTTTTCTTCCTCTGGGGTTCCTGAGGTTCCGGAGTTCTGTGGACACAAGCATAATATCTGTTATTATCTTGCTTAAGATCTTGTATGTCTGTCGGTCTGTCCTTTGTTGCCAATTACCCATTATAATTGGTCACCATCTGCGACTCCCTCATTTAAAAAAATGTTTGAAAAAAAACCCGAATATTTGGACAAGACATCCGAGAAAAATGCTGAGCCATCTCGCAGCCTGTGCGGTCTACCATCCAAGTGTTTGAGGATGTAAATAGCATAAGGAAGCAACCTAAGGGTTGCCATAAACAAACAAAAAAGTTTTGAACTACAAAGTGCCAAAATGGGGTGCATATGGGCCACGGCGGGTAAGAAATAGGTGGAATCCCCGGGTAGGATGGTGATCAGTGCCGTTTGTGCTCTACCCGAGCGTAGCTGACCAGAGGGGGGCTCCTCAGGCAGGGCGGGGACCAGTGCCATTTCTCCACTGCCTGAGCGACCGGCAAGAACGGGTAAGAATGTGGTAATCGTGGGGGCTGCCTCTCGTGATTACCTTCAAATCAGGATAGTAGCTATGATTGGTGTCTGCCGACAAACTAGTTCCTCTGAACGGTTGTCTGTCAACAAACTGCCAGTGGGCGTTGAAAGAGTGGTGGCGTGGGGCCATGAAAACTTTTAAATTCACAAACAACATTTAACATGTACATTAAACAAACAAACATTAAACAAACAAACATACGACAAACATGGTGCAAGTTCCATCAGAAAGGACACCGTATCTCTCCATCGGTTCCTTTTTACCATCATGTGGACACCTCATTGCTCAGTAGTGAACAAGGTCGCAAAGGGATTCGTTTGGTGGGAGTCAGACTCTATGTCATCATCTTCTCCCAGCTGCCATACTCTTGACTGGAGTAGTTTGGCTAAAGCTGCTGGGGGCGAATTGGGGTCCATCTCATCATCCCGGATGAGCCTGAACGAATTGTCTCGGTGCCAGAATCGTGTGTCGAGGTTGGAGTAATCGTCGGGCGGTGGGTCTGGGTCAGGGGCTTTGATGTACGTGATTTCGAAGGGGTCACTGGAATCATGCTCGGATTCAGTTCTCCCAGTGGGGCCTGGTGCAGGGGTGTAATCATAACGTGGTGTGCTGTGGCTGTCGTCATTGCTGTCACTATCACTGTCGCTGCTGGTTGAAGGAAGGGAGAGGCGGAGTCGTGCCTCTGGGGGTGAAGTTGAAGTTGTGTCTGAGGATGGGCTGGCCTGGTTGAGGGAGGGTAGGAATGCGTCATCTGTGGGCGGGGCGTGCTCGTCTGCTGCTGCGAGCGCGATGTGGTGTGCATGGTTGTTCTGCGAGCCATAAGCCTTAAGCTGGTTTATGTGAAACCACGCAGACTTGCCGTTGGGATATGTGATCTTGTACAGCCGAGGGGCTGACTTTGTCTGAAATGAAGTACGGTCCGGAAAATTTGGGGGAAAGGAATGAACTGGGGTTGTATAGGGAAAGCATCACTTGCTGCCCAACTACAAACTCGGTGGGGTGTGCCGTTTTATCAAAACAAGCTTTGCTTTGTTTCCTCCTGGTCCCAAGTCTCACAGCTGCTGCGAGCTGGGCTGCCTTTATATTCTCAATAATTTTATGCGTGAGGGCGGTGACTGCGGAGCTGGCCAAATCCAGTCCTAATAAATACTCTGTCCCTTTCATGGGGCGTCCAGTCATGAGGGTGTGGGGGGTGTATCCTGTGGACGTGGATACCGTGCTTCGTAAGAACATTAAAGCAAATGGGAGAACTGAATCCCAGGTGCTGATGTTCTGATGCACCATTTTCCTGAGGGTGGCTTTTAAAGATCTGCTCATCCTCTCTACAATGCTGCTTGACTGGGGGTGATATGCTATGTGAAACTTCTGTCTAATTCCGAAAATTGTGAGGACGTTCTTCATTACTCGTCCTGTAAAATGGGAGCCTTGATCGGACTCTACACTGCGTGGGAGGCTCCATCTTGTAAAGATGTGCTGTGTTAGGATTTTAGCTGTTGTTTTGGCCGAGTTCGTTCTGGATGGAAAAGCTTCCGCCCATTTTGTGAAGGTGTCGATGACCACCAACACATACTTAAAACCATTTCGGCAGGAGGGTAGGGGTCCTATGTAATCTATCTGCAAATTCGTCCAGGGGCCATTAACGGGGCGGGTGTGACTAAGCTGAACCTTTCTTGCATATCTGTCCGGATTGTTCTGGGCACAGATCAAGCAATTTTCAATATAACGGGTTACATCGGCTTTTAAATCAAGCCACCAGCAGAGAGGTCTGAGGTGGGTTAGGGTGGGTTCAATGCCTTGGTGTCCATGATTGTCATGGAACTGACAAATAATCTGATTCCTGTCCTGGCTGGGGACTACATAAATGCCTTCTTTCAAAATCACACCGTCATGTGTGGTTATTGCGTTCTTAAACTTATCGTACGGGGCTGGGAAGGTTCCTTTTAAAACGTCTCTGAGCTTTTCATCTTCCTTTTGGGCTTTCGCTAGATCCTGAATGTTGATCTGTGAGACCTGAACCACGTGTACTGGGGTGCTCTCGGGGGGGTTCCAAAAGTAACCATGGGCGGGATTCTCCCCTACCCGGCTGGGCGGGGCGTTCCGGCGTAATGGAGTGGTGGGAACCACTCCGGCGTCGGGCCACCTCAAAGGTGTGGAAGTCTCTGCACCTTTAGGGGCCAAGCCCTCACCTTGAGGGGCTAGGCCCACACCGGAGTGGTTTGCGCTCCACCAGCTGGTGGAAAAGGCCTTTGGCACCACGCCAGCCGGGCCGAAAGGTCTTCACCGGGCGACGCGGGTCGGCGCATGCGCAGGAGCGTCAGCGGCTGCTGACGTCATCCCCGCACACGCACAGGGGAGGGGTTCCCTTCCGCCTCTGCCACAGTGAAGACCATGGCGAAGGCAGAAGAAAAAGAGTGCCTCCACGACACAGGCCCGCCCGCGGATCGGTGGGCCCCGATTGCGGGCCAGGCCACCGTGGGGGCACCCCTCGGGGCCAGACCACCCTGCGCCCCCCCCAGGAATCCGGAACCTGCCGCGCCGCTTTGTCCCGCCGTTCAAAAGGTGGTTTAATCCATGCTGGAGGGACAGGCATTCCAGCAGCGGGACTTCGGCCTATCGTGGGCCGGAGAATCGGCGGGGGTGGCCTGCCGACTGGCACGGTATGATTTCCGCCCCCGCCGACCGGCGCGGCGCGATTCCCGTCCCCGCGAATCTCTGGTGGCGGAGACTTCGGGACACGGTGGGGGCGGGATTCACGTCAGCCCCTGGTGATTCTCTGATCCGGAGTGGGGTCGGAGAATCCCGCCCCATGTCTGGAACCTGCCTTCGCTAGGGCGTCTGCTTTAACGTTACCGGGGGGGGCGGGGGGGGAAGAACGGTGATGACTGCGTACCTTAGTGATACCATATTTCCCATCTTTAGCTGTCTCTAGGATATGCCGGATTAATGGGGTTGAGGGTGGGGGCTTTCAGTCTGCGGAAACAAATCCTCTAGTTTCCCACAGGGGTAGCAATTCTGTTAAATTATTACAGACATATAAACTGTCCGAATATATGTTTGCTGGGGTCGGAAACGAGTCAGGGTGATCAACGATGTAAGCTATGGCTGCCAGTTCTGCTGCCTGCGAGCCTAGATGTCCTGACAACTTTAATGAAATCTCTTCAAGGGCGCGTCCCTGAGCGTCGTCTACATAAATGCCGCAACCTGTGATTCTCTTTCCATTCAAAACTGTGGTGGAGCCATCCACATAAATTTTCAGGAGTGCGCACGTGTCTATGGGCTGGGGTCTCTGGGGTGTATTGCCTGCTTTCCTGGGAGCTGACTTAGGTATAAATGGGCCTGAATTATGGTTTGTGGTGATGATCTCACACTCATGTGGGGTACCTGCATATTGCAAATTGTCGGCTAGGAAAGTGTGGGTCTTGGTTCTTTTAACTGTGATGTCCCGTCCCTGTAAAAGAAGGGTCCAACGGGCTGCGCGGATTTGGCTGACTGTGCCATCTTTAAGTCGTCCGTCTAATAATAGCTGTGTTGGGGTGTGTTCAGTGAGAATGGTGATGGGGTTGGGTCCTGTAATGTGGGCGAAGTACTGTACTGCCCAATAAACTGCGAGCAGGTGCCTTTCGCAGGCAGAAAATCCTTGCTCTACAGGATCTAACACGCGTGAGGCGTATGCCACGGGGCCTAATCGGTCATGGCGTTCCTGAAGGAGCACGGCCGAAAGGGTTCGGTCGGTGCTTGCTCTTCAATCGCATGCGGGGGCTGTGCTGAGGGCTCTCTTTGAAGCATCCACGGCATCCGTGTGCTGTGGAAGTCATTCCCAAGGTGCCTGTTTCTTGAGAAGTTCGGATAGCGGCGCTGCTTTTGCGGCGAAACCGTCAATGTGGTTTCAGCAGTAGCCACCCAGTCCTAGAAATGACTGGAGGGCTGAGACATTATGGGAAAGGGGCAATTTGACGATCGAGTCAATTCTCTTTTGCTCAACCTCGCGTTTACCATGAGTGATTACTGTACCCAAGTAAATCACATTTTCCTGCAAAATATGGGCCTTCTTGGGGTTGACTTTACATCCAATCTGTTTTAGGAGTCCTAGGAGTTCGGTGAGAAGCAAAATGTGCTCTCCCTTTGTGTCTGTCGGAAGTAGCAAGTCATCTACATACTGGACCAAACAATCGGGTCGGGAAAATTTTGCTAGTCCATTTGCCAGCTGTCGGTGGAAAATGGAGGGGGAGTTGTGGAAGCCTTGTGGAAGGCACGTCCACGTGTACTGTTGTCCCTGGAATGTAAAGGCGAATTTGTATTGGCACCCTTTATCCAATGGAATGGGCCAAAAGCCATTGCCAATGTCCTGAACCAAAAACATTTTTGACTGGAGTCCCTGTTTGAGCATGGTCTCGGGACTTGTGGCTACGGTGGGGGCTGCTACTGGGCTTACTTTGTTCAGTTCCCGGTAATTAATGGTCAGTCGCCATGATCCATCTGGTGTCCTGACGGGCCAAATTGGTGCGTTATTTGTGGAGGCGACTGATCTGAGGACACCTTGATCAAGCAGACACTCTATCACTTTGGAGATTTCTCCCTCTGCTTCTTGGGGAAAACCGTACTGCTTTTGGGGTCTGGGGTCGGGACCTGTAATGGTCACTAAGCCAGCTATCTTGCCACAGTCGTGCTTGTGCTGTGCAAATGCTGCTTTGTGTTGCTGTAGGACTTCCCTAACCTGTTTGTCCTGACTAATGGCTTGAGGGTCGAACCAGATGTCTCCTACTGCGCTGATTCTGTTGGCATACTCTCCAACTGTGAGCGTGGCGGGGGCTCATGCTGCCTTTGCCATTCTCCATACACATGTATTTACCGGATCAAATGAGAGGTTGTGGGAGCTCATAGTCTCCAAATACTGCTGTGAAATGTATCCACAAGCGTCCAGCAAACGCTGTGGGGTGCTCGGTTTTCTTTTGCCTACACTTGTTTAGGCCTTCTACGGGGTCTCCTCTGTTGTAGCCGGTCGCATCCAGGATCGCTGTGTGCATTTCTTGGAGTGTGCCTCCTCCTACATTCTTGGGTCGGGAAGGGCTGCCACAACTGAAGGACCACACGCACCCCGTAATTGGGTCACGGTTAACGGGGTTGTATATAGGAAATCTGATTTTCCTTCTTCTGCGGTCCTGCAGTGTGTGGTTACAGGGTTCATGGGGGTGTGTTCTGCCTTTTCAGTCAGGGGTTGGGGTGCTATTCTTTTCTGGGGTTTTTCTTGCGTACAGGTCCCATGTACATATCGGTGGGCAGTTTCATTTAACTCCTGCCAATCAGGGCCGTTTCCCTGGTCTAACTGGGGTCCAAACGTATTTTGAAACCCATTCTGTCCAGAAAGCAGAGATTGCAATTCTGCAATTTGCTTCCGGCAATTTGCGTGATCTACGGAGCTCTGCCTTTGTTCCGTCGTGGAAGTGTGGAGCGCTCGTAGGGCTGTTTTTAAATCATTGCACTGTTTCTGCAATTGCTCTACCTGTTGCTTGGTTTCTTGTCTTACCAAGACCCCGCGTTGCGTGTCCTGGTAGGCCTTATCGTACTGGGTCTGAAAACTACTCAAATGGGCGAGACAAGACTGGTGTGCCCACTTGGCATCATCCACCTCTGTCCCTCGCTGCTAACTGTTCTCTTAACTCCTTATTCTCCTTCTCAAATTCGCTCACATCTCCCTCACTATTTCTGTCTCTCTCCTCAATTGCTCTACGGAGCGTCCTAACGACCTCCTCTGTGCCTCGCAATTGTGCCAAGCAGGACACGATTGCCATCGGCTTGCGAGCTTTCCCCAAGCTCTTCTTATGAATCCCTGACAGGTTCTCCCACCAAGTATGTCATATACTCCCGGGACCTGTTTTGTCATTGGCGCAGAATTCACTCCAAAGGGACCATCCTTTCCCTTTGAGATATTTCCTGATTTCTTCTTCCCATACGGGACACTGTCCTACTCTACTGGTCGCTGGGACCTCGAATTCTTGGGGTTTATAAGGCGTTCCATTGCCTTCATTGCCATTTTCTCTCTATCTCTGGGTTCTCTACTGAATTTGGAACAGGGTGATGTAAACACGGGTACGGCTTACACTATTTTCCGGCCTACAAAACTCCCGACAGTTTTACGCAACAAAATCTGTCAGGTTTACCTTATATCCCTGTTAGTACGCATGCATTAACACACTTCCAAATCTCGGAGGTTTGATCAGTATCGTTCTCACACTTGTGGTTTTTCTGTTTCCAATTGGATTCAAATTCAAATTTGGGTTCTCTCGGAGTGACTAGGCAACTTCTAGGTCAAGTCCCGTCAGAGGTCGCCAGTAAATGTTGCTCTCTTTGGTTGGCTCTTAATATGGTGGTCAATATGGTCACCTTCCTTAATTCTAATTACGTTTGCTCTACAGTCACCAGGTATCTTTCGGTACCGCCACAAGGTTCAAACCAAATACTGATCAAAGACTCGATACACCAGTTAGTTAGTTCAAAGTCAATGCTTATTTATTTACACACACAGTTAAATATACTCATGCACGAAACTCTACAGACTAAACTATCACTACTGCTAAAGCCTATACTTAACTTTGGGCGCCCACTCAATCAGAGGAACAATGGCCCTTGTTCGGTTCTGAGGCTGCTGGGATTCGACTGGTACAGGGGAACAGCTAAGGTCGTCTGTCTGGTAGCGTGCGTTGACCTTGGACTTACTTGTTTCTGGTGCAGCTGGTGGACAGGTCTCTCCTCGGTGAGAGCCAGGTCCAAGAGAACAATTCTCTTTTGGGGGCTCCTTTTTATACCCAAAGGGGCTTCGCGTGCTTTTGGGTGGGCATTGAACTTGGCCCCAATTAATTGGGCCATTTCTTGATCATTCCTATTGATTTCACCAAATAAACTAGTGGGTGCCCCGATGGCTGGGTGTGTCCTAGGTGGCCGTTGGCCTGCTTTGTTTCGGTCTCCTTTGTTTCGGCGCCGGGGTGTCTGCCTTAGTATCGGTTACTCAAATGTTACTCTTTTGTTCCCGGAGATGGGCCATTAGTATGCTAATGGGCCTACAGTTTTGGTCTCGTCTGAGAGCTGCAGCTCCATTATACAGACAAGCTCTGAACCTGCTTGTTTTCTCAGCATTGTCCATTTTCCCTGCAATCTTTGCAAAGTGTCCATTTTGTAATCGGGAAGTGGCCATCCCAGATGGCTACAATACGCAGTTACTACTAATGTCCCCACCACCAACCACGTTCCATACAAGCTCCTTCAGTCCAGTCCAAGTCCATCAGCTTTAATAAATATCTCACTTCCTCAGCCATCTCGAAAAAACTATCTTAGCCTTGTGCGTAACCCTCGACCTCGCCGGGTACACCACGCCAAACCGCACACCATTCTTGTAGAGTGCCGACTTCACCCTGTGAAAGGTCACCCACCTGCTTGACAATTCCGCTGCGATATCTTTATAGATGCGGATACTGCTGCTTCCTCACTGCACCTCCCGATTATCCTTGGTCCACTTTAAGATCTACTTCTTTGATCGATAGCTGTGAAAACCCGTTATCATCACTCGCAGTGGTTCATTCCCTGGGAACAACGTATTCAGTTGGCCTTGAACCCTCCACCCCCTCAGACCCCACGATCGTAAGATTCTGTCACCTCTACCTATTTTCCAGATCGACATTTGCTCTCAGGTCCTTATATCGTTCCTCCATCCTCCGCAGCTCAGCATCTAACGAGACCATCAGATCGCTGTGCCGTGACAGAACCTCCTCCACCCCTTTCAACACCTCGCATGCTGCCACACAGTCTCCAACGTATTTTCCACCGCCTCCTTTATCGGTAGCAGGGCCTCAACCATCGACTTCCTGAAGGTCTCCATCATTTCCCATCCATGCCTCTCGAAAAATGCTTGCTGAACTGTTTATCAAATTCGACAGTCATTACTTACGCAAGCTTGTCTACGGTGATAGATGTGGCTCCATCCGATGAACTTGCCTCTGCCATCTTAGATCCACTGAGCTCTGCACCTTGCTCGGCTCCTCCGACTGACTACTGCTTCTGCCTTTCTTTTTTTTTTAGAAAATATTTGATTGAAGCATTTGTAATTTTCACAGTTTACAATTTAACACTTCAACATTCCTTAAACAACCACGCGGACCGTGTACTAAGTTGCGAGTCCTTGTCTTACACTACCATGCCTCCCATTTTCCTCCCCCCCCCCCCTCCCCCTCCGGCTGACGTTCAATGTTCCTTGAAGAAGTCGAAGAACGGCTGGCACCTCTGGGCGAACTCCTGAATTGATCCTATCAAGGCGAACTCAATCGTTTCCAGCCTGAGAAACCCTGCAATGTCGCTGACCCACAGTCCTGACTTTGGAGGTTCCGAGTCTCTCCATCCCAGTGTGATGAATGATAACTGTATAACTGTACCTTTAATGTGACGATCCCTTTAAGACCGGGTTTGGAACCCTGGGGGGCTCCGCCCCCCCCTCCGCCGCCCCCCCTCCCCCCCTCCGCCGCCCCCCCTCCCCCCGCCCCCCCCCCGCCCCCCCCTCCCCTCCGCCCCCCCCCCGCACCCCCCCCCCTCCCCCCCCCCCCCCCCGCACCCCCCCCCCCCCCCCCCCCCCAACCCCAGGGAACTGTATATAAGGTAATGTTCAGTGGGCAGCGTGCATTGAGCACACTTCTCGGCAGCTGTCTGGTTCTCTGCTAATTAAAGCCTTTAAATTATCAATCTTCTCTCGAGTCGTAATTGAGGGTATCTCAATTTAATTAGCAGAATACTTCGAGATGGACAGCGGACTAAAGCCGGAGAAGCTCAATCTGGACGCTCGGTCGCCGGAGGCCAATGAAATTTTTAAATACTGGCTCCGGTGTTTCGAAGCCTAGCTGAACTCCTCAGAGACTGCAGTAGACGGACCTCGCAAGCTGAGCTTACTACATGCTCGGGTGGGCCACAGACACTCCTCCGTGATCGAGAAGGCTACGACGTACAAAACAGCGGTCGAAATCCTACAGAAGTGCTTTGTTAAGCTGATAAACGAGGTTTGCTCTCGACCTGCCGCCAGCGTGCTGGGGCAACGTTAGACGAATACTTGGAGAGACTCACCGCGCTCGCCAGGAACTGCGATTATAAAGAGGTGACGGCAGAAGTCCATATGAACTTACATATTCGTGATGCGTTCGTGTCCGGTATCCGATCCACGTACATCAGGCAGCGGCTCCCAGAAGACAGGGCAAAGGATCGCCAAGGCACGGTAACGCTCGCCTCTTCTCTGGAAGCGGCTCACCATAATCTCCGCACGTACTCCGCGGACCTTGCGAAACCCTCTCGATCCCCTCCAGACTCGGCCACGCTACAGGCCTGCGCCGCGCGGCGACCCGCTCACACCGAGGGCACACCGTGCTATTTCTGTGGGCAAGGCCAACACCCACGCCTGCATTGCCCAGCCCGTTCCGCTATCTGCAACGACTGCGGAAAGACGAGGCACTTCGCAAAGGTCTGCCTGGCTGGGCCCAAAGGCCAGAAACAAAAGTCTCATCGGGCCCAGAAATCAAACTCCTGGACCTATAACTGCAACGCGGCTGCGCGCCGGCCGGACACGCCCACTTCTGACGCGTCATCGGCCTCGTGCGAGTCATGGGGGCGGTCATCTTGGCGGCAGCCATCTTCAAAATCCGACATGTGCGACTGATGGCGGTGGACATTTTGTGACTCCCAGCAGCCATTTTGTGAGTCTGACTCAACCGAGGACTCTGACTACCCGCAACTGGGAGCGATCACTCTCGATCAATCACGGCCGATGCACCTGCAGAACTCAATGATGCAGGTCTGAGGCACGATCAATTTGATTGGAGACGAAGATGAATCCAAATTGAGGCTTTATTAGTATCAGATGTGTGGCCTTCCACAGCAGCTGGCGAAATGGCTGCGAGCTGGAGGCCACGCATATTTATAACCTGCCTCCTGGGCGGAGCTAGCATGCAGGGGCCACAGGTGAACCTGTAGTGCAGGTTCTACCGTACAACCTCTAATATCAGAACACAGTGGTTTACCACATTCACCCCCTGTTAAAATTGAGTCCGGCGGGGGTGGTGGATAACTATATACAATTAGCAATTTTTTATATTTACAGAGCAGTAAAAAAAATGTCTCTGGCTATCCGGCGGGCCGGTCAGAGGTTCAGCCGGTCCGGTGCCTTGATTGTTCTTTGAGATCGACGAAGTGGTGACGGCGATGTTGGCGCTATCGTGGTCGAAGTTGACTCCGGGAGCGTGCCGAAATCCTCTTCATCAACGGGGGAGGGCAGGGGAGGACGGACAGTCCTAGGGGGGTGATGGGGGCGGCGGGGGAGGCGAGGGTGGCGCCGGGGGTGGAACCTGCTGGTGCCAGGTCCCTGAGGGAGACGGTATCCTGCTGGCTGTTGGGGAACGCCACGTAGGCGTACTGTGGGTTTGCGTGGCGCAGGTGCACCCTTTCCACCAACGGATCCGCCCTGTGGAACCGCACATGTTTACGGAGAAGCACGGTTCCCGGAGCTGTGAGCCAAGTTGGGAGCGATACCTGGGGAAGGCAAAAAGAAGTTCATGTGGTGTACTGTCAGTAGCAGTGCAGAGTAATGAGCGAATGGAATGTAGTGCATCACGGAGGACCTCTTGCCAGCGGGAGGCCAGGAGATTTCTGGACCGCAGGGCCAGCTGGACGGCCCTCCAAAACGTCCCATTCTCCCTATCCGTTTCCCCGCGGGTTGTAGCTCGTTGTTCTGCTGGAGGCGATACCCCTGGTGAGCAGTAACTGACGTAGCTCATCACTCATGAATGAGGATCCCCTGTCACTGTGGATGTAGGCGGGGAAGCCGAACAGAGTGAAGATAGAATTAAGGGCTTTAATGACGGTGGCAGACGTCATGTCGGGGCATGGGCTGGCGAAGGGAAACCGGGAGTATTCATCGATCACACTAAGGAAATATGTGCGTCGATCGGAGGAGGGGAGGGGGCCTTTGAAATCCACGCTGAGGCGTTCAAAGGGGCGGGAGGCCTTCACCTGGCGCGCGTGATCCAGCTGGTAAAGTGCGGCTTGCACTCCGCGCAGACCAGGCAGTCCTTGGTGATTGTCCTTACTTCCTCAACGGAGTAGGGCAAATTTTGTGCCTTAATGAAATGGTACAACCGAGTGACCCCTGGGTGACAAAGGCTGTCGTGCAGGGTCCGGAGTCGGTCTACTTGTGCGCTGGCACATGTACCTCGGGATAGGGTGTCTGGAGTCTCGTTGAGTTTGCCAGGGTGATACTTAATCTCATAATTATAGGTGGAGCGCTCGATTCTCCACCGCAAGATTTTATCATTTTTGATCTTGGCTCGCTGTGTGTTGTTGAACATGAAGGCTGCCGACCGTTGGTCAGTGAGGAGAGTGAATCTCTTGCCGGCCAGGTAATGCCTCCAATGTTGCACAGTCTCAACGATAGCCTGGGCCACTTTTTCGACAGATGAGTGCCAAATTTCAGAGGCATGGAGGGTGCGGGAAAAGAATGCCACGGGCCTGCCTGTCTGGTTGAGGGTGGCGGCAAGGGTGACGTCCGATGCGTCGCTTTCTACTCGGAAAGGAAGTGTTTCGTCTACAGCGTGCATTCCAGCTTTGGCAATATCAGCTCTGATCCGGGCGAATGCCTGTTGGGCCTCGGCCGTCAGGGGGAAATGAGTGGACTGTATGAGTGGGCGGGCCTTGGCCGCATAGTTTGGGACCCACTGCGCGTAATATGAGAAGAACCCCAGGCAATTTGAGGGCCTTGGGGCAGTGGGGGAGGAAGAGCTCCATGAGGGGGCGCATGCGGTCGGGATCGGGCCCCAGAGCTCCGTTCTGGACCACGTAGCCGAGGATGGCTAAGTGGTTTGTGCGGAACACACACTTCTTGTTATACGCGAGGTTGAGGAGAGTGGCGGTGTGGAGAAATTTAGCGAGGTTGACGTTGTGGTCCTGCTGATCATGGCCGCAGATGGTCACAATGTCTAGGTACGGAAACGTGGCCCGCAAGTCATACCGGTCGGCCATTCGGTCCATCTCCCTTTGGAAGACCAAAACCCCGTTGGTGATGCCGAAGGAGACTCTAAGGAAGTGATATAGCCGGCTGTCTGCCTCAAAGGCGGTGAATGGCTGGTCCGATTTACGAATGGGTAGCTGGTGGTAAGCGGATCTCAGGTCCACCATAGAGAAGACCCGGTACTGTGCAATCTGGTTAATCATGTCAGATATGCGTGGGAGGGGGTACGCGTCGAGCTGCGTGTACCTGTTTTAATGGTCTGGCTGTAGTCCACGACCATTCGGTTTTTCTCCCCAGACTTAACCCCTACCACCTGAGCTCTCCAGGGGCTGTTGCTGGCCTCGATGACGCCCTCCCGAAGCAACCGCTGAACCTCGGACCTGATGAAGGCCTTATCCTAGGTGCTGTACCGTCTGCTCCTGGTGGCGACGGGTTTGCAATCTGGAGTTAGATTGGCAAAGAGGGAAGGAGGATCGACCTTTAGGGTCGCGAGTCCGTACACAGTGAGGGGTGGTAAGGGTCTGCCGAATTTAAGGGTCAGGCTCTGGAGGTTGCATTGGAAGTCCAGGCCGAGGATAAGTGCATTGCAGAGGTTCGGGAGGACGTAGAGGCGAAAGCCGTGGAACTCTATGCCTTGGACTGCGAAGAGGCCCTTCTTCCCGCAGGCCTTACAAAAGGCCGCGTGGGCCGGGCAGCGTTGGCGGGGGTGGGGAGGTTTGCTGGCCGCAAAAATAGCATCGGGGCCCCCCGGAGATCACTGGCTGGCGCGTAGCGCAGGTGTATTGGGGGGGGGGCGCTACCCCACCGAGGACGACCGTATCCGCCGCACCACCGCCGGAACTGAGAAGGTCAACACGGACAATCAGACCACCCAAAAGACTGAACATGTAATTCCACTTCACCCCCGATGGACTATGCGTTTTCTTTAAACAGGGGGTGAATGTGATGAATGATAACTGTATAACTGTACCTTTAATGTGATGATCCCTTTAAGACCGAGTTTGGAACTGTGGGGGACTCGCCTCTGGCTACGCCCCCCCCCCCCCCCCCCCCCAGGGAACTGTATATAAGGTAATGTTCAGTGGGCAGCGTGCAGTGAGCACACTTCTCGGTAGCTGTCTGGTTCTCTGCTAATTAAAGCCTTTAAATTATCAATCTTCTCTCTCAAGTCGTAATTGAGGGTATCTCACCCAGCAAAATCCATCTCTGGGCCACCAGGGAGGAGAAGGCCAGATCATCGGCCTCCCTCCCCACCCTGGGCCCCCGGATCTTCCGATACCCCAAATATTGCCACTTCTGGACTCAGAGTCACCCTCCCTTCCAGGACCTCTGACATAACGTCCGCACATCCCTGCCAGAATCCCCTCAACTTCGGACACGCCCAGAACATGTGCACATCATTCGCCGGGCTACCCCCACAGCGTCCACACCTATCCTCCACTTCCTCAAAAAATCTGCTCATCCGGTACTTCCACATTTCGTAATTGTATTCTTTCTTGCGCTTTTTGACATCCTCACACAAAATACTCTTGAATGGGACGAGTCTGACCACTAATTACTCCCAGAAACCAAGTAAAAAGAACCAAAACCAACAACTCTGGTGGGAGCTACCTTACTTGCGGCCTCCTTCGACATGTCGCCACCTGAAGTTCCAATGATTGAGTTCAATCAATTTGAAAAGGAGAAAAAATGCAAAACAGATTCCAGATTTAGCTAGAATGCAATAAGCCCAATACTGCATACAGTAAATTGTTAATAGACAAGGCCAATGGGGGCTGTTCAAAAAAAATGTAATCCGATACAGAAACAGTTATCCTCCTTAGTGGCAAGAGCTCGACTCGTCACAAATCCAGCAACGAATAGCTGAATAGGAAGCATACATCATTAAATGAAAGAAAAAGCTTACAAAAAGCACAGATCCTGGCGAATGATAGAAAAACAAGACAGCAGAGGAGAATAAAACAAAGTAAGAGCTGCAAATAGAGATTATGAAGAGAATGTTGCAAAGGATTTAAAAGTAAATACGTTTTTTTGTAATTATTTGAGGAAAAAAAAGAGGATGGTCAGGTGAAATGTGAATCCCTTGGAAACTGAAAGTAATATTGTCAATGAAAAAAATAATTAGTAGAACATGTTGATTAATTTTGTTAGTATTTACAGTAGAGCAATAACAGCTATCCTAAGAAAACTAATATTGAATCAAGAGCAGGCCCTCACCAAAATGAACGTTAAAAAAACAGGAATGAAGAAATTAATGACACTAAAGAGTGGCAATTCCCCAGGATCAGAGAGTTTCCGTCCAGGAACTTAAAGGAAGATGGGGTGTCATTCTCCGACCCCCCCAGCGGGTCGGATAATGGCTGTTGGCCGCGGTGAATCCCGCCCCCGCCGGTTGCCGATGTCTCCGGTACCGGATATTCGGCGGGGGCGGGAATCGGGCCGCGCCGGTTGGCGGGCCCCCCCGCTCGATTCTCCAGCCCGGATGGGCCGACGTCCCGCCAAGAAATTGCCTGTCCCGCCGGCGTAAATTAAAGTAGGTATTTACCGGCGGGACAAGGCGGCGCGGGCGGGCTCCGGGGTCCTGGGGGGGGCGCGGGGCGATCTGACCCCGGGGGGTGTCCCCATGGTGGCCTGGCCCGCGATCTGGGCCCACCGATCCGCAGGTGGGCCTGTGCCGTGGGGGCACTCTTTCCCTTCCGCCTCTGCCACGGTCTCCACCATGGCGGAGGCGGAAGAGACTCTCCCCACTGCGCATGCGCGGGAAACTGTCAGCGGCCGCTGACGCTCCCGCGCATGCGCCGCCCCGACATGTCATTTCCGCACCAGCTGGCGGGGCAACAAACGCCATTTCCGCCAGCTGGCGGGGCGGAAATCCCTCCGGCACCGGCCTAGCCCCTCAGTGTTGGGGCTCGGCCCCCAAAGATGCGGAGCATTCCGCACCTTTGGGGCGGCGCGATGCCCGTCTGATTGGCGCCGTTTTGGGCGCCAGTCGGCGGACATCGCGCCGTTTGGGGAGAATTTCGCCCCAGATTCCAAACTTATAATCTTCCAAAATGTTGTTAATTTGAAAACCACTACTTTGGATTGTAAAATTGAGGTCAATTTGCTCTTTAAAATGGTGAGGGGGAACCAAGGACACAATGTTACATCCCCTACAAACAGGCAGGGGTGGCCATAAAATATCCCAGTCCTTCCTAACACTCCCTTTGCCTGCCCTGTCTGCGATTTTATATGGGGCAGGCAAGACAGAGGTCAACATGTTAACCTTTGAATTTTGCTCGGCATTGAGTGGGTGTGTTGAGCATCATGTTTACAAAAAAACTACTATGCCTCTTTCAGCTTCTTTTCAGAGGCATTTCAGCACCATTAATGTTGCTTTTTGAAGCACATATCTCCATTAAGAATAGTTCCTTAAAACATATCTCCATTACTTTTTTTTCCTTTTGTTTTTAAATTTAGAGTACCCAATTAATTTTTTTTCAATTAATGGGCAATTTAGTGTGGCCAATCCACCTAACCTGCACATCTTTAGGTTGTGGGGGTCAAACCCACGCAGAGACGGGGAGAATGTGCAAACTCCACAAGGACAGTAACCCAGGGCAGGGATTCAAACCCGGGTCCTCAGCGCCGCAGTCCCAGTGCTAACCACTGCGCCACCATGCTGCCCCCCTATCTCTATTACTGTACATGGCAACTTCAACTATCGTTGACAGTCATTATTCCTAGCATCTTCTGGTGTAGTTTTAATCTTCAACGAGGTACTAAGTACGAGAATACATGTTCATGAACTAAAGCATAACATTAGTTGTGAAATATGCTAATTCATCTGCAATATATAGATTGAATGCTGCCGATTTTACTGGTTTTCTGTATTTTTAAAAAAGTAATTTTACATTATTCCACAATAACTTTTGCAATGTGATTAAAATTGTTTTTATTATTTATACCTGTAGAATTCACATTGACGCAGGGCTTCAGAAAGTGCTGGAATTTTACATTCTTCTATTTCTTGGCAAAGTAATGGCCATTCTCTGCAATTTTTAAATGAATAAATAAAGAACAATTATAGGATAAGCATGAATGACTTGTTGGTCTTTTGCAATTAATGTAATATTTAGAACATTATTTCATAACAAAGAAATAATATTGGTTTTGTCATTTTATTTATCCTAGGTCATATAACGATGCCTACAGTGCAGAAGGAAGCCATTGGGCCCATTGAGATGGCGCTAACCTTCCGAAATAGTACCCTACTCAGGGCCATTCCCCAATGCCTCAACCCCATCTAACCTGCACATCTTTGGACTGAGAGAGGAAACAGGAGCACCCGGAGGAAGCACATGCAGACAAAGGGAGAAAGGGCAAACTCCACATAGTCACCCAAGGTCGGAATTGAACCTAGTGGTGCACAGTGTGGCACATTAGAAATTTTTCAAATTAGATTGTAAGAAATTGTTTCTTAAAATTGCATTGCATCATTTCAAACATTAATCAAGAAAATGCTGCAATGAAGATGTTAACATACTAAACACTTACTGACACTTGCCTTCGGCTGGAGAATATAAAGTTCGCCTTGAGAGCATCTGTGGAGGGTTTGCCCGGTGATGGCAGCCGTTCATTGACTTTTTTGAGAACAATTAATATGTCAGCAGGGAGGGGGGGTTAAGAAAAAAAAGGAGGTAGGGGAGTTGGGGAGCGGGAGGCGGGATGGTGGGGTGTTAGTTTAGTTGGTTTGATAATCTGCAGCCCTGTTGGTTTGTTTTGTTTTATGGTTGTGCTTGATGTGTAAATATATAAATGCCTCAATAAAATATTTTAAAATAAAAAGAAATGCTGTAGTAAAATAAAATGCAAGGTTCACCAATTTTGTCTTTTACATCATGAACTAAAATTGATAATTATCATAAGCCTCTTTGCAACTATCCTCATTTATCTGTCATTCCATCATACCATTCACCAGTATAAAACCGGTAGCAACTCAAAAAAAAAGAATTCTTTGAGGAGGTAACAAGGAAGTTAGACAAAGGAGAACCTGTGGATGTGATCTATTTAGATTTCTAGAAGGTCTTTGACAAGGTGCCGCATAGGAGGCTATTAAATAAGTTAAGAGCCCATGGTATTAAGTGTAAGATACTGGCATGGATAGAGGAATGGCTGACTAGCAGACAGTGTGGATAAAGGGGTCTTTTTCAGGATGGAAGCTGTTGACTAGTGGTGTGCCTCAGGGATCGGTGTTGGGACCACAACTTTTCACAATATACATCAATGATCTGGAAGAAGGAACTGAGGGCACTGTTGCTAGGTTTGCAGATGATACAAAGATATGCAGAACGACAGGTAATATTGAGGAAGCAGGGGGGCTGCAGAAGGACTTGAACAGGCTAGGAGAGTGGGCAAAGGACTTCCGGTGACGGCGGGCGGGAGGCGGCCGCACAATGGAGGGCTCCCGTTCAGCAACGGCATTTTCGGGGCTTTAAGCCCGGTCCCAGAGTCCACGGAGGCGGCAGAAGCAGGGAGAAGGCACGGAGGAGGCACAGTGAAGACACAGGAGGAAAAAAAGGACAAAGAAAAATGTCAAGGGTGAGCAAGAAAACGGCCGGAAAAAAAACAGCTGAAGATCCGTCGGGGAGCGGAAAGGTCACTGCGGGGTCACCAAGGAAAATGGAGGCTGGAGCACCAGGGAAGGCCGCACTGCTTACGGCTGAAGAAATAACGAAGGTGATGACTGCGGAATTTGAAAAGCAGTTGGCGCAGATTGCGAAATGCATGGAGACAGTGAGGAAGGAGATGAGGGAGGTTGTGAGTGTGCTGGTGGAGGAGGCGGTTTCCCCGGTGAGGACGGAGATGGCGAGCACAGTGGCGGAGGTGCGAGAGCAAGGGGAGGCGCTGAAGGAAGTGGAGGGGACGTTATTGCAGCACGGTGATCAACTTGCCTCGATGAGGAAAGAGATGGGGAAGGTGATGGATACTAACAAGGATCTGCGAGGAAAAATGGAAGACCTGGAAAACAGATCCAGGCGACAGAATTTGAGGATTGTGGGGCTGCCTGAAGGAGTTGAAGGACCAAAGCCGACTGAGTATCTTGCCGCGATGTTGGCAGAACTATTGGGGAGGGGGAGGATCCCTCCTGATATGAACGGGATCGGGCTCATTGGTCGTGGAGGCCTGTACCAAAGGCGAGTGAGCCGCCACAGGCAGTGACTCTGTGCTTCCGTAGGTACAGCGTGAAGGAGACGGTCCTGAGCTGGGCCAAGCAGAAGCGGGTGGTGCAGTGGGCTGGAGCTGGTATACGTGTATACCAGGACTTTACGGTGGAGCTGGCAAGGAGGCGGGCTGCCTTCAACCGGGTGAAGAGGGCACTGTACATTAGCAAGGTGCGGTGCGGCATTGTATATCCAGCGAAGCGGAGGGTGACTTAAAAGCTCAGGGACTTTTATTTTGAAACGGCGGAAGCAGCGGAGGAGTTTGCGAAAGCAGAAGGACTGTGGCAGAACTGACAAATTGAGGAATGGCCATGTGCCGATGTAACCTCATGACTGTATTTTCTTCTTTTTTGTATCACTGCGCGCGGGTGTAGAGACTAAAGGAGCCAATGTGGTATATATTTGGACAAGGGAAGGGACGGGACTTTCACTCGAAATGAGAGTTCTTTGGGGTGTAGGTAGATATGCGGGGTGTGTGTGCTAAAAGGGGACCTTTGGGCTTTCCTAGGGCCGGGCAAGTGGGAAAGGGATCCGGGCGGGGGTCTCCACGCTGGCCGGTTTAAGCGGCCAGTGAACGGGAGTGAGGTGGGGGGAGGGGCTGCGGCCATCGGAGCCTGGCAGAACAGGGTCCGAGTGGTCTAGCCGGGGGTGGAAAGTTGGGGGGAAGGAACCGAGGTTGGGAGGAGGAGTTTTACAAGAGGCAGTGGACGGGAGGAGCTGGAGACCTGGGGGGTGGGGGGGGGGGGGGGGGGGGGGGGGGGGGGGGGGCGGGGGGGGGGGAGCTGCGTAAGATTAAGGGTGACTACGGGTAATCCCTGATTCCTTTTTGTCATTTGTTTATGTAAACATGCGGATTGAGGTTTGGGGTTGGTGGGCAGATGGGATCATTGTTATTATGACATATCTTGCTGATTATTGTTTATTGTTGATGGATGTAAATATGGGAGAAAATGTGAAAAAGGAGGAGAATTTTTTAAAAAGGAGAGTGGGCAAAGAAGTGGCAGATGAAATACAATATAGAAAAATGTGATATTATATACTTTAGCTTAAACTATTTTCTAAATGGGGAAATGCTTAGGAAATCAGAAGCACAAAGGGAGTCAGAGTTGAAGATTCTCTTCAGGCTAATGTGCAGGTTCAGTCGGCAGTTAGGAAGGCAAACGCAATGTTAGCATTCATGTCGATACAAGAATACAAGACCAGGGATGTACTTCTAAGGCTGTATAAGGCTCTGGTCAGATCCCAATTGGAGTACTGTGAGTAGTTTTGAGCCTCGTATCAAAGGAAGAATGTGTTGCCTTGGAAAGGGTCCAGAAGAGGTTCACAAGAATGATCCCTGGAATGAAGAGCTTGTCATATGAGGAGCGGTTGAGGACTCTGGGTCATACTTGTTGGAGTTTAGAAGGATGAGAGGGGATCCTATTGAAACTTACAGGGCAGAATTCTCCCCCCCTATGCCGGGTGGGAGAATCGCCGGGGCGCCGTGCGAGTCCCGCCACGCCACCCCGGCACCCGATTCTCCCACCACCCCCAAACCGGCGCGGCGAAAATCACGGCTGGCCGCTGGAAGAATCGCTGCTCACCGTTTGTAACGGGCGAGCGATGATTCTCTGGTCTGGATGGGCCGAGCGGCCTGCCCAACACGACGGCTTCCCACCAGCGATGTCCACACCTGGTCGCTGCTGGCGGGAACAGAGCAGGAACGCTGGGGGGGCGGCCTGTGGGTGGGGGTTGGGGTGTTCCTGCACCGGGGGCCGCCTCAAAAGGGGTCTGGCCCGCGATCGGTGCCCACCAATCGGCGGGCCAGCCTCTCTGAAGGAGGATCTCCTTCTTCTTGTGGGGCGGCCTCGGGAAGGACAGCAACCGCGCATGCGTGGATTGGCGCCGGCCAACCCGCGCATGCGCGGATGACGTCATTTACGTGGCGCCGGCCACGTCATTTACGTGGCGCCGCTTTTACACGGCACCAAGGCCCGGCGAGCGTAAATGATGCGACGCTGCTCCTAGCCCCCCGGGGGCAGGAGAATAGGGGGCTGGGAGCGGCCTCCAACACCGGAGTGAAACACTCCGGTTTTCACTCCGGCGTCGGGACTTAGTCTCCCGATGGGAGAATTGCGTCCACAGGATACTGCATGGCATGGATAGAGTGAACGCGGAGAGGATGTTTCCATAAGTAGTAAAAACTAGAACTAGAGGGCACAGCCTCAAACTGAAGGGGGAATCCTTTACAACAGAGATGAGGAGGAGTTTCTTCAGCCAGAGGGTGGTGAATCTGTGTACTCTTTGCTGCAGAAGGCTGTGGAGGCCAAATCACTGAGTGTCTTTAAGACCGAGATAGATTGGTTCTTTATTAATAGGTTCATGATAAGGAGGTTGAATGTCAAGGGCGGATGGTTAGATTCTCTCTAGTTGTAGGTGGCCTGGCACTTAAGTGTCAAGTAATATAATGCCGCACATCTGTGCAAATCTGAATGTTATCTGGATCTTACTGAATACAGACACAGGCAGCTTCATTATCCGACAAGTTGCAAATGGAAATCTAGAGCAGGCTTCAGTACTATAGCACAAATATTATCAGGGCCAATAGGCTTTGCTGTATCCATTGCTTCAAGCATTTATTTTGAGGTGAAAATTGGTCGTCGATGAGAGGACATGTCCTCATCCATCGACCTTTTCTGTCATGCTTCATCTAATGAAAGCCCTTTGGAGATCACTATGGGTCTGTGAGAAGGCAGATCACCTTGTCCAATAAGGAACATGAAACGTGCCATTAAGGACCTCTCAAGTCCCAGTCACAGCCTCCTATATTAAAAAAAGAGTCCCAAGTTCCAAATAGCAACTTATATAAATTTGGCAAGCAAGACTGATTCTGTATATCATCTCTCTGTCCTTTAGTCATAGAATGACTACAGTGCAGAAAGAGGCCATTCGGCTCATTGAGTCTGCACCAACACTTTGAAAGACCACCCTACCTAGGCTAAATGCCTCGCCCAGTAATCGCACCTTAATTTAGCATGGCCAATCCACCTAACCTGCACATCTTTGGACTGCGAGAGGAAACCGGAGCATCCAGGGGAAAACCCATGCAGACAAGGGGAGAATGAGCAAACACCCCACACACAGTCCCCAGAGGTCAGAATTGAACCTGGATCCCTGCCGCTCTGAGGCAGTAGCGCTAACCACTGTGTCACCCGAATATCAGGTGTGGCACCCGAAGGTTTCTCAAAACAAAAACATGAAGAGTGTCTACTGATTAATAAATTCAATTAGACATGCAGGCCCTATAGTGTAAAATTATTTGGTTACCAATATAATACTAATGGTTAAAATCTAACTTTCAAAATAAATTAAAATCTAACTTTGTAAGAATCTAACAACTTAATTAGATACTCGTTGTAGAATGGCAAAGTGGGAAAAAGGGCACATATAGAAAAGATACTATGGTGGAATCTGTGAGAAAACCGCTGGAATGTCGATGTCTCTCTCAGGGATAAGAAATCACGAGATGGAAAGCTTTGAGATATAATAGTACATACGAAGGACATCATTTACATCCATATTCATGGCTAGCAATAGCCACATAAACTATCCTGGCTGCTCAAGGAAAGCATGCTCACACACACAACTAAAGATGATGAGGGAAAGCAAGTGATTATTGTAGAAGAGCCAGAAAAAAGGGGTGGGACAGTGGTTAGCACTGCTGCCTCACAGCATCAGGAACCCAGGCTCGATTCCAACCGGCGGTGACTGCTCGTAATGACTTGCACGATCCCGGTCTTGTCCCCTGTCTAGTCCAGTTAGAATTTTACAGGTTTCTATGAGACCCCCCTTCATTCTTCTGAACTCCAGCGAATACAATCCTAACCAATTCAATCTGTTCTCGCACGCCATTCCAGGAATCAATCTGGTAAACTTACACTGTGCTACCTCTAGAGCAAGAACATCCTTCCTCAGATAAGGAGACTAAAACAGCACAGAATATTCCAGGTGTGGTCTCACCAAGGCCTTGTATAATTTCAGCAAGTCATACTGCTCCTATACTCAAATCCTTTCGCAATGAAGGCCAACATACCATTTGCCTTCTTTACCGCCTGCTATACCTGCATGCATACCTTCAGTGACTGGTGTATGAGGATACCTAGGTCTCGTTGCACATTCCCCTCTCCTAATTTATGACCATTTAGATAATAGTCTGCCTTCTCATTTTTGCTACCAAAGTGGTTGACCTCACATTTATCCAAATTATATTGAATCTGCCATTCATTCACCCATTCACTTAACTTGTCCAAATCACACTGGAGGATCTCTGCATTCTCCTCACAGCTCACCCTCCCACCCAACTCGGTGACATATGCAAGTCTGGAGATATTACATTTTGTTCTCGCATCTAAATCATTAATATATATTGTGAGTAGCTGAGATCCTGGAACCGATCCCTGCGGTACACCACTAGTTACTGCCTGCCGATTTGAAAAAGACCCAATAATTTCTACTCTTTTGTTTCCTGTCTGCCAACCAGTTTTCTATCCGTCTCGGTGCACTACACCTACCTAATCTCATGCGCTTTCATTTTACAAGCTAATCTCTTATGCTGGTCTTTGTCAAAAGTCTTCTGAGAGTCCAAGTATACCACATCCACTGGCTCCTCCTCATCAACTCTACTATTACATCTCGAAGCATTTCACTAGATTTGTCAAGCATGATTTCCCCTTCATTAATCCATGCTGACTCTGTCCGATCATGCCACTGTTTTCTAAGTGTTCTGCTATAAAATCTTTGATAATGGATTCTAGAATTCTCCCCATTACCAACGTTACTGGTCTCTAATTCCCTGTTTTCTCTCTACTCCCTTTTTTAAATAGTGGAGTTACATTAGCTACCCTCCAATCTTCAGAGACTATTGAATCCTGGAAGATGACTACCAATGCACCCACTATTTCTAGAGCCACTTTCTTAAGTACTCTGGGGTGTAGATTATCACACCCTGGGGATTTATCAGCCTTCAATCCCATCAGTTTCCCCAACACCATTTCTCTACTAATATTGATCTCCTTCAGTTCCTCACTAAACCCGGCATTCCTCAACATTTCTGGTATCTGATTTGTGTCCTCATTTGTGAAGACAGAACAAAGTATGTATTTAGTTGCTCAGATATTTCTTTGTCTCCTATTATACATTTTCCCGTTTCTGACTGTAAGGACCTACATTTGTCTTCACAAATCTTTTTTTCTTCACGTACCTATAGAAACGTTTACAACCAGTTTTTATGTTCCCTGCAAGCTTACTCTCGTACTCTATTTTCCCTTTCTTAATTAATCCTTTTGTCCTTTGCTGAATTCTAAACTGCTCCCAGTCCTCAGACCCGTTGTTTGTCTTGGCCAATTTGTATGCTTTTTGGATCAAATGCGATCTCTAATTTCCCTTGTAAATCATGGATTGGCCACCTTTCCCATTTTACTTTTGTGCCACATGGCAATAAACAATTTGAGCAGTTCCCTCCCATAGTCCAAAGATGTGGTTAGGTGGATTGGCCATGCTAAATTTGCCCTTAGTGTCCCTTAGGCTAGGTGGAGTTACAGGGATAGGGCAGAGGAGTGGGCCTTGGTAAGGTGTTCTTTCAGAGGGTTGCTGCAGACTCAATAGGCTGATTGGCCTCTTTCAGCACTGTAGGGATTCTATGAAAAGAGACCCTCACAATATCTTTGTGCAGCAGTCAGAAATCATCCAGAGACACAATAAACAAGACAAGATACATGAGAGAGGAAGAGGCTTGAAGGCCCAGACCAAAGCTGTGAAATAAACCATTTGTGTTCTCTGCTGTCCAGATCTTGGCATGGGTAGTATCATCTGCATTAAACTGTAAATCATCATCCAGGTTTATTAACATAGTTTATCTGAGAACTTAAAAACATGTCCTGGCTTTGTCTCACTGGTCAATTCACAACAAAGCTTTGCTGCCAAGTCTATTCCTGCTTTTAACGGGTGCATGACTCCAAAATCTTTACAATAGATATGAATCTATGGATCCACTGGAGCCTCCCATTTAGGCACAGTCCTTTATCCCTCTAATTGATGCTTGTTACAGAAATTCCAGTTGACCCTCTCCATCGGTGCTGAGTGCTTAATTTGAACTTCCTACTGACTCCCAGGATCTGATACCCACAAAATGTGTGTTTCTGAAAGGTGCTTGCTGGAATGTTTTACTGGAACCTTCATAATAGGACTGCTTCTTGCTATTACCTGGTGCCTGTTACAACTTGAGGTGTAGTCCTTTACCCAACTTATTTTTCACCTGCACGTATTTTGAGGAACAGAACAACTTTGTGAGCTTTACATAATATCTGCAATGAGGCAAAGGAAACTTTTGTCTGGCCATAAATTATTTGACAAGACAAAGGGGGCTGTTAAAATGGCAGGGTTAGAGTCAGAGCTTTGCAGATGGCATTATTGATGTGCTACATCTCAGGCCGAGTGCTTGATTCATGCAAAGTGCAGGTGTGTATCATCTATAAGCTACACTGCAACAACTTGCCAAGGCTCCTGCAACAGCATCTTCCAGAGCAACGACCGTTGCCACCTGGAAGCATAAGGGCAGGAGACCCATGGGAACTTCATTATGTGTAAGTTCCCCTCTTCGTCACACACAATGCTGTCTTGGAAATCTATCGCTGCTCCTTCACTATTGCTGGTTCAAAATCTTGGATGTTTCTCTATGACAGCACTGTGGGTGTACATACACCACATGGAGCAGTTCAAGAAGGCAGCTTCTCAAGGATAATTAAGGGTGGAGAATAAATGCTGATTTTGCCAGCAAAGCTCACATACCACAAATGAATTAAAAATGGTATTCATGCCACTGAGTGGGCACCCTTTATTCAAACCTAGCTTGACACTCCTCAGTCCAATAAACCTCTTGTACATTGTTCCCATACCAAATGGATTTGGGAGGCTGTGCAGACCCTCCCATATCTGCTGTCAGCACATACTCTCAGTAAAAATAGTTCCAAGTTTTTTGGCAAGACTGCATATTGTTAAGCACCTTCTACACCACTCCAGCATATTCCCCATTAGCTTCTCCAGCTGATATCAACAATTGTTAAATTGAAAGAATTTTGTGCTTTGCACTGTGGATTGAGACCTTATACAAGTTGTTGTTGTTTCCAAACTTATAACAAATAATCAGATAACATTAGGTCAGTTAGATTAAAAACTCCAGCCTGAATGAAAGGCAAGTGTTTAAAATACTGGAACACCTTCATTACTATGTTGATCCGTTACTCGACATTCAATGGCTAAAACATGAAGTAATGCTCTCACTTGAATCCTGATGGTATATGCAGCTTGTCGAACCGCAGAAAGTTGATAATATGCCTGAACATCTGACCATCTCCAATAATGAAAAGTGTCTTGCCATATGCAATCCATTGTGCTTTGCTGCGATTATATAGTAGTTCTGGATACTAATAGGCAAAATATGGTCATCACATTATATGGTCATAATTACATTACATTATATGGTCATAATTCAGTAAACAACTATACTTTTGAATTATAGATTTAAAATAAATTCCTATGGATTAAGGTTAGCAACTATTTGAAATAACATCAAATTACTGCCAATTTTGCACTGGGAATCCATACCAGAAATCCACTGTTCTTCTGGACAAGAAAGTACATAGGATTGAAAGCATATAAACAGGCTATTCAACCTTTGCACACCAGCCTCATTCCACTTTCCCCCATTTTGACATAAATCTATTCTTCTATTCCTTTTTAGCTCATGTACTTATCCAGTTATCCAGTTTCCTTTAACTACATCGATACCATTTGCCTCAACTGTTTAGCACAGGGCTAAATCGCTGGCTTTGAAAGCAGACCAAGGCAGGCCAGCAGCACGATTCAATTCCCGTAACAGCCTCCCCAAACAGGCGCCGGAATGTGGCGACTAGGGGCTTTTCACAGTAACTTCATTGAAGCCTACTTGTGACAATAAGCAATTTTCATTTTCATTTCATTTTCAACTACTTCATGTTATCACATGGGAGTGGCAAATTATTCACTGTAAGTAAATTGCAAGATACTTCCAGGTATGCACTCCCAGTAGTAGTCTCCTCCTCAAGGTACTATATCCTAGGAGGGAGTTGGCAACCATGGACTGAGGACAACAATTTGGGCATAATTAGATACTAGATAGCATACTGCAACCATTTTAAAACCTATTCCACCAATTTACTGGACAAGTTGAATTCTTCAATTCAGACTATAGAATTGCCAAGTGTATTAGATATTACAAGGACACCGAGTCTCTGAGAAGCCAGTTTTCAGGCAGAAAAACTGCATATGCTACAATTCAAGGTCTATTCTACAATGTGTAACAAGGTATGATTGTGGTGGCCCCAGTCTGTCAGCTGATAGCAACAGGGAGATTATTTGATGGCAACACCCTGTGTTAACCTGACATGGCCTAGTTTTGAACTCAATTAAATTGGATATTTTAATGAAAGAATTAGACACTTTCAAATCAAACTGCAGTCAAACTTCAGATAGGCTGTTGGGAATTCAAACTTGACCAAAGTCAATACACAACCCACAGACCAACTGCCAGAAAAATAACTGGAACACACCCAACAATCACCAATCAGGAGATCATCGCACACTATTGATATGCACCGGTCGATTGTCCATGGCCCAGATCAAGCCAGGATCTCGGCACCCAGAGTTTTTCCTGTTACCTTATAAGGGAACGTTTATGTGCAGACCACACCGCCAGAGATGGATACCTGGGCTGGGCAGATAACTGTCAAATGGTTATCAACCGGACCATTGGGTGCTGGGACTCTGTCCCGAGGCCTCATTGGCAGAAAGCCAGAGGTAATGGCAAAAGTGTACAAAGGTAGAGGGAATAAAAACAGGCACCTGTGGCACATCAGCAGTGAAGACTCCATGCAAAGACAATCAAGGCATCAGACCAGAGGCAGAAGGAAGCAACATGCAAAACCCACCTTCACAAGGGTGGACACTGAGAGACTCAGAGAATTGGGCCCACGGCTCAACTGAAGTCACCTTTAGTAGTATAACAAATCTTGGGAATCTTTAGTAAATGCTATTGGGTTAATTTAAGGGTAAATATTGTTGTTAAATAAAGTTGGGTTGATTTCATACTTGTGTTGTCCTTTGTTGTCCTTGCTAATAAAAACATCTGGATAAAACTTTAATTAAAATACTTGCATCATGGACTTCCGGTGGTGGCCATGTGAGGGTAGGTCGTGAATACGGCAGCTCCCACCGCAAACGGACTTATGGGCCCATTTTAGGAATTTTAGCGGAATCCCCTCGGTGAACTTCGGCGGGGCAAGCAACGCTTGAAAGGTTCCCCGCATCAGTTTATGGACGGGACCAGAAGTAGGGCGGCGAAGCAAGCGAGTGCCGAGAAGCGGGTGGAACGGGCACGGGAACACAAAATGGCGGCCGGCTCGGATCAGGCAGCGTGTGCCCATTGGTCAGGATTTCCTCAGAAGCTGTTTTGCAGAACTAAAAATGGAGATGCTGGCCCCGATGAAGGCCTCAATGGAGAAAATGGTTGAGACCCAGAAGATGAAGGAGAAGGCGATCAAGGAGATCGAGAAAAAGGTCTCTGATAACGAAGATGAGATACTTGGTCTGGCCGTCAGGGTGGAGGCGCAGGATGCCTTGCATAAGAGATGGCAGGAGAGATTGGAAGACCTTGAAAACAGGTCCAGGAGACAAAACCTGCGAATTCTGGGCCTCCCTGAGGGTGCGGAGGGGTCGGATGCGAGTGCATTTGTGACCACGTTGCTGGGGACTCTGCTGGTGACGGGGGCATTCCCTTGGCCTCTTAAACTGGACGGGGTGCACAGAGTCCTTGCAAGGAAGCCCAAGACTAACGAACCGCCGAGGGCAATGGTGGTACGATTTCATCGCTTCTCAGACAAGGAACGTGTCTTGTGGTGGGCCAAAAAGGAGCGGAGCAGCAAGTGGGTAAACAGCGTAATTCGCATATACCAGGACGTGGGACCAGAACTGGCCAAGAGGCGCGTTGAATTCAACCGTGCTAAGACAGCCCTCCACAACAAAGGGATGAAGTTCGGGCTGCTGCATCCGGCAAGGCTTTGGGTCACGTATCAAGACCGGCATCACTACTCCGATACACCGGACGAGGCGTGGACATTTATCAAACAAGAAAAGTTGGACTCGAGCTAAATGACAAGCCACACTTTGATGAAACGCTCTGGTGGAGATGTGTAACATGATGCTGTCCTAACATAAATTGGGAGTAATGTTAAATGTTTGAGGGGGCTGGGGAGGTGGCTAGAAGGAGCTAAGTTATGTTGTTTCCCTTTTTGTTCCCTGTTTCTCTGGCCATGCTCTCTGCGTTTGCTGAGTTCAACCACAGAGGGGGGGGGGGGGGAAGAGGGGCCCTATATTTAGGGCTGCTCTTCAGGCATCTGGAGCCGTTTCTATGGTGGGGTGGGTTAGCACCCAGGGTTTGTTTATTGTTTAACTGAGGGGGAAAATATTCTTTGGGGGCTGTAAAGGCAGTTAAATTGGGCTTTCCATGGGATGAGAGGCCCGAATAACGAGGCAACAGGATGATTGGAGACAGAGGCGGGAGCGTCCGGGGTCAGCATGGGTCAGCTGACTCACGGAAGCGTAATGGGGGGGAGAGTTAGTGTTAAGCTGGTGCTTGACTTGGGGGATTGGGATCAGGGGGTGGGGGGTGGGGGGGGTGCTGCTTTGCTGACAGAAGAGGAGCCAACTTTGGGGAACAGTTGGAGAGTCGGGGGGGGGGGGGGGGGGAGAAAGAGGGCTCGAGTAAGCGGGGCACGCAGGCTCGTGGCTGGCCATAAAAGGGGGATGGCTAAATGGCAGGAGAGGTGGGGGGGGTTAACCCCCCATCCAGGTTGATCACGTGGAATGTGAGGGGTCTGTGGGCCGGTCAAGAGGGCTTGTGTGTTCCCGCATCAAAAGGGGTTAAAGGCAGACATAGCCATGCATCTAAAACTCGCAGATCAAACAAGATTGAGAAAGGGGTAGGTGGGCCAGGTGTTCCATTCAGGGCTGGATTCAAAGACCAGAGGGGTAGCAATTTTGGTCAGTAAATGGGTGGCATTCAAGGCAGGGAATATTGTAGCTGATAAAGGGGGCAGATACATAATGGTGAGCGGGAAGCTGCAGGGGACCCAGGTGGTGCTAGTGAACGTCTATGCTCCGAACTGGGATGACGTGGAATTCATGAGACGCATGCAGGGTAAAATTCCAGACTTAGACTCTCATAATTTGATCATGGGAGGTGACTTCAGCACAATCATTGACCCTGTATTGGACCGGTCAAAGTCCAGGTCAGGAAAGCGACCAGCAGCGGCTAAGGAACTGAGGGGTTTCATGGAACAGGTGGGGGGGGGGGGGGGGGGGGGGGGGCGTAGACCCATGGAGGTTCGCTCGGCCGAGGGCGAAGGAATTCTCTTTTTTCTCCCACGTCCACAAAGTTTATTCTCGTATAGATTTTTTTTGTTGCGAGCAGGGCGTTAATCCCAAGGGTGAAGGGGACGGAATACTCGGCCATTGCAGTCTCTGACCATGCTCCACACTGGGTGGACTTGCGACTTGGTGAAGAGAGAGGGCAGCGCCCACTCTGGAGGCTAGATGTGGGACTGCTAGCGGATGACGAGGTTTGTGGGTGGATAAATAGGAACATCCAAAACTACTTGGAAACAAACGATACGGGAGAGGTAACAGCAACTACAGTTTGGGAGGCTCTGAAGGCAGTTATTAGAGGGGAGTTAATTTCTATCAGATCCCATAGGGAGAAGAAAGAAAGAGCGGAGAGAGAGAGACTAGTAGAGGAGATACTCGTTACGCGGAGACCCCCCGAGACGGGGCTACTGAAGGAGCGCCGGAGACTGCAGGCGGAGTTTGATCTGCTGACCACAGGGAAAGTGGTAGCACAGCTGAGGAAGGCAAAAGGGGCAACCTATGAGTATGGGGAGAAAGCGAGTAGAATGCTGGCGCACCAACTTCGTAGGAGAGAGGCGGCCAGGGAAATTGGGGGAGTTAAGGATAAGGAAGGTAACACGGTCTTGGACCCAGAGGAGGTGAACAAAGTCTTTAAGGAGTTTTATGGTAAACTGTACGAGTCAGAAGCCCTGGCGGGAGGGGAAGGGGTGAAGCAATTCATGGACCAATTGAGGTTTCCAAAGGTGAAAGAGGATCCGGTGGAGGGACTGGGGGCCCCGATAAAGTTGCCTAGGGAGAATGCAGTCGGGCAAGGCCCCGGGGCCAGACAGCTATCCTGTAGAATTCTATAAGAAATTTTTGGAACTGTTGAGTTCACTCCTGCTAAGGACCTTTAACGAGGCTAAAGAGAGAGGGACCCTCCCCCCAACAATGTCACAGGCCAATGTCACTCCTTCTCAAACAGGAGAAAAATACCCTACAATGTGGGTCCTACAGACCGATATCGCTCTTGAATGTAGATGCCAAATTGCTGGCCAAGATTCTGGCCGCTAGAATAGAGGACTGTGACCAGGGGTGATAGGGGAGGATCAGACAGGCTTCGTTAAGGGCAGGCAACTGAACTCCAATGTACGGAGGCTCCTAAACATTATTATGATGCCCTCAGAAGGAGGGGAGGCAGAAGTAGTGGCTGCGATGGATGCAGAGAAAGCCTTTGACCAGGTGGAATGGGGTATCTGTGGGAAACGCTAAGAAGGTTTGAATTCGGTGAGGGTTTCATAGGGTGGGTCAAACTACTTTATCAGGCCCCCGTAGCAAGTGTATGCATAAACAGGGTAAGGTTGGAGTATTTTAAGCTTCACCGGGGGACGAGGCAGGGGTGCCCCCTCTCCCCGTTACTATTTGTCCTTGCAATAGAGCCGTTGGCCATAGTGCTGAGGGCTTCAAAGTTTTTGTTTGTCTTCCAGTGCCTTCCCATCTTCATCCCTAAGTCCTTCTTTAAGCGGGTGAACAAAATCATTTCGGGATTTGTATGGGCAAATAAGACCCCGCGAGTAAAGAGACTGTATCTAGAGCGCAGTCGGGTGGGGGGGGGGGGGGGGCACTCATGACGGCACCTCTGCGCGCTACTCCTCCAGTCCGTACATGTCAGTTTCCAGATCATACATGTGTTTTCTTGCTCATATGCCCCCCAGAGAACCCCCCCTCCCCCCACACGAACGGTGTCCCGTCCCCCCCCTCCCCCCTGGGTTGCTGTTGCTGCTGTCCGACCTTCATCTAACGCTCCGCGAGATGGTCTAGGAACGGTTGCCACCGCCTGTAGAACCCCTGCGCAGACCCTCTCAAGGCAAACTTTATCCTTTCCAACTTGATAAACCCTGCCATATCATTTATCCAGGCCTCCACGCTGGGGGGCTTCACCTCCTTCCAGATTAGCAAGATCCTTCGCCGGGCTACTAGGGACGCAAAGATCAGAATGCCGGCCTCTTTTGCCTCCTGCACTCCCGGCTCGTCCACTACTCCAAATAGTGCTAGCCCCCAGCTTGGCTTGACCCGGACTTTTACTACCTTACTGTTCCCGCCACTCCCCTCCAGTGCCGGGCATGACCAAAACATATGGACATGGTTCGCCGGACATCCTGAGCACCTCCCACATCTGTCCTCTACCCCAAAGAACCTGCTCAGCCTCGCCCCCGTCATATGCGCTCTGCGAACCACCTTAAATTGTATCAGGCTAAGCCTGCCACACGAGGAAGAGGAATTAACCCTATTTAGGGCGTCAGCCCATAGCCCCTCCTCAATCTCCTCCCCCAACTCCTCCTCACATTTACCCTTCAGCTCCTCTACCAAAGCCTCCCCCTCTTCTTTCATCTCCTGGTATATCGCCGACACCTTGCCCTCCCCGACCCATACGCCCAAAATCACCCTATCTTGAATCCCCTGTGCCGGGAGTAGCGGAAATTTCCTCACCTGCCGCCTCACAAATGCCCTCACTTGCATGTACCTGAAAGCATTTCCCGGGGGTAGCCCAAACTTCTCCTCCAGCGCCCCTAAGCTCACAAACGTCCCGTCAATGAACAGGACCCCCTTCCTTCTAATCCCAACCCGATGCCAGCTCTGAAATCCCCCGTCCATCCTTCCTGGGACAAACCGATGGTTGTCTCTGATCGGGGACCACACCGAGGCTCCCATCGCACCCCTGTGCCGTCTCCACTGCCCCCAGATCTTTAGCATTGCCACCACCACCGGGCCCGTGGTAAACCTCGTCGGCGAGAGCGGCAGCGGTGCCGTCACCAGCGCCCCCAGGCTCGTTCCTATGCAGGACGCCATCTCCAACCTCTCCCACGCCGCCCCCTCTCCCTCCATCACCCACTTACGGATCATGGCCACGTTGGCTGCCCAATAATAACCACCCAAATTCGGCAACGCCAACCCTCCTCTACCTCTGCTACGCTCCAAGAACCCCCTCCTTACCCGCGGGGTCTTGCTCGCCCACACATCCCGTAATGCTTACCCTCTTAAAAAAGGCCTTAGTGATCACAATTGGGAGGCATTGGAATACAAAAAGAAATCTCGGGAGGACCACCATTTTAACCGACTGTACCCTACCCGCCAGCGAGAGTGGCAACATGTCCCACCTTTTAAAATCCTCCTCCATCTGTTCCACCAACCGCGTCAAATTAAGTTTGTGCAGTGCCCCCCAGCTCCTAGCTACCTGAATCCCCAAGTATCGAAAGCTCCTTTACGCCCTCCTCAACGGTAGGTCGTCTATCCCTCTTCCCTGGTCCCCCGGATGGATCACAAAGAGCTCACTCTTTCCCACATTGAGCTTATAGCCCGAAAAGTCTCCAAACTCCCGTAGGATCTGCATTACCTCAACCATCCCCTCCACTGGATCCGTCACATACAGCAACAGGTCGTCTGCGTACAGCGACACTCGATGTTCCTCTCCCCCTCGAACCACCCCCTTCCATTTCCCCGACTCCCTTAACGCCATGGCCAAAGGTTCAATTGCTAATGCGAACAGCAGAGGGGACAGGGGGCACCCCTGCCTCGTCCCTCGATACAGCCGGAAGTACTCCGACCTCCGCCGGTTCGTAACCACACTCGCCACCGGGGCTTTATACAGGAGCTTAACCCAACTAATAAACCCTCCCCCGAACCCAAACCTCCTCAACACTTCCCAGAGATACTCCCACTCTACCCGATCGAAGGCCTTCTCCGCGTCCATGGCTGTCACTATCTCCGCTTCTCCCTCCACCGATGGCATCATTATCACATTTAGGAGCCTTCGCACATTAGTATTTAACTGCCTACCCTTTACGAATCTCGTGTGGTCCTCGTGAATCACCCCCAGGACACAGTCCTCAATCCTCATGGCCTCATTTTTGCCAGCAACTTAGCATCTACATTAAGGAGCGAGATCGGTCTATACCACCCACATTGCAGTGGGTCCTTATCCCGCTTCAAGATCAAAGAGATCGTCGCCTCCGACATTGTCGGGGGCAGGGTCCCCCCCTCCCATGATTCATTGAAGGTCCTTACCAGCAACGGGGCCAACAGGTCTACATACTTCCTGTAGAACTCCACCGGGAACCCATCCGGCCCCATGGGCCTTCCCCGCCTGCATGCTCCCCAGTCCTTTAACCAGCTCCTCCACCCCAAATGGCACCCCCAAACCAGCCACCTCCTGCTCCTCCACCCTTGGGAACCTCAACTGATCCAAGAATCGCCGCATCCCCTCTTTTCCCCCTGGGGGCTGGGACCTATACAGTTCCTCATAAAAGGCCTTAAAAGCCTCATTCACTTTCCCTGCACTCCGCACCGTAGTTCCCCTGCCATCTTTGACTCCACCTATTTCCCTCGCTGCCATCCTCTTACGGAGCTGGTGTGCCAGCATCTGGCTCGCCTTCTCCCCATATTCATATATCGCCCCCTGTGCCTTCTTCCACTGTGCCTCTGCCTTCCCTGTGGTCAACAGGTCGAACTCCGTCTGGAGACTTTGTCTCTCCCTGAGTAGTCCCTCATCAGGAGCCACTGCATATCTCCTGTCCATCCTTAAAATCTCCCCACTAACCTCTCCCTTTCCCTGCCCTCTCTCTCCACCCTGTGAGCCCTGATGGAGATGAACTCTCCCCTGACCACCGCCTCCCATACTACTCCCACCTGCACCTCCCCGTTGTCGTTAGCCTCCAGATACCTTTCAACACCCCCCCGCACCCTCCCGAACACTTCCTCGTCTGCCAGCAGTCCCACATCCAAACTCCACAGCGGGCGTTGGTCCCTCTCGTCCCTCAGCTCCAGCTCCACCCAGTGCGGGGCATTGTCTGAAATGGCTATGGCCGAATACTCCGTTCCCTCCACTTTCGGAATCAATGCCCTGCCCAGAACAAACAAAGCTATCCGGGAGTAGGCCTTACGTACGTGGGAGAAAAAAGAAAATTCTCTGGCCAAAGGCCTGGCAAATCTCCACGGATCTACTCCCCCCATCTGATCCATTAACCCCCTAAGCACCTTGGCCGCAGCCGGCCTCTTCCCCGTGCTAGGTCTGGAACGATCTAATACTGGTTCCAGCACCGTGTTAAAATCCCCACCCATTATCAAACTCCCTACCTCCAGGTCCGGAATACGCCCCAACATACGTTTCATGAATCCAGCATCGTCCCAGTTTGGGGCATATACATTCACCAGTACCACCTCCGCCCCCTGCAACCTACCACTCACCATCACGTATCGGCCTCCCTTGTCCGCTGCTATGTTCTTGGCCTCAAACGACACCCACTTTCCCACCAGTATTGCCACCCCTCTATTCGTCGCATCCAGCCCCGAATGGAACACCTGTCCCACCCATCCCTTCCTTAACCTGACCTGATCTGCCACCTTCAGATGTGTCTCCTGAAGCATGACCATGTCTGCCTTCAGTCCCTTTAGGTGCGCGAACACTCGGGCCCTCTTAACCGGCCCATTTAGGCCTCTCGCATTCTATGTGATCAGCCGGATTGGGGGGTTACCTACCCCCCCCGCCGACTAGCCATCTCCTATCTTAGGCCAGTCCCGTGCTCGCGTCTCCCGCACCCTCCAGTCCCCCAGGTGGGGAACTCCCACCCCGACCACCTCTTCCACTTTCAATTCCCCCTCGGACAGTGCAGCAGCAACCCTAGAATCCACCCCCCCCCCCGCGCTAGATCCACATCTAGCTCTTTTGCTCCCCCCATATTACTTCCGTGAGTCAGCTGACCTCTGCTGACCCCGGCTTCCCCTGCCATCCCGTTGATCTCCCCCCGTGTGGGAGTCTCTCCTCCTCCTTACCTTCCTCCATCCCCCCCCCCTTTTGGCGCAGGAAAAAGCCCGCGCTTTCCTGAACCAGCCCCGCCCCCTATGGCGCAGCACCTGTTGCGGCCATTATCCCAGTTCCCTCATCCCCGAGTCTCACCTCCCTCCAGCACCGCGCCCACATTCCCCATCATCATCTTGTCTACAGAAAAGAAAAAAGGAAATTTTAGGAATTTTAACCAGAACTCTACCCACATTCCCATCCATCATCCCACCCATGAAATATTCTTTACCCATATTTACAACCCCATATATAACCACATCCCCTCAGTTAGAGTCCAGTTTTTCCGTCTGAATAAAGGTCCAAGCCTCTTCTGGCATTTCAAAATAATGGTGTCGGTCCTGATAAGTGACCCACAGTCGCGCAGGCTGCAGAATGCCGAACCGGACTCTTTTTCTATGCAACACCGCCTTGGCCCAGTTGAAGCCAGCTCTCCTCTTTGCCACCTCCACGCTCCAATCCTGGTATACTCGGATCACCGTGTTTTCCCATCTAGTGCTCCGCACCTTCTTGGCCCATCTCAGCACACTTTCTTTGTCCGCGAAGCGATGGAACCTTGCCACTATCGCCCTTGGCAGCTCATCAGCCTTGGGTCTCCTCGCCAGGACCCGGTGAGCCCCTTCCAGCTCCAGGGGGGTCGGAGAGGCCTCCGCACCCATCAGCGAATGGAGCATCGTACTCACGTATGCCCCGGCATCAGCTCCCTCCACTCCTTCGGGAAGACCCAGAATCCGGAGGTTCTTCCTCCTCGACCTGTTTTCCAGGACCTCAATTCTCTCGGCCCACCTTCTGTGCACCGCCTCATGCGCCTCCATTTTTACCGCCAGGCCCAGGGTCTCGTCCTCGTTGGTATTCACTTTATCATTCACCTCACGAAGCTCCACCGCCTGGGTCTTCTGGGTCTCCTTCAGCCCCTCGATCGCCAACAGCATTGGCGCCAGCACCTCCTTTTTCAGCTTCTCCACACATCGCTTGAGGAACTCCTGCTGGTCTGGCCCCCATGCTGCTCGCTCTCCGCTCTCCGCCATCTTGCCTTTTTCCCCTCGTTTTGGTCTCTGCTCCAGGGCCTCTTTCCTCGCCGTTCCACCGCTGATCTCTGCCATATATTGCGAGGGGGGACCTCACTGCACCTTCCCACACGGGATTAATTCGAAAAAAGCTCCGTTGGGGCTCCTCTGGAGAGCCCGAAAGTCCGTTGTCGCGGGAGCTGCCGAAACGTGCGGCTTAGTTCCGCATCGCCGCAACCGGAAGTCATCTCAGAGCAGTTAAGTTATGGCCAGGAATCTATTGAAGGCTTTCCACATAGACACAAATTACTGCTATTCTGAAAAATGTTGAAAGCACTTGAAGTAATAAGTAGCTTCAATAAGAATTGCAACCTTTGACTGTCTAGTACAATCCATTTAATGATTAGGTAACAAAATTAACTTGGAATAGTTAATAATGAAGATTCTTATTTTCATTTATTCTTAGTTTTTACAATAATAATCTTTATTAGAAACAGGATAATGTCAGATTATTTCAGACTACACCGCGGGACCAGACAGGGGTGCCCACTCTCCCCGTTGCTGTTCGCGCTGGCCATAGAGCCGTTGGCGATGGCGTTGAGAGCTGCAAAGGGGTGGAAGGGAATGACTGGGGGGGTGGTGGAACATATGGTCTCTCTCTATGCAGACGACCTGCTCCTGTACGTGTTTGACCCACTGGCCGGGATGGAAAATATCCTGGAAACATTGAGGAAGTTTGGCCGGTTTTCAGGGTACAAATTAAATATGGCCAAGAGTGAGATGTTTGTGGTGCAGGCAAGGTGCCAGGAGAATAGACTAAAGGAGCTGCCATTTAGGCTGGTGGAGGAAAGTTTCCGGTACTTGGGGATACAGGTGGCACGAGACTGGGGCAGGTTGCAGAAGTTAAATTTGACTAGGGTGGTGCAACAAAGGAAGAGGGAGTTTCGGAGATGGGATGCACTCCCGCTGTCACCGGCGGGGAGGGTGCAGACTGTAAAGATGACAATCCTCCCTAGATTTCTGTTCATCTTCCAGTGCCTCCCGATCTTTATCCCACGGTCCTTCTTCAAAAGGACTGACAAAATCATCATGAGCTTTGTCTGGGCGGGAAAATCCCCGCGGGTGAAGAAGGCGATGCTTGAAAGGATCCGCATCAAGGGGGGGACTGGCATTGCCGAGTCTGATCAACTACTACTGGGCGGCTAACATAGCCATGATAAGGAAGTGGATGGTGGGTACAGGGTCTATCTGGGAGCGAGTGGAGGAGGCCCGACACCGGAGTGGTTCACGCCACTCCTCGGCGCCGGGAACCCCCGCCCCGCCGGGTAGGGGAAAATCCCGCCCATGCTTTCCCTGGCATAAAATTTAAGAGAGAGTGTTTTAATCCCTCTGGTCTGTTATTTCTTATATGAGGCAGAACCTGGCATATCTGAGTTCCACCCCTAAATATAGCCCCATCTAACAGAAGCACAGAATCATGCTACTTTGATTCTCAGAATTTCAAAGTTAATATATCAAAATGATTAAATCAACTTTGAAATTACTAATCATGAAAACAATGAACAGCTTGGATGTCTAAATACAGTACACCTTTGTTCTGTTTCAGCTATTTTCATGGTAATAATGCTCCTGATAAACTGATTATTATTCCCGAAAGCATCAATGTTTGTTACATAAATATTTATTATTTGAGAATACAATGACACACTGTTAGGATGTATGCCCGACAGATAATAGAAAAATTGACAAACTTACCTTTAAGAAGGTATTCAGATAAGTGGCATACCAATAGTTTCCCACATAAACTTTCACAATTTGATGAAGAGTATGACTGTCTACATCAGCTGTCCAACTGTCATCAAAAGAACCTTAAAGTACAATTTAAAGGTTATGGCTCACTGTAGTTAGGAAGTTGTATTTATTTGATGAGTACATAAACGCAGCAACACTAGCTTGCTTCACTATCAGTTACATTGTAAGATATAGTAATATTTTAATTGAAATTTGTGATCGAGACTGGAGAGGCTATCCAACCCAACAACGTGTTTAAATGAAATGCAGAATGCTGCTGGCTATATGCAGATGTACAGAAACTGACCGAATCTGACTAGCAAATATGGCATAATCTGTTAACATAATCTGTTAGCAGCTACACAATCCACTGTTTTTTTTAAGAAATACTTTAGGGCTATGGAGTGTTTAGCAAAAGGCACAAAGGTCGAAAAACCAGGTTGAAACCAATAAAGAGACACATGGGCCTAAGTTTCATAAAAAGCATGGCTGGAAATGTAACGAGATTGGTATGATAGAACATATTTTAGGTGTTAATTGATCCAAAGTTTTTGAAAGCTACAAAAAAAGAGGCACAAACTGACATTGATTGATGTTAGAGTTCTCTTTCTTTCGAAATGCAGAGAAATTAGAAGGCATTTAAAAAAAAATATTCTTTATCAGATAAACTGGGCTGGATTCTCCGCACCCCGCCGCCAAAATGGCAGCTGCGCCGGGGCAGGGAATCCATTTCCCTGCATGGAATCGGGACCGGTGCCGGTTCCCCGATTCTCCGGGCCCCGAATAGTGGCATTCTCGGAGTGTATGTGAGTGTACGGAGTGCCGTGTATCCCCTATCTGCGGCCATTGCTGGAGGCCCTAGTCGCCACATTCCGGCACCTGTTCAGGGAGGCCGGTACGGGAATTGAACCCACGCTGCTGGCCTTGTTCGGCATTACAAGCCAGCTGTTTAACCCACTGTGCCAAAACAGCACCGATACCATGTTCGTGGTATTCCAGGTGTGATCGAATTAGTGCTTTGTATCTCTTTAGCAAAATGTTCCTATTTTTATACTCTATTGCCTTTGAAATAACCGGCAAAATTCTATTTGCCTTCCCTTGCATGCTGAACTTGCATGGTAGCTTTTTGTGATTTATGCATTCGGTCTCCCAAATACCTCTGTGCTGCAGCTTTCTGCAATCTTTTGCCATTTAAATCAGATTCAGCTCCTTTATACTCCATACCCAAGTTCTAACTTCATCCTTTCCTACATTATATTCTATTTGCCAAGTTTTTGCCCAGTTATCTGTCTGTATCCCTCTGTAGACTGCCATCCTTACCACTTGCACTTCCCACCTATTTTTGTGCCATCCGCAACCTTGGCAATAGTACATTCACTTCCCTCGTCCAAGTCATTAATATATATTGTAAATAATTGTGGCCCAGCACCGATCCCTCTGGCACTCCACTAGTTCCAGGCTGCCATCCTGAAAATGCCCCTCTTATACCAACTCTCCGTCTTGTAGTTCTATCATACCTATCACTTTAAAGAAAAACAACAGAGGAAAACGAAATACGAGCCACAATGCTAGGGGACGAATTACACTACCTTGATACCTGTCAATGCAATCCAACCTTGTTTTTTTCCCTAAATTTAAGTACCCAATTTTGTTTTCGAATTAAGGGGCAATTTTAGCGTGAAAGAGGCGAGAAGGTGTTTCCGAGACCATGGACTTGGGGACTTGTAAGAACTTTGGACTATGGAGATGGGGGGGGTGGGGGGCAGGGGGAGGAGGAAGAGAAGGGGCAGGGGGAGGAGGAGGAGGAGAGAGCCCCCCCCCCCGGCTGATTTCATGGTGTTCAGGAATTAATGGGCCAGTTAAGAGGCCGCGTGTGTTCACGCATTTGAGCAGTTTGAAGGTGGATGTTGTGTTTTTGCAAGACTCATTTGAAGGTGGTTGATCAGACAAAGCGGAGGAAGGGATGGGTGGGTCAGGTGTTTCATTTGGGGCTGGATATGAAGACGAGGGAGCTGGCAGTGCTGGTTAATAGGAGGATGTCCTTTGAGGTGGGAAGCATAGGGGCGGACCCTCAGGGTAGATTTGTGATGTTGAGCGGGAGGATGGAGGGGACGCCTGTGGTGCTCTTGAACATTTATGCCCCAAATTAGGATGGAATTTCTGAGGTGAGTCCTGGCAAAGATCCCGGGCCTAGACACACACCGGTTGATCATGAGGGCGGGGGGGATTTTAATACGGTGCTGGATCCTAGCCTGGACTGGTCGCTCCCCAGATCTATGAAGTTGCCAGCAATGGCTAAGGAGTTGTTGGGATTTATTGAGAAAACGGAGGTGGTGGAACCATGGCGGTTTGAGAGGCCAACGGCGAAGGAATTTTTGTTCATTTCTCGCATGTCCACAGGAGATTTTTAAATTGGAGATTGTGCAGTTTGGAGCCCCTGGTGGGGCATGAGGGCATGAGATGGTTTCTGGATGGGCTGGAGTTCCCAAGAGTGGATGAGGCGAGGGTGCAAGGATGTTCGGAGGCTATCGAATGTGATAACAATGCTCTCGACGGGCAGGAGGTGAAGGTAATTGTGTCTATGGAGAAGGTGTTTGACTATGTGGAGTGGCCGTACCTGGTCTGGGCAGGGGTTTGTCGACTGGGTGAGGTTGTTGTATAGGGCTCCTTAAGTGAGTGCACGGGCCAAAGTATTTTGGGTTGCACCAAGGGATGAGGCAGGGGTGCCCACTCTCCTCTTTGCTCTTTTCCCTAGCGATTGAACCTTTGGCAATGGCACTTTGGGCTCCAAGGGGGTGGCGGGGAGAACCAGATCTTTTTATACGCTGATGACCTATTATGTATTACGAATCCGGTTGAGAGTTTCGACAGGATTATGGGGATCTTGGGGGGAGTTCAGTCTTTTGTTGGGGTATAAATTCAATATGGGGAAAAGTGAGGTATTCCTGATTAACACCCAGAAACAGGGGAGTTTAAGGAGGTTGCCCTTTTAGTTGGATGGGGCGAGCTTTTGTTACCTGGGGATACACATGGCGCAGCTGCACCAAGTTGTATCTGGCAATGCTGGTGGAGAGAATGAAGGAGGACTTTAGGAAGTGGGCTGTGTTGCCTTTGTCGTTGGCTGGAAGGATCCAGATGGTAAAGATGATGGCGTTGCAAAAGTTTTTGTTCATGTTTCAGAATCTCCCAATTTTCATGACCAAGTCTTTTGTAGTAGGGTGAATAAGATGATACTGAGGTTCGTGAGGGCTGGCAAGGTTCCCAAGACCACAAGGGTGTTTCTGGAAAGGGATAGGTGGGCAGGGAGGGGGGGGGGGGGGATTGATGCTACCAAATCTGCAGAATTATTGGGCAGCAAACAAAGCTATGGTATGGAAGTGAGAGGCGGAGAAGAGGTCGGTGCGAGGATGGATCGAGGAAGCATAGGGCTCATATGACGGCGTCTAGGATGAGCCGTTTTGTTCCAGAGGTGGAAGATAAGTGTGGGCGGTGTGCAGGGAGTCCGGCAAACCATGTCCTATGTTTTGGGCATGTCGAGGTTGGAAGGGTTCTGGAAAGGGTTTGTAACTTCAAAGATTTTGGGAGTGGAGGCACCGAGCCCATGGGTGGTGATATTTGGGATGGCGGAGGATCCAGCAGTGCAGGTGGGGAGAGAGGCTGGTGTGGTAGTCTTTGCCTCTCTGATAGCCCAGAGGTGGATCGTGCTGTGGTGGCAGGACTTGGAACCGCCAAAAGAAGGGCATGGGTGAACGACTTGGCAGAGTTCCCCCACCTAGAAAAAAATTAAGATCGCCATAAGAAGGGTGGAGAAGATGTTCTCCACAAGGTGGAGGCTGTTCATTGACTTCTTTAAGGGACATTAACATATCAGCAGGGAGGGGGATCTTGGTGTTTTTGGGGGGCTTGGGTAAAAAGAGGGGTGGAGAGGGTGTTACGGGGGAATAGGATTAATTTTGTATAACATATCAGCAGGGAGGGGGGTCTTGGTGTTTTGGGGGGCTTGGGTAAAAAGAGGGGTGGAGAGGGTGTTACGGGGGAATAGGGTTAATTGTGTATGGTTTACCATTGCTGTTTGCTGGTTTCTGTTCTGTATATATTTGAAAACACCTCCAATAATATATTTTTCAAAAAAACAATGATTGACTTATCCCCACCTAGAATTCTTCTTCCTCACTGCGATTTATCTTTTTTGAGTCATTAACTGGTTGGATCCAGATTTATTCAATATTTAAGATTTAAGTTAAGCATTTTGGTCAGCTGCTGAAGGGTATGCTTATTAGGTGAATCCGCACGAGATGATTGCAAGTATGATTCCTTGAAATGTATTTGCAATAAATGGCCGTATTGGATGTATTGTATTGTTAATTATTATCCCTACAAAACTTAGTAGTCATTATTATTTACGATGAGCTTTTGAGTACTGGCACTTGATTTCTCTTAATTCTCATGCGTGAAGTGTAGAGTAACCTGCCATGGGACATATCTTCCAGTATGAAAATTGTATTGCATTTTAAACCAACTTACTTATGTTAAAGCTTGATTCAATTGTCTCCCTTTTTCTTTTTTGTAGGTAGAGTCGCATGGCATCTTTAACAGGCTGGTACAGACTGTCATGTTCATCCAGAAATACACAAACTGCACACATCTGAGAGATATCTTCAGTCAATGGTAGGCGGCATGTCCCTAACCAGCTTCTGAAGAGATAAATATTTATGTCAACCTCTTCCAGTTACGTCAACAAACATAAGTAAAAGCAAATAAGAAAGACAACAGTTTAAATATCTAATTTATAATCATAACACTCCAATTATAATTGAGACTGAATGAATCATCAATCATTTTGATTTTGCATCAACCACATTAACGCGAAAAGTTTGTTTGGAAAAATAGGAAGATACTGGAAATTTATAATTGAAATGAAATGAAAATGAATGAAATTAAAATCGCTATTGTCACAAGTAGGCTTCAAATGAAGTTGCTGTGAAAAGCCTCTGTCGCCACATTCCAGCACCTGTTCCGGAGGCTGGTACGGGAATTGAACTGTGCTGCTGGCCTGCCTTGGTCTGCTTTAAAAGCCAGCTATTTAGCCCTGGGCTAAACCAGCCCTAATTGCTAACAGAATTACAGAGGTATATGAAGTCTTGAAACATCCACTTCTGATAATGTAATCTTGTTCACATTAGTCATTTGTGGAAGTTATAAACATTAGCCCAGAAATTTGATTGCACTTAAATTGAAATGTGATGCAGGTTCACTACTACACCAAGCATTATAGGTGGCTGCAGCTGCTGAAGGGCTCAGCTGGAGCCAGTCCTCTAATCTCCACATTAAGTAAAATATTAATATTTCCCTATCTGGTGGTAGCCTCCAGCAGTCTTTTTAAGGACTGCTTAAGGGCTGGTTTGGCTGCTAAGTGCCTGACGAAACTGACCATGGCATGCAATGTGCAAGATGCGACATTCGCAAATTTCACAACGGCATTACTCCGTTCATTTTCCATAAATCAAAATAATTTTTGGGTACAGATTGAGCATGTTCCTGTGGTGTGGCCCATTGGACCCTTGCATACCCATTTTAGTCTGTTATTTTCTAGGCCATTTCTTCCTCTTTCAGATTCAAGCATGAATGTCACTATTAAAATATATATTTCCAGTTGTATTTTTTTATTTGACCCCCGAGTAGAGAATAGTTACTTCAGATGTATTGTAACCGAGTACTTCTCCCGATTCTGATCCTGTGCACCCCCTCTCCCGATTGCCCTCTATCTGCTCTGTACTCTCCCAAGCACCTTGGCCAGCATTCAAACTGGTTGCTCTGCTGCGACTGGCTCTGGAGCAGCAACTGTTAATGAATGAGTCCATCAAAATAATCTATTGTGGTATTGCCACCAACCTCATTAGGTGTGTGCTGCAGACACCGCACCAAGATCATGCCCAATTCATGTGCGACTAAATTGCTATTCGAACATTCCACCAGTGATAAATGTAAAGGATCTTCATAATGGATCGCAAGAGTAATTTCATACCCTTTTTCTCAATCTGTCTGTATATTGGAGCAACGTGAAAACATGTATAAACCCAAATATTTGGGGAACATTTTTCATCTTCACCTCCCAGATGGTAATCTGACATGTTCTTGATAGAAATTACCAGATTTTAATTCCATTCATTTCAATATATAATAGGTATGTGATCTATATGTTAAGAATCTATCCTATTTGCGCCCATCAAATAAAGTTCGGCATGAGTGAATTCAATCGATAGAAATGTCTATTTAGTCTATTCTTAGAATGTTTCTCCAGCCCTTTTTTTAATACATACATTGCTAGCTAGGCCTACAGTTATTGTCCACCCCTAACTATCCTTGAGATGGTTGTGGTGAGCCACCTTCTGAACTGCTCCAGTTCCAATGGTCCAGCAACTCCCACAGTGTTGTTAGGAGGAAGTTCCAAGATTTTAACCCAATGATAGCGAAACAGCAGCAAAATACTTCCGAGTCAGAGTGGCGTGTGATTGAGGGAAATTTAGGCAATGCTGTTCCCATATGCCTGCTACCTTAGTTCTTCTAAGTAGTAGAGGTCACCAAGTTTGGAAAATGCAGTTGAAGGAACCTTGGAAAATTGCTGAGGTACATCTTTTAGACTGCTGCCCATGTGTCAAGAGAGAGAATGTTTAAGGTGGTTGATGGGGTGGTGAGTTAGTGGGTGATGTTGTCCTGGATGGCATTGAGCTTCTTCAATGTTATTGAAGCTACACTCGTTCAGACAAGTGAAGTGTATTCCATCACACTCCTGATTTGCACCTTATAGATGGTGCACAAGCTCTGGGGAGTCAGGTGGTGAGTTGGCGTGGGTTTCCTCCCACAGTCCAAAGATGTGCAAATTAGGTGGATTGGCCATGCTAAATTGCCCTTAGTATCCAAAAGGTTAGGTGGGGTTACTAGGTTATGGGGATAGGGTGGAGGCACGGGCTTAAGTAGGGTGTTCTTTCCAAGGGCCAGTGCGGACCTGATGGGCCGAATGGCCTCCTTCTGTATTGTAAATTCTATAATTCTTACCTGCTGCAGAATTCCCAGCCTCGGATGTGCTCTTGTAGCCACATTATTCATGTGGCTGTTCCAATTCAGTTTCTGGTCAATAATAACCTATCTAAATATTGTCGTTGGGCGATCGGTAATGTCAAATATCAAAGACAGATGGTTAGATTTGCTCTTATTGGAGATGATTATTGCTCTACATTTCCGCAGTGCAAATATTATTTACCACTTATCAGCCCCAGCCTGAATGTTGTCCAGATCTTCCTGCATATGTGCAGACCTCTTCGGTACTCAATTGTTGCGAATAGTACAGAACATTGTAGCAAATATACCAATTTCTGATTTTATGTTGGAGGGAAGATCATTAACAAAACAGCTAATGATGGTTGAGCCTTGGAAAATAGCCAGAGAAACTCTTGTTTTATTGTCCTGGGATTGGGATGATTGGCCTCTAACAATCAGTCATTATCTTTGTGTTAACAATTATTCTGACCAGTGCACGGTTCCACTCCTCCCAACCCCACCAACTTCAATGATGCTCGGGCGTCTTGATGTCACACTCAGTCAAATGCGGTCTTAATGTCACTCTCACCTCTGGAATTCAGTTCTTTTGTCCAAGTTTTGACCAATTCTGTAATGAAATCTGAAGCCAGGTAGCCCTGGCTGAATCCAAACTGCGCAATGAGACTATTGTTGAGTAACTGCTGCCTGACATCGCTGCCAATGACATGTTCCATCACACTGCTGCCAATAGGTAGCACCATTATTGGCTGAGCTGGACAAGTCCTGAAGGACTTTATGAACATACCCGCCAGACTGAAAGTGAGTAGACTTTAACTTGGTTGAAAGCTCATTTTTAGATGTGCCTGGTGCTGTTCCTGGCCTTCCCTTCTAGACCGCTGAATTAACCATAGTTGGTCATCTAGCTTGATGGTGATGGTAGGGTGAGGGACACGCCAGACCATGAGGATACAGATTGTGATAGAATACAATTCTGCGAGTGATAATGCCCTGCAATACCCAGTTCTGAACTACTACATCTATTCTGAATTTATTCCATCTAGTATGGCAACAATGAAAATAAGTGAACACGTTTCAGGTTGTTCTCAACATGAAGATGTAACTTCTCTTCAAGATTTGAACAGTGGTCACTCTTACCAATACTCTCATGGACAGATGCATCTGGAACAGGTAGATTGGTAGGGACAAGGGCAATTAAGTTTTCCCTCTTATTGGTTCTCTCACCACATGCCACAGGCTTTGTCTGGCAGGTATGTTCAGAGTTCAGCCAGCCCAGTCAGTATCAGCACTTCCCAGCAAATTTGGGTGATGGTTGTGAAGTCAACCACCCAGAGTACATTCTGTTCTCTTGGTACCTCAGTGCTTCTTCGAAGGGGTTTTCAAAATGCAGGAGTACTGATTCATCACTTGAAGGAGGGCAGTCAGCACAAAGTCTTTGCTCATGTTTGACTTTATGCCATGAGACATGGGGTAAAAGTCAATGCGGAGGACTCCCAATAGCCACTCTTTCCAGACAATACAAGATTGTGCTGCTACTTCAGGTGGGTTTGTCCTGCTGGTGGGATAGGACAAAACCAGGGATTGTGATGAAGGAGTCTGGAACATTAGTTGAAAGTTATAATAATCTTAATTATTGTCACAAGTAGGCTTACATTAATTAACACTGCAATGAAGTTACTGTGAAAAGCCCCGAGTCACCACAATCCAGCGCCTATTCGTGTACACAGAGGGAGAATTCAGAATGTCCAATTCACCTAACAGCATGTCTTTCGGAACTTGTGGGAGGAAACTGGAGCAGCCGGGGGAAACCCACGCAGACACGTGGAGAAGATGCAGACTCCGCACAGACAGTGACCAAAGCGGGGAATCGAACCTGGGACCCTGGCGCTGTGAAGCAACAGTGCTAACCACTGTGCTAACATGCCTCCCACGGTGTGTTTAACTGTGTCAGGCTGTCGATTGGGAACTAGTCAATTTTGGCAAAAATGCCCAGATGTTATTGAAGAGAACTTTGCAAAGTTGACTGGGCAAGGTATGTCTTTGCCTCTCTCAGAATGGTGGCAAATGTCCTTCCATCACTGCAATTTTGCCTGTGCCTTTGCTGTTGCTTCCCAACCAGCCATCCCAGACTGCTGCCACCCATGGCCAGACCTGCTCAAGATCTTTGTTCAAGTCCATCTCCCCCGCTAAAGTTATGCCCTCGCATAACCCTGCTGAAAACACGAGGGCAACAAAGGCAGACAGAAGAGCATCAATAAGGATTGCACTCGGGTGATCACTTGCCGTCTCTGGACTGATTCAGTTTGGAATACTTATTTTGAGTTGGCTTTTATGTTCATAATGTGGCTAATGACACTGTAACAGAGGGAAAGTAACGTGTGATTTGGGACTCTTGATAAATGGTAAATTGGAGTTGCATTTACTGGCATTAGTTGGATGAGTCACTCATGAACAACCCAGTCGGAATAGGGCTATGTTGTTGCCTACACGCTCACTTCCCCTCAATTAGGTGCCGAATCCCTGGAGGCGAGCGTGTGCAGTCATGATGGCAAGGTTGTGGAGCATGCAGAAGAATCTTGATAAATGCTCTGCCGGGCTACTGCAGAGCAGTGCAAGCAGCAAAATCATTTCAGAACCTTAGAACCTCAGTGGTCTCATTCATCACATTTCATGTGGCAGCATTGCTTCCTTTGTAGGCATGCTTCCCAATGGCTTGCACACCTGGGTCATAAGCCAGGTCACCAACGGATGGCTCTCATCACCTACTCTGCAGTTTGTTATGGTGGCACAAATGCACATGGCACAGGGGAAGTTGGGCAAGGTAGGGAGCTGTTGTTGCGGTGTTATTTATGTTTATGTGAGCCATGTTGGTTGGTTTTTGTGTTCTTGGTGTGTGATTGTTCATTGTGTTAAAATTTATAATATTAATGCCTCAATAAAATATTGTTCAAAAAAAAAATGCTCATGGCACAACAGACTACCACAGAATGAAAGTAGTGTGACTGTTGCAGGACAACAGCAACTGCACTGTATTAAATGCTTCATGCAGTCACATATCCAATGATCAAAGGAGTAGAATTGCTTTCCGTTGTGGTACATCTCAAAGTTGTCATGTGGTAATCTGTAGAGCTAAAGGCATGCAGTCAACAGCATACTACACTGTTTAGAAGCCTGAAAGCCATGCAAAGTCACATGCTCACTCCAGCAGTTTCTCTCTGGTAAGACAGATGCTGGACCTAATTCTCCCAAAACAAATGCTATTTTGAGTGATTTTGGCAGGGTGTTTCCCCACTGGCTTTTTGGGCGAGATCCAGACCTGGATTTACCCACAATTAGGGTGCGATTTAACCAAATAGGAACAAAGTCCCATAGTAGCGCTTTTAGCCATGTGTTTCCTGTCGCTCGCTATGGGACACCCCTCCCCTCACCAAACCCCAACTGAGGGGGAGGGCCCCCAACACCCGCAAAGGGCACCCGATCGCAGACAGGTGGAAAATGCCAGCTTGGCAGTGCTAACCTGGTACCCTGGCAGTGCAGTGCCCCTGCCAGCACCATCTGGGCGAGCACCCAGGTGGCACTGCCAGTGCTAAGCTGGCACCAGTGCCAGGGTGCCATTCTACCCAGAGGGCCAGCAGCTGGGGCCTGCAAGCCTTCAGGAGACCCCCGTGAATATCATCTCTGTTTGTGGAGATCAGTACTGAATGGCACTCGCCTGCATTCTCCCAGGCAAAGAGGATACATCCCAATGCCTCAGGTACCTCGTGAAACTGCATATTAAAGTGAGACGAGCTGTTATGCTTTAATATGCAGATTTGGCAAAAAGAGATCGTGCCCAGAGGTCTCCCGGCTTCTATCAGCCATGTTACGTGCAGCGCACTGTCGCAGCTCACTGTCTTTCAGGAGCAAAGTGGCGTTCGATCGCACCCAGTCATTCTTTGGGCATTGGGGAGTTTCCCATCTTCAAAGATTTTTCAGCAGTGTTATGGGCCAGGTTTTAGAGAACCCCAAAGTGTATCATGGAGTTCACCTGACCCACAACTTTTAATAGATTGTGGTATGGGGAGCACACGGCCCACTCTACAGGTGTGGTGCAGCAGAAATGGAAAGGTATTTTTTAAAGCAAAACAATGGGCGGAATTCTCCCCCCCCCCCCCCCCACGCCGGGTGGGAGAATCGCCCGGGCGCCGAACGAGTCCCGCCACGCCGTCCCGACGCCCACACGCGATTCTCTCCCCCCCCCCCCCCCAAACCGGCATGGCACGAATCACGGCTGGCCGCTGGGAGAATCGGCTCTTGCCGTTGGTAATGGGCGAGCGGCGATTCTCCGGCCCAATTGGGCCGAGCGGCCTGCCCAACACGACAGTTGCCCGCCGACGCCACCCACACCTGGTTGCTGCCGCCGGGAACAGCGCGGGAACGCTGGGGGGGGCGGCGAGGGGCTTCCTGCACCGGGGGGGGGGGGGGGGGCGGTGTGCTCAAAAGGGTTCTTGCCCATGATCGGTGATCACCGGTCGGCGGGCTGGCCTCTGAAGGAGGACCTCCTTTCCTCCGCTGCCCCGCAAGATCGATCCGCCATCTTCTTGCGAGGCGGCCGCAGGGAGGACGGCAACCGCGCATGTGCGGGTTGGTGCCAGCAAATCCGCGCATGCGCGGGTGACGTCATTTACACGGCGCCGGTCACGTCATTTACGCGGCGCCGCTTTTACGCGGCACCAAGGCCCGGCATGCGTAAATGACGCGGTGCCGCTCCTAGCCCCCCGGGGCGGGAGAATAGGGGGCTGGGAACGGCCTCCGATACTGGAGTGAAACACTCCAGTTTTCACTCCTGCGTCGGGACTTAGTCTCCCGATGGGAGAATTGCGCCCAATGTTTATTTTATGAACTCAAGTTAACCTTATTAAAACGTACAGTGAACATCTTAGCAAACATCAATTCAAATTTAACCCCCAAAGAATACAACACTAAGTAATACTTACTAACTTCCCAAACAACATCCAGAAGACAGGATAATCACCTTTTAACAGAAGCACATTAGGTTTACATTCACTATTGAAAACATTCATAATTCTGAATTCACCAAATGAAGAGATAGTCTTTTCATGGCAGAAAGATCAACAGTACACCTGCTCTGTCTGGCTTCAGCTCCAACACTGAAAACAAAACTAAAACACACCCTGCAGCTAACAGCCTAAAACAAAATTAAAAATCTGACAGACAGCCCAGCTCCACCCCCTCTCTGACATCACTGCAGTAATAACCACCCATTTCTTAAAGGTACTCTCACTGCAGATATTTATATACACACCCATTTCTTAAAGGTACTCTCACATGACAAGCAGTAAGGAGCTGGATTTTCCAGTGAGACGCGTCCCTCGTAGATTGGAGCAACATTTGAAAGGGCGACATTTCTGAACAAGCTTGAAGGACCCCCACCCACAAACAATGCCACCCCCTCCCTCCAAATGAGCACACCCCACTATGAGGGCCCCCGTCTTTCAAGCCCCCCCTCAACCATGAAGCTCAGTCATTCCTCCCCTTCACATACCTCCTTTCATGGACATGGCCCCCCTCAGGCCTGACCCTTGGCAGTGCCAGGTTGGAACCCCACTAGGGTACTATCCTGCCCCATGCCAGACCACCCGGGAGGTTCTAATGGTCTCCAAGACCCTCGAGTGGCCATCACTCGAGTAGGCTTGTGGGCACCAGTACTAACGGTGCCCCGGTGACACCCAGGCGCTGGGAAAATGCGGCTCACACAGGGTAAACGAGCCATTAAATATCATTATGTGGATCACGCCCAGTCAGGGCTGCAGGTCAGGTGACACAAGTACTGCTCAACATGGGGTGCAATCCACCAGCCGCGTTGCACTCTTGCTCAAGCATGGTGTAGGCAGCAAATTTCGGGAGAGGCCTCTCGCTGGCCTCCCTGAGGTCTTCGTGCCTCACCCAAGGTGCACCCAAGTCCCACGAGGCATCCGCGCCAGAAACATGCGGCGCACAAAGAAGCTGGTTTTAAATTCACGTCAGCGAACGTACCCAAAATCCACCAGGCCCCCAGCAAGGCCACAGCCGGACGCTGTTAAGAACTGGTCCACACAGACGTGGACCAGGCACTGTGAAGCAACAGTGCTAACCACGTGCTGTTTATTTGTCGCTCCACCATTTTTCTTGATTGGAACATGTTGGCCCTGTACTCTTCTTTCGTTCTTGAATGCGTGCCATTCTTCTCTAGCAGATTTATCTGCTATGGTCGAGTCCTAAGTCATTGAAGGTTTCAGCGGTGGCTAGGGAACTGAGGGGGTTCATGGATCATATGGGGGACTCGTTGAAGATTGGGAGGCCCAGGACAAAGGAGTTCATGTACTTCCGGATCGATTTCTTTGTGATGGACAAGGCGCTGTTGGCCGACTCAGAGTATTCGGCGATCGTAGTTTCTGACCACGTGCCGCACTGGGTGGATTTACATGTGGCACAGGGGGAGGCCCAATGGCTGCAGCAGAGGTTGGATGTGGGGTTGATGAGGGGGTGTGCTGGAGGGTGAGAACCACGATCCGAGGTTATGTGGAGCGGAATGACATGGGGGAGGTCACGGCCTCAACGCTGTTGGAGGCAAGTAAGGCGGTAGTTAGGGGAAAATCTATTTCAATCTGGGCGCATAGGGAGAGAGTAGAATGGGAGGACACAGCAAAGCTAATAGATGGGATTTTGAGGGTGAATCGGAAGTACTCGGTGGCGCCAGAGTCAAATGCAAGACAAAGGGTCCAGACGGAGTTCAGCTTATGTCCACGAGGAAGACGGTGGGGCAATTACAGAGGGCCAGTGTACGAGTACAAGGAAAAGGTGAACAGGATGCTGGCCCACCAGTTGAGGAAACAGGCAGTGGCGAGGGAGATTGGTAGGGTGAGGGATGAGAGAGCAAGGTGGTGTAGGATCCAGAGGGGGTAAATAGGGTATTTGAGGCCTTCTACAGATAGCTGTATGAGTTGTAAGGGGGGGGGGGGAAGAAAAGAAGAGAATGAGGCAGTTTCTGGAAGAGTTGTTCCCGAGGGCAGAGGGGGAAGAGGGTGCAGGGCTTGAAGTTTCGATCGGGCTAAGGGAAGTGGTGGACGGTGCTGGGGCGATGCAGTCAGGGAAGGCTCCGTGGCCGGACAGGTTCCCTGTGGAGCTTCGCCAGAAGTTTGATACAGAGTTGGGGCCTGTTAGTGAGAATGTACAATGAGATGAGGGGTAAGCGGGAGCTCCCCCCTCCCCCCTCCCCCCCTCCCCCCCCCCCCCCCTTCCCCGATCGCAGGCATCCATTTCGCTGTTTTTGAAAAAAGACACGGATCCGATATCGTGACTTAATATTGATGCGAAGGTGTTACCACGGGTAGAGGATTGGATGCAGGGGGTGATAGGGGAGGACCATACAGGATTTGTGAAGAGGCAGCAGTTATTGGCGAATATGCTTAGACTGCTAAATGTTATTGTGATGTCCTCAAAGGCAGGTGGAAATGGTAGTGGCAATGTATGCAGGGCTGGTTTAGCACAGTGGGCTAAATAGCTGGCTTGTAAAGCAGACCAAGGCCAGCAACGTGGGTTCAATTCCCTACCAGTCTCCCCGAACAGGCGCCGGAGTGTGGCGACTCGGGGCTTTTCACAGTAACTTCATTTGAAGCCTAATTGTGACAATAAGCGATTTTCATTTCGAAAAGGCTTTTGATCGGGTGGACAGGGTGTATTTGTTGGAGGTGTTGGGATGGTTTGGGTTTGGCCAGGGTTTTATGGATTGGGTTTGCCTGCTGTACAGGGCGCCGATGGCGAGTGTCCGGATGAACAGGACAAGTCTGAAGTACTTTGGGCTGCATCGGGGGACTAGGCAGGGGTGCCCGCTCCTCACATTTGGCAATGAAGCCAATGGCTTAAGATATCAAGGGGTTGGGAAGGGATCGGGCGGTGTGGGGGCGGCAAAGCACAAAGTCTCACTGTATGTGAACGATCTTTTGTTGTATATCTCGGACCCGGTGGGCAGCTTTGAAAGGATCACAGAGATCGAGGGAATAATAATAATGATCACTTATTGTCACAAGTAGGCTTCAATGAAGTTACTGTGAAAAGCCTCCAGTCGCCATATTCCGGCGCCTGTTCGGGGAGGACGGTACGGGAATTGAACCTGCTCTGCAGGCCTTTTCTGCATTGCAAGCCATCTATTTAGCCCATTATGCTAAACCAGCCACGCCCGGTTTTCAGGTATAAATTGAACATAGGAAAGTGCAAGGTGTTCCCGATTAACGTTAGAGGGGAGTTGCCGTTCCGGGTGTTGGGGGCGGGTTTGGTATGAAGGAATCCAGATAGCGTGAAGTTGGGCGCAGCTACACAAATTGAATTTGGCACAGTTGGTGGAGGGGATGAAGGTGGATTACAAGAGGTGGGAGTGTTGCCGCTGTCAGTGGTGGGCACACGCAGACTGTTAAAATAATGGTGCTGCCCAGGTGTGGTTCTTAATGTTCCAGAACCTCCCCATCTTTGCCCAAAGTCCTTTCTTAGGAGAGAAAATTGGATTAAATCAAGGTTTGTCTGGGCGAGGGAGACCCAGCAAGTGAGACAGGTGTTTTTGGAGAAGGGGGCAAGTTTGCTTTGTCAAGTTTGATGAATTATCATTGGGCGGCGAACATCGCAATGGTGAGGAAATGGGCAGTGGAAGAGAGATCTGTTGGGTGGTGGATGGAGGTTGCGTCATGTCGGGGAATGAGTTTGAGGCACTGTTGTTGGCACCCCCTCCATTTTGTGGTCCGGTACTCTGTGAGCCCAGTAGTAGTTTCAGCTTTGCGGGTGCGGAGCTAGTACAGAAAACATTTTGGGTTAGAGGGCATGTCGTTGTGGGCGCTGATATGTGACAATCACAGGTTTGTGCCGGCAGGGCCGAATGCAAGTTCTGGGGGTGACGGAAGGCGGGATACAGTACTTTAGGGACTTGAGTTAGAGAAAAGATATGGGGCGGGATTCTGCGGGGCGGGCAACTCCAGCGCAAAGGAGTGGCGTGAACCACTCTGACGTCGGGCCACCCCGAAGGTGCAGAACCCTCCGCACCTTCAGGGGCTAGGCCAGCAGCGGAGTGGTTTGCGCGAGTTAACGCATGCGCGGGTACGCAAGCGTGTGCTGGCGTCATCCCAGCGCATGCGCAGGGGGGGTTCATCTCCACATCGGCCATCGCGGAGGTCAACAGCAGCCGATGCGGAGGAATAGTGTACCCACAGCACAGGCCCACCTGCGGATCGGTGGGCCCGATCGCGGGCTAGGCCACTGTGGGGGCACCTCCCAGGGCCAGATCCCTCCCGCGCCGCCAGGTCCCGTTGTAATTGACGCCGGCGGGACCGGCTTTAAACGGGTGGCCACTCGGCCCATCGCGGGCCGGAGAATCGCTGGGGGGGGCCGTTGCTAGCGGTCGCTGACCGGCGCGGTTCCTGCCCCCACCAATTCCCCGGCACTGGAGAATTCAGCAGTCGGCGGGGGCGGGATTCACGCCGCTCCCGGCGATTCTCCGACCCGGCGGGAGGTCGGAGAATCCCACCCATGATCTAGCCAAAGGGAATGGTTAGAGATACCTGCAGATGAGGGTCATTGAGGAGAGAGATGCTGTGCTTGGGGCTGCCACCTCCGGTGTTGCAAGACAAGCTGTTGTCAGAGGATGAGACTGGGAAGTAGAGTGTCAGACATTTACAGTGAATTGATGGAGAGGAAGGGCACTCCGGTAGTGGAGTTCAAGCATAAAAGGTAGGATTTGGGCAGGGAGGTGCGTGCCAGAATATGGAAAGCGGCCCTGCAAAGGGTGAATGTATCCTCGATGTGTGTGGCAGCACAGTACCACAGTGGTTAGCACTGTTGCTTCATAACGCTAGGGTCCAAGGTTCGATTCCCGGATTGGGTCACTGTCTGTGCTGAGTCTGCACATGCTCCCTGTGTCTGCGTGGGTTTCCTCCTGGTGGTCAGGTTTCCTCCCACAAGTCCCGAAAGACGTGCCGTTAGGCAATTTGGACATTCTGAATTCTCCTTCAGTGTACCTGAACAGGCACCGGAGTGTGGCGACTAGGAGATTTTCACAGTAACTTCATTGGTGTGTTAATGTAAGCCCACTTGTGACAGTAATAAAGATTATAGATTATAAGCCTCATAGGGCCCACATGACTGTTGCGAGGATGAGCTGTATTTTTTCAAGGGTGGAGGATAGGTATAGGCGGTGTACAGGGGGCCAGCGAATAACATCCACATGTCCTGGGGGGGGTTCTGGTGGGTGTTCTGTGTGTCCCCGAGTCCAGAGGTGGCAATGTTTGTCACTTAGGAAGATCTGCGAGTTCAGCTGGGGAGAGGCCGATGTGGCCTTTGCCTCCCTGATAGTCCGGAGGGAGATCTTGTTGTGCTGGCAGGTTTCGGAGCCGCCAAAGGTGGGGGTATGGGTGAGTGACCTGCTCTTGGAAAAGGTCAAGTTCGCCTTCGAGGGTTGGAGGAGGGGTTCATCTGGAGGTGGAAACCGTTCATTGATTTCTTCAAGGTCAATTGAGGGGTCAGTGGGGCAGGATAAGTTGGGAAGGCAGGTTAGTGGGGGCCTTTGTTTTCTGTTCATGTTGATGTTTGGTCTTGAGATTTTCATGTACTTATGTAAAATGCCTTCAATAAAAACATTTTTTAAAAAAACGGTTTCCATGATTTACCACAGCACAGGAGGAGCACATTACAGGTGTAGGTTCTCCAGCCCTGACTACACTTATGCACCTTATTTATCAAAATATTATTGCTTATATACTATTAACTTACCTCCCCTACATGCTTTATTTTGATTGTCCTAACTTTGTTTGTTTATATTACTTTATTATGACCCTGATTTTCAATTGTGTGTGTTATTTCTCAAAAACAATTTTTAAACGCGCAACTGCTTCACTGTGACGCTGACTGCGAGGTCAATGAGAACAGGAATCTGAACTTTTATGAAGCTCAGTTGCGCTCTGCCCCTGCCCAGACTGAGACCGAGCTCTGCACTATTTAGCTTCGCCTTCTCCTGGTTTCACCCAACTCCGTTACCACCCAACTCCGAAAGAAATCTCATTTAGCCAAGCGGCACACTCAGTGCTGTAGCACTGAGGTGGCCTCCCTTTTATGGCCTCAAAAACAATGCTTTGGAAACTGGATTAAACCAGTTGCAGTTAAACAGCTACAGCGGAGTGACACAGCTGACTCCTGTTTCAGGAATGCAACTAAATTACGCCCAATCAAAGAACATAAGAACTAGGAGCAGGAGTAGGCCATCTGGCCCCTCGAGCCTGCTCCACCATTGAATGAGATCATGGCTGATCTTTTGTGGACTCAGCTCCACTTTATGGCCCGAACACCATAACTCTTAATCCCTTTATTCTCCAAAAACCTATCGTTCTTTATCTTAAAAACATGTAATGAAGGAGCCTCTACTGCTTCACTGGGCAAGGAATTCCATAGATTCACAACCCTTTGGGTGAAGAAGTTCCTCCTAAACTAAGTCCTAAATCTACTTCCCCTTATTTTGAGGCTATGCCCCCTAGTTCTGCTTTCACCCGCCAGTGGAAACAACCTGCCCGCATCTATCCTATCTATTCCCGTCATAATTTTATATGTTTCTATAAGATCCCCCCTCATCCATCTAAATTCCAACAAGTACAGTCCCAGTCTACTCAACCTCTCCTCATAATCCAACCCCTTCAGCTCTGGGATTAACCTTGTGAATCTCCTCTGCACACCCTCCAGTGCCAGTACGTCCTTTCTCAAGTAAGGAGACCAAAGCTGAACACAATACTCCAGGTGTGGCCTCACGAACACCTTATACAATTGCACCATAACCTCCCTAGTCTTAAACTCCATCGCTCTAGCAATGAAGGACAAAATTCCATTTGCCTTCTTAATCACCTGTTGCACCTGTAAACTAACTTTTTGCGACTCATACACTAGCACACCCAGGTGTCTCTGCACAGCAGAATGTTTTAATATTTTATCATTTAAATAATAATCCCTTTTGCTGTTATTCCTACCAAAATGGATAACCTCACATTTGTCAACATTGCATTCCATCTGCCAGACCCTAGCCCATTCACTTAACCTATCCAAATCCCTCTGCAGACTTCAAGTATCCTCTGCACTTTTTGCTTTACCATTCATCTTAGTGTCGTCTGCAAACTTGGACACATTGCCCTTGGTCCCCAACTCCGAATCATCTGTGTAAAATGTGAACAATTGTGGGCCCAACCCTGATCCCTGAGGGACACCACTAGCTACTGATTGCCAACCAGAGAAACACCCATTAATCCCCACTCTTTGCTTTCTATTAATTAACCAATCCTCTATCCATGTTACTACTTTCCCCTTAATGCCATGCATCTTTATCTTATGCAACAACCTTTTGTGTGGCACCTTGTCAAAGGCTTTCTGGAAATCCAGATATACCACATCCATTGGCTCCCCGTTATTTACCGCACTGGTAATGTCCTCACAAAATTCCACTAAATTAGTTAGGCACAACTTGCCCTTTATGAACCCATGCTGGGTCTGCCCAATGGGACAATTTCCATCCAGATACCTCGCTATTTCTTCCTTGATGATTCCAGCATCTTCCCTACTACCGAAATTAAGTTCACTGGCCTATAATTACCCGCTTTCTGCCTACCTCCTTGTTTAAACAGTGGTGTCACGTTTGCTAATTTCCAATCCGTCGGGACCACCCCAGAGTCTAGTGAATTTTGGTAAATTATCACTAGTGCATTTACAATTTCCCTAGCCATCTCTTTTAGCATTCTGGGATGCATTCCATCAGGGCCAGGAGACTTGTCTACCTTTAGCCCCAATAGCTTGCCCATCACTACCTCCTTAGTGATAACAATTATCTCAAGGTCCTCACCTGCCATAGCCTCATTTCTATCAGTCACTGGCATGTTATTTGTGTCTTCCACTGTGAAGACCGACCCAAAAATTCTGTTCAGTTCCTCAGCCATTTCTTCATCTCCCATTATTAAATCTCCCTTCTCATCCTCTAAAGGGCCAATATTTACCTTAGCCACTCTTTTTGTTTTATATATAGAAACTTTTACGATCTGTTTTTATCTATCTTACTCTTCTTTGTGGCTTTTTTAGTAGCTTTCTGTTGCCCCCTAAAGATTTCCCAGTCCTCTAGTCTCCCACTAATCTTTGCCACTTTGTATGCTTTTTCCTTCAATTTGATACTCTCCCTTATTTCCTTAGATATCCACGGTCGATTTTCCCTCTTTCTACCGTCCTTCCTTTTTGTTGGTATAAATCTTTGCTGAGCACTGTGAAAAATCGCTTGAAGGTTCTCCATTGTTCCTCAACTGTTTCACCATAAAGTCTTTGCTCCCAGTCTACCTTAGCTAGTTCTTCTATAATCCCATTGTAATCTCCTTTGTTTAAGCACAAAACACTAGTGTTTGATTTTACCTTCTCACCCTCCATCTGTATTTTAAATTCGAACATATTGTGATCGCTCCTTCCGAGAGGATCCCTAACTATGAGATCATGAATCAATCCTGTCTCATTACACAGGACCAGATCGAGGACCGCTTGTTCCCTCGTAAGTTCTATTACATACTGTTCTAGGAAACTATTGCAGATACATTCTATAAACTCTACCATTTCTACACGCATCCGTTATTTCTTTGATTATTGCCTGCCCCACCATAACGTTACTATTTGGTGGCCTATAGACTACTCCGATCAGTGACTTTTCGCCTTACTATTCCTGATTTCCACCCAAATTGATTCAACCTGATCCTCCATAGCACCGATGTCATCCCTTACTATTGCCCGGATGTCATCCTTAAATAACAGAGCTACACCACCTCCCTTAGCATCCACTCTGTCCTACCGAATAGTTTGATACCCTCGGATATTTAACTCCCAGTCGTGACCAGCCTTTAACCATGTTTCAGTAATAGCTACTAAATCATAGTCATTCATGATGATTTGCGCCATCAACTCATTTACCTTATTCCGAATACTATGAGCATTCAGGTAATGTACACTTATGTTGGCTTTATTACCTCGGTTTTGAATCTTAACACCTTGATCAGTAACCTCTCCTAAGTTATATTTCCTCTTAACATTTCTCCTAATTTTCCTCGTCGTTGAACACATATCTTCATGTAACAACCTGCTGCATCGCTTACCATCAATGTTTTTACTTCCCTGTTATTCCTTTTAGTATTACTGGGCCTATTCACTGCGCTCCCCTCAGTCACTGTACCTTGGACTGTTGCCCTTTTTGATTTTTGACTATGGCTTCTCTGCCTTACACTTTCCCCCTTACTGCCTTTTGTTTCTGTCCCTGTTTTACTACCTTCCAACGTCCTGCATCGGTTCCCATCCCCCTGCCACATTAGTTTAAACCCTCCCCAACAGCTCTAGCAAACACCCCCCTAGGACATCGGTTCCAGTCCTGCCCAGATGCAGACCGTCCGCTTTGTACTGGTCCCACCTCCCCCAGAACCGGTTCCAATGCCCCAGGAATTTGAATCCCTCCCTCTTGCACCATCTCTCGAGCCACGCATTCATCCTATCTGTCCTGACATTCCTACTCTGACTAGCTCGTGGCACTGGTAGCAATCCTGAGATTACTACCTTTGAGGTCCTACTTTTTAGTTTAACTCCTAGCTCCCTGAATTCAGCTTGTAGGACCTCATCCCATTTTTTACCTTTTTCGTTGGTGCCTATGTGCACCACGACAGCTGGCTGTTCACCCTCCCCTCCCAGAATGTCCTGCAGCCGCTCCGAGACATCCTTGACCCTTGCACCAGGGAGGCAACATACCATCCTGGAGTATCGATAGCGTCCGCAGAACCGCCTGTCTATTCCCCTTACAATTGAGTCCCCCAACACTATAGCCCTGCCATTCTTCTTCCTGCCCAGCTGCGCAGCAGAGCCAGCCACGGTGCCATGAACCTGGCTGCTGCAGCCTTCCCCTGGTGAGCCATCTCCCTCAACAGTATCCAAAGCGGTATTATCTGTTTTGCAGGGAGATGAGCCCAGGGGACACCTGCACTGCCTTCCTACTCTTGTTTTGTCTTTTGGTCACCCATTTTCTATCTCCCTCAGTACCTTTCACCTGTGGTGTGACCAACTCGCTAAACGTGCTATCCACGACATCCTCAGCATCGCAAATGCTCCAAAATGAGTCCACCCGCAACTCCAGAGCCGTCAAGCGGTCTAACAGGAACTGCAACTGGGCACATTTCTTGCACGTGAAGAAGCTATGGACAGTGGATATGTCCCTGAGCTCCCACGTCGCACACGAGGAGTATGACACGGGTCTGGGATCTCCTGCCATGTCTTAAACCTTAGGTAAACTTATACAACTACAATTCCAAAAAACGAAAGAAAAAATAAATAAATTAGACAATGAAAAGAAAAACTACTTACCAGTCCCTTACCAGGGATAAAAAGCACCTCCTCCCCCCCAAGCTTCAAATTCCCACCTCGCTTCAAATTCCCAAACTCACTCTTGGTCGTGTCTCACTCTGGCTGTCTCTTCTTTGGCTCACTGGGAGAACTCACTGGGAGTGAGTTACAAGTTGCTCTTTTTAAATTGGCCTGAGTTGCCCCCCTCCACCACCTGCTTTTAGATCAAAGTAGATTAAGGTGACTGACACTTAACTGCCAACCAGTTATGTGCATGGGTGGGGCAGCCCTTGTTAACCTTCACTGTACAATTCTAGATTAATTTAAACTCCTGAAATTTAAAAGGAAGTCTTACCGATTGGATTGGATTCAATTCCCACCTAGCTTCAAATTCCCAAAGAGCAGCTTTTAGTTACTAATTTAACTAACTTAGCTTGAAATTAACCCTGAATTTACATTTAATTCACTCAACATTTGTTTAGCCAAGCGGCACTCAGTGCAGCAAGGAAGCATAAAGGAAGATGGTTGTGGTTGTTGGAGGCCAATCATTTTAGTTTCAGGACATCACTGCAGAAGTTCCTTAGGGTAGCGTCCTACACCCAACCATTTTCCGCTGCTTCGTCAATGACATTCCTTTCATCTTAAAAAGTGGGGTTGTTTGCCGATGATTGCACAATGTACAGCACCCATTTGTAACTCATCACATACTGATGCAGTACATGTCCAAATGCAGAAACACCTGAACATTCAGACTTGGGCTGACATGTGAAAAGTAACACACACGCCACACCCAGGCAATGACTATCTCCAACAAAAGATAATCTAACCATCGCCCCTTCACATTCAATGGCATTACCATCGCTGAATCCTCCACTATCAACATCCTGGGGATAACCATTGACCAAAAACTGAACTGGCCTAGCCATATAAAGACTGTGGCTACAAGACCAGGTCAAAGGCTCGGAATCCTGCGTCATGTAATAGACCTCCTGAAGCCCCAAAGCCTGTTCATTATCTAAGGGTACAAGTCAGGAGTGTGACAGAAGACTCTCCGCTTACCTGGGCACAGTAGCACAGTGGATAGCACTGCTGCTTCACAGCGCCAGGGTCCAAGGTTCGGTTCCCGACTTGCGTTACTGTAGACTCCGCACATTCTCCCCGTGTCTGCGTGGGTTTCCTCAGAGTGCTCCGGTTTCCTCCCACAAGTCCCGAATGACGTGCCATTAGGGAATTTGGACATTCTGAATTCTCCCTCAGTGTACCCGAAAAGGTGCCGGATTATGGCGACTAGGGGTTTTTCACAGTAACTTCACTGCAGTGTTAATGTAAGCCTACTTGTGACAATAAAAAGATTACTATTATTATGAAGTGCAGGTCCAACAACACTCAAGAAGCTCAACACCACCCAGGACATGCCCGCTTGATTGGCACCCCATCCACAAACATCCAGTCCCTCCAACACCAATGCACCGTGGCATCAGAGTGTACCATCTACAAAATTAACTTCTGGAACTCATCAAGGCTCCTTGGACAGCACCTTCTAAACTCACTATCCCTACTACCCAGAAGGCCAAGGGCAACAGATGCATGGAAACGCCATCAGCTGGAAGTTCTATTCCAAGCCATACACCTTCGTGGCTTGGAAACCTCCAGGATTTGAATCCAGCGACAGTTTCGTCCCTGCCCTGGAACTCCCTCCCGAACAGCACTGTGGGTGTACCTACACTGTGATGTGGAGATGCCAGCGTTGGTCTAAGGTGGGCACAGGAAGAAGTCTTACAACACCAGATTAACATCCAACCAATTTGTTTCGAATCACTAGCTTTCGGAGCACTGCTCATTCCTCAGGTGAATTTCCAGTCACCTGGTGAAGGAGCTGTGCTCCGAAAGCTAGTGATTCGAAACAAACCTGTTGGACTTTTACCTGGTGTTGTAAGACTTCTTACAGTCTACAGTGGCTCAGGAAGGCTGCTCACCACCACCTTCTCAAGGGCAATAAATACTGTTCTAGCCAGTGATGCCTACATCCCAGGAATGAATTTTAAAAACCTTCAAGTCAAGACAATGTCTTGCTGTACATGCCATACAACCCCCTGTAGATTTCATCAACTTTAAACAAGCATAGAAACCACCAAGCATATCTACGGGCAGTAGAAATCTCAGTAACCAGCATGTTAAGTAGTTGATTTTAAATAATACTGTTGCGGGGTGGGGGGGGGGGAGATAAAGAGAAGGGTTCATTCCTTCCGCTGAATGCATGTATATCATGGTGTTGTTTTTAAAAGATGGTATCAGCTAGAGACTCATGCTCAAAATGGCACCACGAGCATCAAATGACACACCTATTCTGCATATTTCCAGCAGACACTCTCTGTATACACTAAAAGGCATCTGGCTTGCACCAGAGGTTTGAGAGTGGGCTGCATACACTATCATTTGGTATTCAATACAAAAAGACCAGGCACTAAGGAGTCGGATTTTGTTGCCAAGGATCACAAGGTTTTTTTTTTTAAGTGAATCGTCTTCTTTCCACACACCAAATAAACTTCTTTTCAGTAGATTGACAGAAGGAGCAAGACCATAAAGTGGCTTGTACACTAAACATCCTTGAGGCTTAGATAAGAGATGAACTGAATCATACGCATTGATATATTCAGTAAATGATGGAGCAGTAGAGAGGTGTTCTTCACAAGCATTTGAAAATTAAGAAGGTATTTTTAAAGATTAGTAAATCAAAGGCTTCTTTGTCAGCACCTTCCAAGCCCATACTTTCACCGCCTAAAAACAAGGGCAAACTCATGGGAACACCTGCAAATTCCCCTTCAAAAGTCACACAGCAGTCTGACTTGGAAATGTATCATTCTTTTATTGTCACTGGGTCAAAATACTGGAACATCCACCCTAACAGTACTACGGGTGCACCTACACTGCATGGACTGCAGTAGTTTAAGGTGACGCCTCACTAACACTTTCTCAGGGGCAATTATGGTTGGGCAGCAAATGCTGGCCTTGCCAGAAATACTCTCAGCCCATAAGTGAATAAAAAATCTAGTCCAAGAAAAGCTAATAATCTTTATCCGTGTCATAAGTAGGCTTGCATTAACACTACGGTGCCTGATCAGGTACATGGAGGGAGAATTCAGAATTTTGGGAAATGTGGGAGGAAACCGGAGCACCCGGAGGAAACCCACGCAGACCCCAAGCCGGGAATCATACCCAGGTCCCTGGCACTGTGAACCTATTTGGATTCAATGAAATTTGTCTTTGCCAGCAGCTTGAAACGAGCCCAAAGCAAATCTACAGCTGATCTTTCACACTGCAGTTCATATTGCCAAGTTTTAAATTCCATAGCACTGGGACTACGGTGCTGAGGACCCGGTTTCGAATACCAGCCCTGGGTACTGTCTGTTTGGAGTTTGCACATTCTCCCCGTGTCTGCGTGGGTTTCACCCCCACCACCCAAAAGATGCGATAGTTAGGTGGATTGGCCTTGCTAAATTGCCCTTTAATTTGAAAAAAAATAATTGTGTACTCAAATTGTGTACTTTAAAAAAATTAGTTTTAAATTCCAAACCAAGTAAAAGATACAGGGAAATTATAGAATCATAGAATTTACAGTGCAGAAGGAGTCTGCACCAGCTCTTGGAAAGAGCACCCTACTTAAGCCCACACCTCCATCTAATCGAAGGGCAATTTAGCATGGCCAATCCACCTACCCTGCACATCTTTGGACTGTGGGAGGAAAGCAGAGCACCCGGAGGAAACCCACGCAGACTCTGTAGACAGTGACCCAAGCGGGAATCGAACCTGGGACCCTGGCGCTGTGAAGCCACAGTGCTAACCACTATGCTACCGTGCATAGGGAACAAGTCTCCAACTAGAGTTTGAACCATCATTCTGTGAACATAGCGAAAAGAATATTTACTGGGTACAGAGTAATACTGGCTGCCGATTGCCCACTTTTGCACCTTCCAGAATTTTTAGAACTTATCTTTTCATAGATTATCATAGAATTTACAGAATGGAGGCCATTCGGCCATCGAGTCTGCACCGGCTCTTGGAAAGAGCACCCTACCCAAGGTCAACACCTCCACCCTATCCCCATAACCCAGTAACCCCACCCAACACTAAGGACAATTTTGAACACTAAGGGCAATTTATCATGGCCAATCCACCTAACCTGCACATCTTTGGACTGTGGGAGGAAACCGGAGCACCCAGAGGAAACCCACGCACACACGGGGAGGGTGTGCAGACTCCTCACAGACAGTGACCCAAGCCGGAATCGAACCTGGGACCCTGGAGCTGTGAAGCAATTGTGCTATCCACAATGCTACCGTGCTGCCCTTAATTAAACTTTTTTAACTCCAGATTTTTATTGAATTCAAATTCCACCATCTGCCCTGGTGGGATTTGAACCCATGGCCCCAGAGTATTACCCTGCGTCTCTGGGTTGCTAGTCCAGTGACAATGCCACTACTCCACCACCTCCCCGTAAGTCTTCTCCTTTCCGAATACACTAGGTGGAATTTTCCAATATTTCTTCAAAGTGAAAGTGAAGGTTTCAGCAAGAAAACGGAAAAAAAAAGCATTGTGCACAAGTTTCACGCCGTGCCCGTGACATCCTGCCCGATTCACATGCCTGGAATTACTTCAGCTCATCAATCAGTGGGGTAAACTCCTTTTAAACGCCTCCCCAGTACTTTTTCCAAGTCTATTCAGGGGGGTGGCTGCCAGGACGACTACACCACATTTCACTAAGAGAGCCTTCACCAAAATGCTAGATGGGGGCAAGCAGAGGCGTGACATCCTTTACCCTCGAACGGGCAGATGGCCAGCCAGAATGATGACAAATTCTGCCTGTGGGACCTGGTGGCTGCGATAGTGAGCGCTAGCTCACTCCAGATATGTCCCTGGGTTCAGTCGTCCCAAACCTGATGGAGCCACAAAAGCAGAGTCATGAATATAAGGAAGGGATGTCAGCATCCCTCTTCGGAATACAAGGCCAACTGGAGGAGTTCCATCGCCTTCTGTCTTGAGGCGATGGTGCATTCACTCCGAGGTAACAAGGCCAACACAGCAAGGGTGGCGTCCGCAGTGCAGATGTGTACTTCATGTTTCCAGTTCATGGTTCGGAGGGCGTGAGCTGCATGGTGCAGGACATCAACTGCACAGTGCAGGCTATAGTGAGAATCTATGAGTATCAGCGTCAGAGGATATCGAGGCTTCCGGATCTCACTGCGGCTGCCTCTCTATCCCATGGGGGAGTGCAGGGACACTGGGAACCCACATGGAAGAGGATCACCAGCACAGTTGGGGCCTTCCATCCAGGAGACCAATGAGGTGTCCCGCCCATCTGCCATCCCTCTCCCTGGGACCGACACAACTCCATCTACCAAGGAAGGTAGCACTACAACACCCGTGCTGCACAAAAGCAGGCCCAGACCATCAGGATCCTGGTCCTCCAGAGCACTCCCTCCAAGGTAATCTCAGGCAACAAGGCCTGGAAGTCAGCAGGCTGCCTCATCCCTATAGATCCTGGGGAGACACAGCGGGAGGGGGAGGAAGGAGAAAAAAATAGTCACATAGTACCCACGGATGAACTTCAGCACAAGTAGAGATTAATCACCAGTGTTCGCACCATTAAATGTAATAAACATCACATTGATCACTCAAAGTGCCTTCCTGCTCTCATTTCACAGCTGCATGCTCTGCCAACACTCGCGCAAAGCTGGTGCATCCTCCATTTGCTCATTGCAGCTCAATGGTTCTCCCCTTCCCCCTGTAACGACGCAGTCATGCTGATGCGATCCTGGTAATGCCCCTGCCTGCCGACCTACAGCAACGCTCTGACCTCTCATTTGTAGCAGCATTCTTTCATCACGAGGAAGCCATCGGCTGAAAGTTTGTGACAGTCTGTCCATCTCCTCAGTAAGTGGGACACGCCAGGCCCCCTGTCCTCAGAGGAGGCACTAGCAGCTGAGATGTGTCATTCTGAATCTCATCGCCTCCTGTTCAATAGCAGGTCACGCTCAGATGTCTGTCAGGCAGAGGCCAGGCATTCGCAGAAAAGGGGCATTACTCTGTCCTTACTGCAAGTCATCCGCTTTGCTCACGAAAGGAGTAATCAACACGATGATCTCCTGCTGATACGACTCAGGTTAGATGGCCTCACTCCATGGGGAGACATAGCTGATAACTCAGTCCTGGTCCTCTCCCAAAGCAGGAAGCAATCAAGGTGAAGCAATCAAGGAGTGCCCTAGCCTTAGACCTTATTTGGGACCAGGCCATTGCCTGAAGGCCTTCCTCAGTCTCCTCTGGGGGGTTGCCCCTCTACTTCCTCCTCAACCGAGATATGGCGCTCCTGCATATCTACCTCATCCAGCACCTTGCCCTGTCACAGTGCCAGGTTGTGCAGAGTGCAGAACACCACGATGATGCATGACACCCTCTGGGGGCTGTATTGGGGGGCTCCCTCTGACCGGTCCAGGCACCAAAACCCCATCTTTAGCAGGCCTATCGCCTGCTCGACCAGCGCATGAGTCTCGTTGAATCGGGTCTCAACTTGTGTTTGGGATCGCCACACTGGCATCATCAGCCATTCCTGAGTGAGTACCGTTTGCCCCCAAGGGGCCATCCTTCTAGCTCCTGGTTTTCCTCAAATACGGCTGGGATCTGTGAGCATCCGAGAATGTAGCCGTCATGTGTGCCCAGGAAACGGGCACACACTTGCATTCTGCACATGGCTTGTTTGCAGACAATCTACATGTCGAGGGAGTGGAATTCCTTGGGGTTCATAAACGGTGCTCCATGCCGCCATGGGGAATGCAGAACCACATGTGTGCAGTCTATGAGACCCTGCACTTGGGTCAAGCTAGCCACACAATGAAGCCCATGGTATCTTGGCTTGCCAGATCCCAGTCAAAGTTATTGTACTAGTGAGCCCTCGCAAATAGTGTATGTCATCTCCCTATGCGCTGGTGTGCAGCAGACTGGGACATGCCGTACAGGTTACCCATGCAGCCCTGAAATGAGCTGTTTACATAAAGGTCCAGTGCGGCTTAACTTTCACGGCACAGAACGTCCGGTGACGGCGGGCTGGAGGCAGCCGCACAATTGAGGGCTCCCGTTCGGGAGCAGCGTTTTCGGGGCTTTAAGCCCGGTCCCAGGGTCCACGGAGGCAGTAAAAGCAGGGAGAAGACACAGAGACGGCACAGTGAAGGCACAGTAAAGGAAAATGTCGAGGGTGAGCAAATCAATGGCCGTAAAAAAAACAGCTGAGTGGAAAGGTCACCACGGGGTCACCAAGGAAAATGGAGGCTGGAGCACCAGAGGAGGCCGCATTACTTACAGCTGAAGAAATAACTAAGGTGGATGACTGCGGAATTCGAAAGGCAGTTTACAAAATACATGGAGACAATGAGGAAGGAGATGAGGGAGGTTGAGAGTGTGCTGGTGGAGGAGGCAATTTCCCCGGTGACGACGGCGGTGGCGAGCGCAGTGGCGGAGGTGCAGGAGCAAGGGGAGGCGCTGAAGGAAGTGGAGGAGACATTATTGCGGCATGGTGATCAACTTACCTCAATGCGGAAGGTGATGGAGATTAACAAGGATCTGCGAGGAAAAATTAAAAAATGAAATGAAATGAAAATCGCTTATTGTCACAAGTAGGCTTCAAATGAAGTTACTGTGAAAAGCCCCTAGTCGCCACATTCCGTCGCCTGTTCGGGGAGGCTGGTATGGGAATTGAACCATGCTGCTGGCCTGCCTTGGGCTGCTTTCAAAGCCAGCGATCTGGCCCTGTGCTAAACAGCCCCATGGAAGACCTGGAAAACAGATCCAGGCGACAGAATTTGAGGATTGTGGGGCTGCCCGAAGGAGTTGAAGGACCGAGGCCGACTGAATATTTTGCCGCGATGCTGGAAAAACTATTGGGGGAGTGGGAGAATCCCTCCCAATATGAACTGGATCGGGCTCATCGGTCGTGGAGGCTTGTACCAAAGGCGAGTGAGCCGCCAAGGGTAGTGACTCTGTGCTTCCATAAGTACAGTGTGAAGTAGAAGGTCCTGTGCTGGGCCAAGCAGAAGCTGGTGGTGCAGTCCTGGTATACGTGTATACCAGGACTTTACGGTGGAGCTGGCGAGGAGGCGGGCTGCCTTCAACCGGGTGAAGAGGGCACTGTACATTAGCAAGGTGCAGTGCGGCATTGTATATCCAGCGAAGCTGAGGGTGACTTACAAGCTCAAGGACTTTTATTTTGGAACGGCGGAAGCAGCGGAGGAGTTTGCGAAGGCAGAAGGACTGTGGCAGAACTGAGAAATTGAGAAATGGCCATGTGCCGATGTAACCTCATGACTGTATTTTCTTCTTGTTTCACTGCGTGCGGGTGTATGGGCTAAAGGAGTCAATGTTGTATATATTTGGACAAGGGAAGTGGTGGAACTTTCACTCGAAATGAGGGCTCTTTGGGGTGTAGGTGGATATGCGGGGTTTGTGTGCTAAAAGGGGTTTCTGGGTTTTCCTAGGGCCGGGCAAGGGGGAAAGGGACCCGGGCGAGGGCCTCCACGTTGGCCGGTTTAAGCTGGCCAGTGAACGGGAGTGAGGTGGGGGAAGGGGCTGCGGCCATCGGAGCCTGGCAGAACAGGGTCCGAGTGGTCTAGCCGGGGTGGAAAGTAGGGGGAAGGAACCAAGGTTGGGGGGAGGATTTTTACAAGAGGCAGTGGACGGGAGGAGTTGGAGAGGGGCGGGCTGACAACTCTTGGGTATCATGTACGGTACTCTTTCAGAGGCTGGATGGCGTTGAGTGGGGGGGGGGGGTGAGTGGACTCTATAGGTTAATGATGACCATGGGCGGTCCCGGACTCCTTTTTCTTTTTCTCCTTTGTTTTTTGATTCCACCGTGGGAGGGTTTGTTTTATTGGATGCATATATTGACAGGTGGGCCGTTGTTTGGGGTAGTGGGAGGATGGGATCGTTGTTATTGTTAAGGGGATAGATTTTGTATTTGTTAGCGTTTACTGTTTGTGGATGGGGTGTAAATTTTGAATGAAAATGTGAAAATGGAGAATAAAAACATTTTATAAAAAAAATGTTTTAAAAAATAAAAAACTTTCAGGGCCACAGGCAATGGTCAAACTCCCAGTCCATGGTGGCGCAAACTCCTGCATCACCGGGCACAAATGGTCCACCAATTCCCCGGGACAGATGCTCTTCTCTAGTAGCCGCGTGGCCACTAATGTTTCCTTCGAGCCACCTCCCATGTGTGGCCTTGCTGCTGGTAAATGAACAGGCTTTGCCCCTTCCTCCTCTGCAGGGTGCTGGTCCTGTCCATGTGCAGTCGCATGTTGACAATATTTCTGTTAGTCCACTGCAATCAATACCACTTCCAGCTCGACTGGCTTCATGAACATCGCAATCTAAAAACTGAAAGGAAGCAAACAGAAATGTGAGCATCGAGGAGTCCTGACAATATCTTAACCACTATCCCCTCAAAACATGGGACATCCATCCACCCATACACATTCCCCTGCGGGGCACCTTTCCAATGAGCTTCACACAGTCCTCCCTTGCCATTGGCCAGGTTCTCACACTAGCCTCTCTCTGCTCCACATGACAGGTAGGCATTCACCTTGGATAGAAGTTGTGGCCCGTTTCTCCCCATCACCCCTCCTCTCCAAGGGGGAGGGCCAAGGGCAAAAAAGTGCATTGACTTGACCTGTATGCTAACTGTGCACGGGTTTGAAACATTGCCATCAAAGTTGTTGTGCAAGGGGTGACTGACAAGCTCAGTCACCTTTGCCCCTTGCATTGGGAACTAAATCTGTGTCACCTCTCCCTTATGGAGAGGGGAGTACAAGCCAGGAGCTCAATGCTTCAGTACTCAGATCTCAGTTTAGGTAGTGGGTGCCAATTAGCGGCAGAATCATGCATTACAATACAGACTAAATCGGCATAATTGACTCGTCAACTAAGGGTCAGGTATATGATGTGGCAGGCAAGGCTCATTGTATCCATGTCAAAACTCAGCTCTATGGTTGGATTTCACCTTCATGGGTTGCGGATAAAACGAGTCTCCCATCTTGGGCAACCAGCCACCCATGATGACATCGGTGAGAGTCTGGGCTCCATGACCATGACGCCGCTCCAATGATTCTCCCGCCACCGGACAATCGGCGCCATTGGCACCGGTCGGGGGCCGCTCAACGCGGCCTCTCTCTCCCCCTCTCCCCCCCCCGGTGATTCTTCCCGTCCGATGGGCTGAGTTCCCGCCAAGTTAGGCTAAGTCCCGCCGGTGTCGTTCTCGTGTGGTTCAGCCCGGTGGGACCTCGGCGTTCACGCTGCGGGGGGTGGCCTGGTTGGGGGGGGGGGGGGGCCTCCATGATGGCCTGGCCCGCGATCGGGGCCTACTGAGATTATCCTGGCGGGGGCCTATGTTCCTCCGTGCCCTGCCCCTGCAAGTCTCCGCCATGTTGAGTTGGGGCCGGCGTGGAGAAGGCAGCCCACGTGCATGCGCGAACTTGCGCCGGCCGTGGCGCGCACGCGCAAACCCACGCCACGTGTGCTGATGTCCGTATCGGCAGCTGGCGCAGCGTGAGGCTCTCCAGTGCCGTGCTAGCCCCGTGCGGCACAGGATCGCTGATCCTAGGGGCCAGATGACGCAGTCGTAAAACGCTCCGGCTTTTACGACGGCATTAACACTTAGCCCAGGACAGAGAATCCTGCCCATGGTCTCACCAGAGGTAACACATTTTTTAAAATTACCTCTTACTTTTATATGCTATATCCTTTCCGAGATTTTATTTTTCCTTGATTGTGGTGGCTTAATGTTAGAAAATGTTATGATAAGTCATGTTCTTACATTCTCTAGCCATCCAGCATGCTTACAGCACAATGTTGACATTCATGCCTCTGAGTCAGATGGTTCTTGCTTCAAGTCCCTCAATTGAGTCTTGAGCACAAACATCAAGGCCAATGCTCCAATACGCTACTGAGGGAATGCCACACTCCTGGAAATGCTATCTTTCAGCACAATGTTGATAAGCAGTTAAAAGGAAACTCATCTCCAGCATTTTTCATAACAGGGTATTTGGGGACAGTGAATTTCAGCAAGGTTGAAAGCCAGAAAATAATGAATATCAGGCCCATATACAAGAGCCAAAATAGCATTTGCCATTTTGACTGAATTGAGTATTTAAATCTACATCTCATCTGAAAGATAGCATTTCCAGGAGTGTGGCATTCCCTCAGGAGCGTATTGGAGCATTGCCCTTGATGTTTGTGCTCAAGACCCAGTTGAGGGACTTGAAGCAAGAACCATCTGACTCAGAGGCATGAATGTCGCCAACTGAGATGTCACAGGATTTATTTTACCACCCACCCTTGAAAGTGTTTTATTTTTTATCATCATAGAATTTACAGGGTAGAAGGAGGCCATTCGGCCCATCGAGTCCGCACTCTTGGAAAGAGCACCCTACCCAAGGTCAACACCTCCACCCTATCCCCATAACCCAGTAACCTCACCCAACACTAAGGGCAATTTTGGACACTAAGGGCAATTTTTCATGGCCAATCCACCTAACCTGCACATCTTTGGACTATGGGAGGAAACCGGAGCACCCGGAGGAAACCCACGCAGACACAGGGAGCACGTGCAGGCTCCGCACGAACAGTGACCCAAGCTGGGAATCGAACCTGGGACACTGGAGCTGTGAAGCAACAGTGCTAACCACTGTGCTCCCGTGTTGCCCAACTCTGCTACCCTTTGGCTCTTTTGCCAATTACCTTGAATCTCTGTCCTCTGTTTACTAGATCAGACGGTTCTGCGAACCTGATATGGCACGCAAGCTATAGTTTGCCTACTCCTGTTCTAGGTGGCAGGCACTTTGGAAAGTGCTATTAAAGGAGCCTTGGTGAGTTGTTAGTGCATTTTGTATATGATGCACACTGCTCCCAGTGTGCCAACAGTGGAGGGAGAGAATATTTAAGGTGGTGCCAATCAAATAAACTGCGTTAACCTGCATGGTGCCGAACTTCATGAGCGGTTTTGAAGTGGCACTCCTCCAGTCAAGTGGACAATATTCCATCACATTTCTAACTTGCATCTTTTAAGAGTCAAGTGATAGGTTACACACTTCAGAATTCCCAGCCTTTACATAGCTGGTCCTGCTAGGTGGCTGATCAATGGTCACCCCAGGATGTTGATGGTGGGGGACTCAGCGAAGGTAGCACCTTGATGTAGTACATCAAGGGGAGACAGCTAGATTCTATCTTGTTAGAGATGACCATTGCCTGGCACTTCAGTGCAATGAACGTTATTTGTCACTTATCAGCCTCAGCCTGAATGTTGTCCAGACCTTGCTTCCAGATGAATCAAATATCCTCTCCTACCTGAAATTGAAGTTTTATTAATTCCAAAATAGCTTGGACAGAGTAAATCTTAGCATTTGAGAAAGTCAAGGATTTTTTGTTTTGCAGCAGTTCATAACTACTGGAAGAAAAGCATATTTTTACATGCACTTAATGAATATATCATAAACTATTTGATCTATTATAGCAGTGAATTAAAGATTAAATGATTGAAAAATGTCTAAATTTATAAAAACAACTTATGTATGGAATTAATATTGTGCAAATGCACTTACATGTAGGTAATTAGAATGAAATTCAATGAACAGTAAATCTAATATAAGCACCTGACATGTTTAAAAAGAACTCCATTGCCAAAGATATATAGCTTCATCCCATCAAGGCTGCTCTCAATGGAAAGCTGTCCTAGTGCGGAATCTGGGTATTTCACTAACAATTCCAGAACAAGGACATATAACGGTTTATCTACCATTTCACATACAGAGTTACAACCCCCTTCAGAATGATGTATAGAACTGACAGGGAGGCACATATCTTTGGAAACACCGCCTATAATAAAGAGAGGAAAATTAATTCATATAAATAGTGACGGCAAGAAGCCACAACTGGTAGATCTTCAACTTTCCACCCAAGCACAAAATTGCCATTATAGATTGACACGCAGATTTCATTCCCATTTTGATTTTTAAATGCTAATTTAGCCAACTCAAAATTTACTCTACGAACTTTGGGAATTCCTGAGATTGTGAAATGCACAATATAAATGCAAGCTTTTTAAAATGAAACCAATGGCAGCTTAGACACGGTACAGGATTTTATTTACTAAATTAGCATTATCCCTCGAAATGCTAGTTTAAAATAAAATAATCTTGGCTATAATAAATACTAGGTTTGAAACAATGAGAAATATAGTTTGGTTGACAAAATTTAATCTGAACCAATCAACTAATGTGATTTGGTTCTTTAAAATTAGTGCAATAGAGAATATAACATCACTGCTCAGTCGCTGCAGCACCAACATCAGATTGTTGAAGCCTACTCTTTTCATAGGTCTTGTTATTTCTTATGTTTATGTTTTCCAATCTGATCAGCACCGACTTTAGGGTGGCTATCTCAATGGGTTTAATAACATCTCAAAGGTTATTATTATGATTCAGTTCCATTAACATTTTTATTTTATTTTTAAAAACAATATTTATTAAGATTTTTAACACAATTTTTCACCCTTACAAACAAACCCCCCCCCCGTAACAAATAGAAAGAAAACGCACATAGCAAGACATAAACATGGTAAAACGATATGTCACAGAACTCTGTACATTGGATTCCTCCCGTACATGTCAGTTTTCTAGATCCTTCATGTATTTTCTTGCTCAAATACCGCCCCCCATGGTAAAACGATATGTTACAGAACTTTGTACATTGGATTCCTCCCGTACATGTCAGTTTTCCAGATCCTTCATGTATTTTCTTGCTCAAATACCGCCCCCCATGGTAAAACGATATGTTACAGAACTTTGTACATTGGATTCCTCCCGTCCATGTCAGTTTTCCAGATCCTTCATGTATTTTCTTGCTCAAATACCCCCCAGACAGACCCCTCCCCCCCCCCACCCAACGAAAGATATCCCCCCCTCCCCCCCCCTGGGTTGCTGCTGCTGACCGACCTTCATCTAACGCTCCGCGAGATAGTCTAGGAACGGTTACCACCGCCTGTAGAACCCCTGCGCAGAACCTCTCAAGGAAAACTTTATCCTTTCTAACTTGATAAACCCTGCGATATCATTTATCCAGGCCTCCACGCTGGGGGGCCTCGCCTCCTTCCACATTAGCAAGATCCTTCGCCGGGCTACTAGGGACGCAAAGGCCAGAATGCCGGCCTCTTTCGCCTCCTGCACTCCCGGCTCGTTCACTACTCCAAATATTGCTAGCCCCCAGCTTGGCTTGACCCGGACTTTCACCACCTTAGATACTGTTCCCGCCACTCCCCTCCAGAACTCCTCCAGTGCCGGGCATGACCAAAACATATGGACATGGTTTGCCTGGCTTCCTGCGCACCTCCCACATCTGTCCTCCACCCCAAAGAACCTACTCAGCCTCGCCTCCGACATGTGCGCTCTGTGAACCACCTTAAACTGTATCAGGTTAAGCCTGGCACACGAAGAAGAGGAATTAACCCTACTTGGGGCATCAGCCCATAGCCCCTCCTCAATCTCCTCCCCCAGCTCCTCCTCCCATTTACCCTTCAGCTCCTCTACCAATGCCTCCCCCTCTTCTTTCATCTCCTGGTATATCGCCGACACCTTGCCTTCTCCGACATTGTCGGGGGCAGGGTCCCTCCCTCCCTTGCCTCGTTAAAAGTCCTCACTAGCAGCGGGGCCAACAGGCCTACGTACTTCCTATAGAACTCAACCGGGAACCCGTCCGGTCCCAGGGCCTTCCCTGCCTGCACACTCCCCAGACCTTTGCTCAGCTCCTCCAACCCAATTGGTGCCCCCAAACCAGCCACCTCCTGCTCCTCCACCCTCGGGAACCTCAGTTGGTCCAAGAATCGTCTCATCCCCTCTTCCCCCGCTGGGGGCTGGGATCTGTACAGCTCCTCACAGAAGGCCTTGAATGCCTCATTTACTTTCGTCGCACTCCGCACCATAGCTCCCCTTCCATGCTTGACTCCCCCTATTTCCCTCGCTGCCATCCTCTTATGGAGCTGGTGTGCCAGCATCCGACTCGCCTTCTCCCCATACTCATACGTCGCCCCCTGCGCTTTCCTCCACTGTGCCTCTGCCTTCCCTGTGGTCAACAGGTCAAACTCCGTCTGGAGACGTCACCTTTCTCCAAGTAATCCCTCTTCAGGGGCCTCTGCGTATCTCCTGTCCACTCTTAAAATCTCCCCCACTAACCTCTCCCTTTCCATGCCCTCTATCTTCTCTCCATGAGCCCTGATGGAGATTAGCTCTCCCCTGATCAGCGCCTTCAGCGCCTCCCATACCACCCCCACCTGCACCTCCCAGTTGTCGTTGGCCTCCAAGTACCTTTCGATACACCCCCTCACCCTCCCACACACCGCCTCATCTGCCAGTAGTCCCACATCCAACCGCCACAACAGGCGTTGGTCCCTCTCCTCTCCCAACTCCAGTTCCATCCAGTGCAGGGCGTGATCTGAAATGGCTATGGCCAAATACTCCGTTCCCTCTACTTTCGGGATCAGTGCCCTGCCCAGAACAAAAAAATCTATCCGGGAGTAGGCTTTGTGCACGTGGGAGAAAAAAGAAAATTCTCTGGCCTGCGGCCTGGCAAACCTCCACGGGTCCACTCCCCCCATCTGATTCATAAACCCCCTAAGCACCTTGGCCGCAGCCGGCCTCTTTCCGGTCCTAGATCTGGAGCGATCCAGTGCTGGGTCCAACACCGTATTAAAATCCCCACCCATTATCAAGCTTCCTACCTCCAGGTCCGGAATGCGCCCCAACATGCGCTTCATGAATCCGGCATCATCCCAGTTCGGGGCGTATACATTTACCAATACCACTCACGTCCCCTGCAACTTATCGCTCACCATCACGTATCGACCTCCATTGTCCACTACAATATTCTTGGCCTCAAACGACACCCGCTTCCCCACCAATATTGCCACCCCTCTGTTCTTCGCATCCAGCCCCGAATGGAATACCCGTCCCACCCATCCCTTTCTTAACCTGACCTGATCCGCCACCTTCAAAATGTGTCTCCTGGAGCATGACCACATCTGCCTTCAGTCCCTTTAAGTGCGTGAGCACTCGGGCCCTCTTTACCAGCCCATTCAGGCCCCTCGCATTCCACGTTATCAGCCGGATTGGGGGCCTCCCACCCTGCCGACTAGCCATTTCCTTTTCTAGGCCAGTCCCGCGCCGCCCTCACCCTCCAGTCCCCCAGGCGGGAGATCCCCGCCTCGACCGCCTCTTGTGTCCCATTCCCCTTCGGCCAGTGCAGCAGCAACCCTATTTCCCCCCCCCCCCCACCCCCCCACCCCCCGCTAGAGCCGTGTCTAGCTCTTTTGCTCTCCCTATAGCACTCCCGTAAGTCAGCTGACCATTGACATTTTTAAACCAATCAAAAAACAAATGCACACAATTAACCCGGTGTTATTACTGTTAAATGGTCAGCAGCTGGCAATGGAAATAATCTCTAAATTTTACATGAATATCACAAAGTTATTCCAAATTTCCTCATTTATAAAATGCATATCTGGGTAACCCAATGGCTCCTAAATTGTTTGTTCAGATATGTTCAACATGTTTTTCTTCTATAGATTTTATTATTTAAAGATTATTTGGCTACATATTTACCCTTTTGACTCACCTATATCCATCCTATATGATTTCACAGCTTTGATGAGCTCTGGAATTTGAAGTATTTCCATCTCAGTCACAAGAACATCTATTTCTGAAAATTTGTCAGGTACAAGAAGTTTCCCCGTCTGAAGGAAATTTGCTAAAAATATAAATTTTAAAACAAGTTTATAATTCTAACTCAGTTTTGATTCATTTGCCATTAACACTGATCAAACAACTTTCCATATCATTTTTATTATGCAACTTGCATGCTCCCAGCACTTTTCATGTAAATGTGGAAATGTCCCATAGCACTATCAGGGAGAAAAATAAAGGGAGAAAATGAAAAGCCATGGTAGAAGAACTAGATCATGTTGGTATATTCCAAAATGGATAGGGCTAGAGCTAATCTTTGCACACGCATCTCTTAAAACAAAATAATACGATTTCAGTTTATTCCTTTTGGCAGGTCCCCAGTTAATGTCCACCACGAGCATACAATTTAACACAATTAATATACAATTAACATGTGACTAAAAAACAGAGGACCATTTAGACAATATTCCAATGGCGACTGTATAGTTTATGGGCATTAAAACTAAAATTTAAATTGAACAGGACATCAGTCTTGATTCAGCCCGAATGAGAGGCAGAGGAAAAGAGATGGAAACAGTAGCAAAAGAATGGAGTTTATGGCGGGGGACAAAAGATAATGGCTTCAGTCTTGATGTTGGATTGGCCGACAGCACTCTCGGGTAGGGCTTCCTTCCAAGGGCAGGTGGGCACCCAGCCCACTGCCAATCAACACTCAAGTGGGCGTAGAATGGCAGTGGGAGGTTGAGAGTCAGTGGCTGCTCATTTGGTGCCAATTTCTGGAGTAGCGAGCGCTGAATGCTCGCCATCCTTAAAATTATACCCCAAATGATTATCTGACATCAAAAGGAGGATGAACAGAAATGATATAGCTTTCCATTCCCTCAATGGCTGTTACTGAATGTAGAACTGAATTGGTTTAATCCCTAGTCTGAAGTGAAGTATGTCGCAGAAAGATTAGTCTCAGCATCACTAAGCTAAATGTTGTTCTATTGTGATCATAACTGCACATGCATATTTGTGAATGACAAGAGAGCTATTCTTAGTGTTGATGGTCCCCATGGCAAAACAACCATATTTGTCAGAAAGTTTAGAATCACACACATTAAAAACAGACACTTCAGTAGGGTGTTAGAGGGGGGTCACCAACCTTTACAACAATCCCAGGAGCAGCAAACCTTTTTAGGACAGAAAGGGTAAGGAGAGAAATGAAAATCACTTATTGTCACAAGTAGGCTTCAAATTAAGTTACTGTGAAAAGCCCCTAGTCGCCACATTCCGGTGCCTGTTGGGGAGGCTGGTACAGGAATTGAACCGTGCTGCTGGCCTGCCTTGGTCTGCTTTCAAAGCCAGCGATTCAGCCCTGTGCTAAACCAGCCCCTAGAGAAGAGTCAGGGGTGGGATTATCTGGCTTCCCAGGCGCATGTTTCACGACGTCGAGAGGTAGCGCATATTCTCTGGCAGCAGCATTCTCTGCTCCTGCCAATGGAATTCCCATTGAAGCCACCCACACCTCTGGGATACCCACGGGGTCCTCCAGGCAGCACTAGAGAATCCCGCCACCGGCTAGCCAGGAACAAAAGAATCGATGTCAGCAATGAATGCGCATCCTCACATCACTTGGGATGGATCTTACAAGGAGTGCAATCAGGAATTTTCAAACATATAAAATGAGGGGCAAGAAAAGGTCAGTTCATCTATTAAGCCCAACCTGTACAGTCACATTGGAATTAAGAATCCTGGCCTCCAAAGGGTTGCAATCTCCAAGATCTGAGCCCACAACTTAATTTGAATTCTTATGGGTTTTGATTCTCAACCAAAGAAACAAATAACATTGAGAATGTACCTGCTGCATTTTATCCTTTGTTTAAAATCTCTGCAGCCTCTGACATGACTGGCCACATCCATCCTTGTCTAATGTTGTCCTGCAGTCTAGCTCCTTAGGTTGCACTCACTTGGTTATACTGGTCTACCCGATTGTAGTCGAACATCTCTACCCAATGACTTTTCTTCTGACCCCCATGAAAATCACCCAAAAAGTTTCCCAAGGAGTTTCCCAAGGGTCCATAAGGAGTCCTGTTTTTCACATCCACACACAACCTCGTCCACAAAAATGAGATCAGCTTACACAGACATGCCAACGCCACCTCCACCATCAGACTTCTTGTCCAATATCCAATCTTGAATAATCTACATTCTTTCCACTAGGAAAACTAAAGAAATTGTTTTTGGCCCCTATGAGAAACTTTGTACCCTCAGACCCAACTACATTCCCTTCCCTGGTCACCGTCTCTGGTTGCACTACACTCATTATGATCTTGTCTGACCCGGAGATCAAGCTTCTACATCTATATTATCATCTTCCAGAGATCATCCACTTCAATGTCACTGCCCACTAGCTGCTGAAATCCTTATAGATGCAGAACATGTAAAATCAATATGCCTCAAGGCAGGCAAGAAATTAATAGATTTGCCCCACAGAATAATGGATGCAGATGCCACGTTATTACTCAATTAACATAGAATTTCAGTAACAGCAAATATTAGGTAAAAGAGAATATTCAAAATATGTTTTTGTTTATAATGCAAGATCAGTATGATCATTAAAACTACCTATATATCGGAAATTACTCCATCCAATTTCTATGAGGACAACTCCTTCACATAGCCACAGGAGATTATCATCATTGATCAAAGTAGGATATTTCTTCACTAGGTCTAAAGGAAGAAAATACCAGTGCACCTCTTCTTCTGTATCTAACAGTGGTGTGTCTATCAGGCCTAATGGAGCTTTATCGGGCAATCCTAAAACAAAGCAAAAAATGGTTTTAATTCTCTTGAAACAAAAATGTATTTCCTGTTGGTACTGTGGTAGTCACCACTAAGTAGTATTACATGTATTATGGTAAGGCCCGTATAGTAGAGGTACATGGGTAAATCCCTGCCTGCTGGCTCCGCCCAGTAGGCGGCATATAAATGTGCGCGTTCGCCGATGCTGCAGCCATTCTGGTTCCAGCTACAGGAGACACATCTTTGCTCAATAAAGCCTTGATTATTCCACTACTCTCATCTTTGTGGTAATTGATAGTGCATCAATTTATTGAACAAAGATTTTTTTTAAACGATGGATCTCCGCATCAAGTGTGATCGCCTGCAGCTGAGCCCTCAAGCAGCCAACCCCATGTCCGCCTTTGAGCACTGGCTAGCCTGCTTCGAAAGCTACCTCCGAACATCCGCTGAGGAACCCTCGGACTCACAGAAGCTCCAAGTCCTTTATTCACGGGTGAGCCCTGACATTTTACCCCTCATCTGGGATGCACCCACTTACTCCGAAGCAATGGAGCTCCTGAAGGGACACTACGTTCGACCAGTCGATCAACTATACGCCAGGCATCTCCTGGCCACGAGACAGCAACTCCCCGGGGAGTCTCTGGACGATTTCTGGTGTGCCCTGCACATCCTAGGTAGGAACTGTGACTGCCAGGCAGTTTCGGCAGTCCAGCACACACAACTTTTAATTCGAGACGCTTACGTATCGGGCATGAGGTCTGCCTACGTCTGCCAGCGGCTACTGGAAAGGGGTACGCTTGATCTTGCGGGAACTAGGCAGCTCACTAACTCGTTAGAAGTGGCCTCCCGTAACGTCCAGTCATACGCCCCCGACGCGCAGCACCCTCGTGGGCGCCACCAGCTGCCGACTCCAGCTCACCGCAAGCCTGCGCCTCGCGGCAGCCAGCCAACCCTGCCCCCCCCCCCCCCCCCCCCCCCCGCCCCCCGCAAAGTGCTATTTTTGCAGGCAGAACAAACACCCCAGGCAGCGCTGCCCGGCACGGAGCGCGACCTGCAATGGATGTGGGAAGGGACACTTTGTTTCTGTTTGCCAGGCCCGGTCGGTGGCCGCTGTTTCCAGGCCCGGTGTTCCTGCACCCCCCACATTTGACCCGGGGCGCCGACATCTTCCTCATCGCCAGCCACGTGCGGCCTGTGGGCGCCGCCATCTTCTTCACCGCAAACCACGTGCGGCCCATGGGCGACGCCATCTTTGATGACCCCTGACTGTGCGCCCCATGGGCGGCGCCATTTTGGATGCCGTCTCAGGACCCATGCTCGTCTGGCCTTTCATCGCCTGCCGCTACCTCCACCACCGCTGACCAGCCCGGGGCTTCCGAGCATCTGCCGCAGCTCGCCTTGATCACCCTGGACCAGTCCCGGCCCCACAACCTCGCAACCGCAACAATGACGGTGGAGATCGATGGCCACGAGACGACCTGCCTTTTCGAAGGAGCACGGAGAGCTTCATCCACCCCACTACAGTAAGGCGCTGCTCCCACCCGGTACACCCAGTCACCCAGAAAATCTCCCTGGCCTCCGGATCCCATTCTTTGCATATCCGGGGGTACTGCATCGCGACCCTCACTGTCCAAGGCATAGAGTTTAGCAACATCCGGCTCTGCGTCCTCCCCCACCTCTATGCTGCCCTGTTACTCGGCCTGGACTTCCAGTGCCATCTCCAAAGCTTAACCTTAAAATTCGGCAGACCCCTACCCCCCCCTCACCATATGCGGCCTGACGACCCTCAAGGTCGATTCACCTTCCCGGTTTGCAAACCTCACCCCGGATTGCAAACCCGTCGCCACCAGGAGCAGACGGTACAGCGCCCAGGACAGGACCTTCATCAGGTCGGAGGTCCAACGGCTTCTGCGAGAAGGGGTCATTGAGGCCAGCAACAGCCCCTGGAGAGCTCAAGTGGTAGTAGTAAAGACTGGGGAGAAGCGCAGGATGGTCATTGACTACAGTCAGACCATGCATATCTGACATGGTCAATCAGATTGCGCAGTATCGGGTCTTTTCCACAATGGACCTGAAGTCCGTCTACCACCAGCTTCCCATCCACCCGGAGGACCGCCAATACACTGCGTTCAAAGCAGATGGCCGCTCTATCACTTCCTTAGGGTTCCCTTCGGTGTCACTAATGGGGTCACGATCTTTCAGCAAGAGATGGACCGAATGGTTGACCGGTACGGACTGCGGGCCACCTTCCCGTACCTAGATAACGTCACCATCTGCGGCCACGATCATCAGGACCACGATGCCTGGGGTTTTTCTCCTACTATGCCCAGTGGGTCCCAAATTATGCAGACAAGGACCGCTCACTCATTCAGTCCACAGTTTTTCCCCTGACGGCTGAGGTCCGCCAGGCCTTCAACCGCATCAAGGCGGACATCGCCAAGGCCACGATGCGCGCGGTCGACGAGTCCCTACCCTTTCAGGTCGAGAGCGATGCATCGGACGTAGCTCTGGCCGTCACCCTCAACAAGGCGGGCAGGCCTGTGGCCTTCTTCGCCCGCACCCTCCATGCCTCCGAAATTTGGCACTCCTCTGTCAAAAAGGAGGCCCAAGCCATTGTGAAAGCTGTGAGACATTGGAGGCATTACCTGGCTGGCAGGAGATTCACTTTCCTCACTGACCAACGGTCGGTTGCCTTCATGTGCAATAACACACAGCGGGGCAAGATCAAAAACAACAAGATCTTGAGGTGGAGGATCAAGCTCTCCACCTATAATTGCGAGATTTTGTATCGCCCAGTGAAGCTCAACGAGCCCCCCGACGCCCTATCCTGCGGTACATGAGCCAGCGCACAAGTGGACTGACTCCGGGCTCTCCACTATGACCTCTGCCACTCGGGGGTCACCAGGTTCTTCCATTTCATCAAGGCCCGCAACCTGCCCTACTCCATTGAGGTCAGGACCAACACCAGAGACTGCCAGGTCTGCACAGAGTGCAAACCGCACTTCGACCGGCCCGATGGAGCACATCTGGTGAAGGCCTCCCACCCTTTTGAACACCTCAGCGTGGACTTCAAAAGTGCCCCACCCCTCCGACCGCAACACGTACTTTCTGAACGTGATTGACGAGTACTCCCGGTTCCCTTTCGCCATCCCATGGCCCGATATGACTTCTGCCACGGTCATTAATGCCCTCCACAGCATCTTCACTCTGTTCACTTTCCCCACCTATATCCACAGTGATCGGGGATCCTCTATTATGAGCGACGAGCTGCGTCGGTTCCTGTTCAGCAAGAGCATTGCCTCGAGCAGGACGACCAGCTACAACCCCCGGAGAAACAGACAGGTGGAGAGGGAAAATGGGACGGTCCGGAAGACCGTCCTGCCGGCCCTGCGGACTAAAAAGCTCCCAGTCTCCCGCTGGCAGGAGGTCCTCCCCGGCGTGCTCCACTCCATCCAATCGCTCCTTTACACCATGACTAAAGAGACCCCTCACGAACGTGTGTTTGCCTTCCCCAGGAAGTCCACCTCCGGGGTCTAGCTCCCAACATGGCTGATAGTTCCTGGACCCGTCCTCCTTCGCAAGCATATGCGGACCTTTAAGTCGGACCCCTTGGTCGAAAGAGTACACCTCCTACATGCAAACCCGCAGTACGCCTACGTGGCACACCCCGACGAGCGCCAGGACACGGTCTCCCTCCGGGACTTGGCACCTGCTGGGTCCCCCCCTATGGCCCCTGACCTGACACTGCCCGCCCCCCCCCCGGCTGCCTCGTCCATTCCTGCGCCACTCCCCCTCCCCCCAGCGAACCTCACCGCAGCCCCCACCCCAACGGGATCCGTCCTCCCACTGGTTCCACTCAGGGGTGACGAAGACGAGGATAACGTGCTCCCGGAGTCACAGGTGACCAAGACGGCGCCCACATCACCACCAGGACTGAGGCGATCGCAGAGGAGGGTCAAGGCCCCCGACAGATTGAACTTGCAATGTTTTCCACCACCCCGGCCAGACTTTTTTTTTTTTTTTTTAAAACAGGGGGTGAATGTGGTAGTCACCACTAAGTAGTATTACATGTATTACGGTAAGGCCCGTATAGTAGAGGTACATGGGTAAATCCCTGCCTGCAGGCTCCGACCAGTAGCCGGCGTATAAATGTGTGCGCTCGCCGGTGCTGCAGCCATTCTGGTTCCAGCGACAGGGGGCACAACATTTTTGCTCAATAAAGCCTCGATTATTCCACTACTCTCATATTTGTGGTAATTGATTGTGCATCAGGTACTTACCACATTCCAAAGTATTTACAAACTTTATCAACAGCTTCCCTGGGGGCTTAATGGTTGAATGTACAACAGGCATGTGGTCCGGAGCCAAAGAGGCTACCATGGTCCCAGGATTGCCCCTTGATGTGTTGAATTTGTTGATTTAGCTATTGATTTGTTACTTCTTGTAAATCTAGCAAGATCATTCCAAGCAGGCTGAATTGCTGGGATGTCGAATCTGCCAGCAAAACACGAAATTGATAAGGTAATTGTAGCGCACAAAGACTCCGAGAGACGAATAGAGTGAAGTCGATGAGGCTTTATTAAGCGTGACTGTTTCCCCTGCAGTTCAGTAGTAGACTGCCTGCGGGGGAGGACTCCAGGTACTTATACTCCGCCTTCAGGGCGGAGCTAGAGGTCAACGTCCAACCAGGACCGGGGATCTGTCAGCCAATGACATCATGGCTTCACAGTCCCACATGACCCCTAATACATACTACCACATTCACCCCTTGTTAAAAATGAACCCGGCGGGGTGATGCTTCGCATGGTAAGGGTTTACAAGGCTGGTCCTGGGAGGAAAACTTTCACATGTTATAACAGTATGTACACGGTTTTTTTTTGTTTCAAACTATTTACAGTAATCGTCAGGAAAAGACAAAATGTTCTTGTTAAAAGTCCACATTGTACTGTTAGATCGACGCCACGAGTCGGTCGGGCGGTCTGGTCGTCCGTGTCGATCGCCTCGGCCCCGGTGGTGGGTGGTGCTTGTTCCGGTGTTGTCTTCTCCGGGAGCCTTACGGTTTCAGCTTGGGCTTCATTCCTGATCGGGCCTGGGAGGAGGACTGATCCTCCTGGGAAGGGGGCGGTCGCGGGGTGCGGCGGTGGCAGGAAGGGGGGGGGGTTGGGTGATTGGTGTCGGGGGGGGTGTGTGTGTTGCCGGCGGGCGCCAGATCTCGCAGAGAGACCGTGTTCTGTCGGCCATCGGGGTACTCCACGTAAGCGTACTGCGGGTTCGCGTGAAGGAGGTGAAACCTTTCGACCAATGGGTCCGACTTGTGCGCCCGCACGTGCTTTCGGAGCAAGATGGGTCCTGGGGCCGCCAGCCAGGTCGGCAGCAACGTTCCAGAGGAGGACTTCCTGGGGAAGACAAGGAGGCGCTCATGAGGCGTTTGGTTAGTGCTATTACACAGTAGTGACCGGATGGAGTGGAGGGCGTCCGGAAGGACCTCCTGCCACCGTGAAACTGGGAGGTCCCTGGACCGTAGGGCCAGTAGGACGGTCTTCCAGACCGTGCCGTTCTCCCTCTCTACTTGCCCGTTCCCCCGGGGGTTGTAGCTGGTCGTCCTGCTCGAGGCTATCCCGTTGCTGAGCAGGAACTGGCGCAGCTCGTCACTCATGAAGGAGGACCCCCTGTCACTGTGGACGTATGCGGGGCAACCGAACAGTGTGAATATGGTGTTCAGGGCTTTAATGACTGTGGCCGCGGTCATGTCAGAACAGGGGATGGCGAATGGGAAGCGGGAGTACTCGTCCACCACATTAAGGAAGTATATGTTGCGGTCGGTGGAGGGGAGGGGTCCTTTGAAATCCAGACTAAGGCGTTCAAAAGGGGCGGGAAGCCTTAATCAGGTGCGCACCATCCGGCCTGAAAAAATGCAGTTTGCACTCTGCGCAGATGTGGCAGTTCCTTGTGACTGTACGGACCTCCTCTAAGGAGTATGGGAGGTTGCGGGACTTGATAAAGTGGTAAAACCGAGTGACCCCCGGGTGGCAGAGGTCCTCGTGGAGGGTTTGGAGGCGGTTAATTTGTGCGTTGGCACATGTGCCGCGGGATAGGGCATCGGACGGCTCGTTCAGCTCTCCGGGACTATACAAGATCTCGTAGTTGAAGGTGGAGAGGTCGGTCCTCCACCTTAAGATCTTGTCGTTTTTGATTTTGCCCCGCTGTGCATTATCGAACATGAAGGCTACCGACCGTTGGTCCGTGAGGAGAGTGAATCTCCTGCCGGCCAGGTAATGCCTCCAATGTCGCACAGCTTCCACTATGGCTTGGGCTTCCTTTTCCACTGAGGAGTGGCGGATTTCTGAAGCGTGGAGGGTTCGGGAGAAAAAGGCCACGGGTCTGCCCGCTGGTTAAGGGTGGCCGCTAGCGCTACGTCGGAGGCGTCGCTCTCGACCTGGAAGGGGAGGGACTTGTCGATGGCGCGCATCGTGGCCTTTGTGATATCCGCTTTGATGCGGTTGAAGGCCTGGCAAGCCTCTGTCGACAGAGGGAAGGTCGTGGTCTGTATTAGGGGGCGAGCCTTGTCTGCGTACTGGGGGACCCACTGGGCGTAGTATGAAAAAAAACCCAGGCAGCGTTTCAGGGCTTTTGAGCAGTGTGGGAGGGGAAATTCCATGAGGGCGCGCATACGTTCGGGGTCGGGGCCTATTATCCCATTGCGCACTACGTAGCCCAGGATGGCTAGCCGGTTGGTGCTAAAAACGCACTTGTCCTCGTTGTACGTGAGGTTCAAGGCTTTAGCGGTCTGGAGGAATTTTTGGAGGTTGGCGTCGTGGTCCTGCTGATCGTGGCCGCAGATGGTTACATTGTCGAGATACGGGAACGTGGCCCGCAACCCGTGTTGATCAACCATTCGGTCCATCTCTCGTTGGAAGACCGAGACCCCGTTTGTGACGCCAAATGGGACCCTTAGGAAATGGTATAATCGCCCGTCTGCCTCGAAGGCAGTGTACTTGCGGTCACTTGGGCGGATGGGGAGCTGATGGTAGGCGGACTTGAGGTCCACGGTGGAGAAGACTTTATATTGGGCAATCCGATTGACCATGTCGGATATGCGGGGGAGAGGGTACGCGTCTAGTTGTGTGTACCTGTTGATGGTCTGGCTATAGTCTATGACCATCCTTTGCTTCTCCCCTGTCTTTACTACAACCACCTGTGCTCTCCAGGGACTATTGCTGGCCTGGATTATGCCTTCCTTTAGTAGCCGCTGGACTTCAGACCGAATGAAGGTCCGGTCCTGGGCGCTGTACCGTCTGCTCCTAGTGGCGACGGGTTTGCAATCCGGGGTGAGGTTTGCAAACAAGGATGGGGGTTGCACCTTGAGGGTTGCGAGGCCGCAGATAGTGAGTGGGGGTATTGGGCCGCCGAATTTGAAGGTAAGGCTCTGTAGATTGCACTGGAAGTCTAATCCCAGTAATGTGGGGGCGCAGAGTTGGGGAAGGACGTAGAGCCTGTAGTTTTTGAACTCCCTCCCCTGCACCGTTAGGGTAACTATGCAGAAGCCTTTGATCTGTATGGAGTGGGATCCTGCAGCTAGGGAAATCTTTTGTGCGCTGGGATGGGTGGTCAAAGAACAGCGTCTTACCGTGTCGGGGTGGATAAAGCTCTCCGTGCTCCCGGAGTCGACTAGGCATGGTGTCTCGTGCCCGTTTACCAGCACCGTTGTCGTCGTCGTCCGGAGTGTCCGGGGCCGAGCTTGGTCCAGCGTTATTGAAGCGAGACGTGGTTGTAGTAGTTGAGCGTCTTCTTCGAACCCCGTGGAGCCGTCGACACTGGGGTCCGTTGTTGCCGTCCAAGATGGCATCGGGGGTGAACAAAATGGCTGCCCCCATGCATCGCACATGGCTGGGGGGTCACAAGATGGCGGCGGGGTGGACAAAATGGCCGCCCCCATGCGTCGTACAGGTCTGGGGTGGTCAAAGATGGCGGCGCCCTTCCTCCCCTCGTGGTGGCCGGGACCCAAAATGGCTGCGCCTGCGGGTCGCACATGGGGCGCTGGGGGGGTTGGGGAGCGTTAGGAACGCGCGGGGCTCCCTCATCTCTGGGGACAGCGGTGGTAGGGACCCAAATTGGTAGCGCCGGCGGGTCATACGTGGGGCGCGGGGGGTTTGGGGAGCGTTAGAGCCACGCAGAACTCCCTCTTCTCCGGGGAGAGCGGTGGTCGGGACCCAAAGTGGTAGCGCCGGCGGGGGGGTTGGGGAGCGTAAGCGGCGTGCAGGGCTCCCTGTTCTCCCGGGACAGCAGCGACCTCGCGGGACCGGCACACAACCGCGAAATGGCCCTTTTTCCCGCAGCTCTTGCAGATCGCTGCGCGGGCCGGGCAGCGGTGCCGGGGGTGTTTCGCCTGGCCGCAGAAATAGCAGCGGGCGCCCCCGGTGCGACTTGGCGTTTGGACCGCGCAAGCCTGTGGGGTTTCCGGGGGGGGGGGGGGGTGTGGGTTTGTCGCGACGGGTACGTACGGAGCCCAATGGGCTGTCGCGCGGTCGGGGCCGTAGGCGCGGGTATTTCGCGCGGCCACGTCTAGGGAGGCTGCTAGGGCCCGTGCCTCTGAGAGTCCTAGCTACTAAAAACAAACTGGTGGCGAGGAAAAAATGAAACTAAAGTAAGGAAACTTTTTTTTCAACTGCAAACCACATGTTGACTTTGAACTACATGGCAGAAAAGGACTGGGAGAGTTAAGTACAGGAATCTGCAGAGTTTAGCATAAAAATAAACCTTCAGATTTTGAAAAATAAAAAACTTCAGAGTATATCAACAACATATAAAAAAAGAAATGCAGCCATTAAGATTTTTGGGGAAAAAAAAACCAATGAGAAGCTTGTTGCTTTAAGTTTTATTTAAAAAAAACAGGAAATTCAAAAGAAAATCCAGAAAAGAGCTTTAAAAGATAGGTGCTGATCATTTAGGACTGAGAGAAGAAATTTCTTTACTCAAACGGTTGTTAATCTTTTTAATTCTCTACCATACAAGGTTGCGGATGCTCCATTCTTGAATATTATTAATGCTGAAATAAACATTTTTTTTTCCTGAGTGAATCAAGGAATATGGAAAGCAGGCAGCAAAGTGCAGTTGAAGCCGAAGGTCAACCATAATTGTACTGCATGGCAGAGCAGGCTCGACACGAGCTGGATTGTCCATACAGCCTATTTCTTATGTTGTTACAACAAAAATGACTGCATTTCAAAGTAATTTATCTGAAGTACTCCAAGTTAATTGACATAAATACAAGATCTTTCTTTGCTATCACTTGAAATAAACCACCTATTTTGCTGTTTAATCAGCTGCTGTGTTATTGATGGCAATAAACATTTCTAGAAATATGTACCTTTATGAAGGCTTTAACTACCTGTGAATGCTGGACTTTTAATTTGGAACTCTGAAGGTTTACTGTTACATCTTGTTCTCCAATAATTCCTGCTTGCCCTTTTAGTGACTGGTACATCTTCAGGTCGTATGCGCAAATGATGCTTACTTTCTTTCATGTTATCCAAAGCCTATTAAAATAGTTGGAATCAGTGATTCTTATAGAAGTTGTTAGTCACAACATATATTCCCACATAATTTAATAAAATAGTTTTACCAATAATCTCTTTGAATTTAACAGTACCTTTAACCCTTCCTCACATTTTCATTCATACCACCATACCATTCCAGAGCCGAGAGGACAAGCAAATAATCTGCTCTCAGATCTGTCACTCCTATACTAATCAGTAAAAACAATGCAAGCAGCTCAAAGCAATTCAGTTAGCAACATATTTAGCACAAACTCAAAAATAGACAAGATTGGAAACTTGTTAAATGAGAATCACAGACAGAAAGCCATGCCCTACTATTGCATGGTGCTTCAATATCATCATGCAGCCCAACATTTGTGGTTTTACTCTGTAAAATGTCTCTTCCCCATTAAGCACAACATCCAGGGTAACTTTGCATACATGCTGGTGGCAACGAACTATAACATATATCACTGTCATCAATAAATATAAAACTGTAGTCAATCTCCTGTAACTGACACATACTCGTAAATTTAAAATGAGAAAACTGAAAACCATAGCCAAAAGACTTGATTGTGCTTTTATTAGATAACAGTAAATGTGGTACGGGTACTTCAGTTGATGTGGTGTACATGGGCTTCCAAAAGACGTTTGATAAAGTGCCACATAATCAACAGCAGCAAAGCTGAAGCTCATGGAATTAAAATGGGCAGAGGCAGTACGGATACAAAATTGGCTGCCGAATAGGAAACAAGAGTAGTGATGAACAACTGGTTTTCAGACTGGAGGACGATATACACTGGGGTTCCCAAGGGGTCTGTACAGGGGCCTATCAAAGCTACTCACTGATGCTCAATTTGGATTCCGCCATGGCCATTCAGTTCCTGACCTGATACAGCCTTTGTTCAAACATGGACAAAAGGTCTGAGCTGAAGCGGTGAGATGAGATATGAAGGCCACATTTGATCAAGTGTGGCATCAAGGAGCCTGAGCAAAACTGGAGTGAATGGAAATTCAGGGGAAAATTCCCGACTGGTTGGAGTTTTACCTAGCACAAAGGAAAATGGTTGTAGTTGTTGGCGGTCACTCATGTCTCTTCCTGGACATCATTACACGTGTTCCTCAGGGAGTGTCCTAGGCCCAACCATCTTCAGTTGCTTAAATTACTTTCCTTCCACCGTAAGGTCAGATGTCAGGATGTTCGCTAAAAATTGCAAAATGTTCAGCACCATTCGCGACTCCTCAAATACTACAGCAGCTCATGTCCAAATGCAGCAAGATCCAGTACAATATACAGGTTTGGATTGACAAATGGCAAGTAACATTCACACCACACAAGCGACAGTCATTGGCCATCTCCAACATGCAAAAATCTAACTATTGCTCTTGACATTCAGTGGCATTACCATAGGTGAATCCTCCGCTATCAACATCCTGGGGGTTCCCATTGACCAGAAAGTGAACTGGACTAGCCATATAAATACAGTGGCTACAAGTGATGGTCTGAGGATAGGAATCCTACAGCGAGTAACTCATTTTCTAACTCCCCAAGCCTGTCCACAATCTACAAGGCACAAGTCAGGAGCATGATGGAATACTCTCCCCTTGTCTGGATAAGTACAGCTCCAACAACACACCAAGAAGCTTGACACCAACCGGAGAAAAAGCAACCCACATTGGCATTCCTTCCACAAACATTCACTCTCTCCACCACTAAGACACAGTAGCAGCCGTGTGTACCATTTACAAGATGCATTGCAAGAACTTACTACGGGTCCGTAGACAGCATCCACCAAGCCCAAGAACACTACCACCTAGAAGGACAAGAGCAGCAGATACATGGAAATTCCAACACTTGGACCTTTCCTCCAAGGCACTCACCATCCTGACTTGGAACTATATTGCTGTTCTTTTACCTTCACTGGGTCAAAAACCTGGAACTCTCTCCCTAACAGGATATGGGTGTACCGACTTCACGTGCACTGTGGCGAATCAACAAGGCAGCTCACCACCACCTTCTCTCAGAACATTAGGGTTGGGTGGAGCCACCTAAATTGACCAACTCCCGATTTAAAATGGCGAACGGCAAAGGCTGATGGGAAAGTCAGCCAACACAGACAGAAACCAGCAGGTGCAGGTTTGCTGTGTATTTAACTCTGCAAAAGGTCAGACAACATCGATACCAGCGACCATCAGCATAACAATGTAGCAGCCATCTACATACTGATGAGCAATCCCCGGGAACAATAAGTAACATTTGGGACACACAAAGCAAAGCCAGACTCCCCAGCACCAGCAGGAGCCAACACAAAGGAGGTGAACGAACACCTCAAGACCGCCCATTGATCAGGGAACCGCTCCAGTATTGGAGAAATCGAACCAAGCGATTGGGACAAAGTCCAATCACTTGGGATCAGTTGGGTCCGTCCCGAAAGGTGGGAAGCCCCTGGGGACGATAAGAGTTAAGCCCCAAGTTCAAATCTCTCTCTCTTCGTCCTGCCCGGGTCACCCAGCAACACGAACCAACATTGACCGTGACCGGTGCAGTGACCGCCGACATTCAACGCTCGCTACGAGATAGGCACTCCTAGCTACCAATCCGTACCAACTTCGAATCCTGCAGACTCAGAACCCGAACGAAAGACCATTTGTTCCCCTGACCTGGTGGGCCAGTCCGAAGTTAAGTCTTGGCCTGTTAGTTATAGAAGTAGCTTAGACGTAGAATTTGTGCAGGAGTAGTGTGGTAATACCAGGTATTGCAGTACCCGAGAGGTGGATGCCCATTGGCCAGACCTAGGAGTCTACCATTGGCCAACGTACGTAGCTCCGCCCTGAGAGGCGGGTTATAAGAACCCATGCCGTCCCAGCAGCCCTCACTTTCTGTATCGGAGCTGCTGGGTACAATTCTAGCTGATTAAAGCCGATTAGTATGACTCTCCTTGTCTCACGAGTAATTGATTGTGCATCAATTTAATCAGCTAATACTTCTGAAAGGATGGACCTCCGCATCAAGCCGGAGTGCCTTCAGCTCAGTCCCCACACAGACAAATCCGCTCATATTAAGCACTGGCTGGCGTGTTTTGAGAGCTTCATCGACACAGCCGCCAACACCTACATGGAAAGGCAGAAGATGCACCTTCTACGCTCCTGAGTCAGCCCTGCAATCTACCCTCTGATCGAGGAGGCGGAGAATTATGCTGCAGCTATCACTCTGCTGTAATGACATTACATCCGTCCCCTGAACCAGGTCTACGCCCGTCACCTGTTGGCAACTAGAAGGCAGAACCCTGACGAAACACTGGAGGACTTCTATCGGGCCCTACTAGTGCTGGGCCGGAACTGCGGCTGCCCGCCAGTCACGGGGAATGAGCACACGGAACTTTTAATTCGGGACGCTTTCGCGGCAGGTATTTCTTCTCCCAACATCCGCAGAAGGCTCCTTGAAATGGACACGCTGGGCCTCACTGAGGCACGGGCCCTGGCAGGGTCCATGGACGTTGCGTACAAGAACGCACTGGCTTTTGCTCCCGGGCGCATGGCACCCCCCTGGGCTGCGTGGCACTCCGTCGCGGCAGCCCACCAGACTTTCCCGCTAACCCCACAGGCCTGCGCTGCTAGACGGCCCGTTTTCACCGCCGGCCAACGCTGCTTCTTCTGTGGCCAGGCGAATCATCCGCGCGCACGCTGCGCGGCCCACACCATCACCTGCAAAGGGTGCGGCAAGAAAGGCCACTATGCCGCCGTCTGCCAGGCCCACGCCATGGCACCGGTCGCTAGCGACTATCACCAGCCTTTGTTCCAGGTCCCGGCCGTCCAAGGCCCACCGCCGCCCTCCTACTCACAGCCAACGTGCGGCCCATGGGCGCGGCCATTTTGCCCCCGGGCCACCACGCTGGGTGGATGGGCGCTGCCATTTTGTCCCTCGCCGACGCCATCTTCTGTATTCCCGGACTCCATGTGCGACCCGTGACTGACGCCATCTTGGATGGGGCCTCAAGCCCCCAGCGCTGCCGACTCCACGCTGCCTGACCGGAACCCCCCCTTGCTACAGCTGGCCTCCGTGACCCTGGACCAGAGTCGGCCCTGGACGCTAGCGAAAGCCACCACAACAATCGCTATCAACGGCCACGTGATGTCGTGCCTGATCGACTCCGGGAGCACGGAAAGCTTCATCCACCCCGACACGGTAAGGCGCTGTTCCCTTGTCACCCATCCCGTAAACCAACGGATCTCCCTGGCCTCCGGGTCACACGCAGTGGAGATAAAGGGGTTCTGCCTAGCGAACCTCACTGTCCAAGGCAGGGAATTCCGCAATTTCCGCCTGTACGTTCTGCCACACCTCTGCGCAGCCACTCTCGTTGGGCTGGATTTCCAGTGCCATCTGAAAAGTCTAACTTTTAAATTTGGTGGCCCTATTCCCCCCCTTACTGTCTGCGGCCTCGCGATCCTCAAGGTCAAACCGCTTTCCCTGTTTGCGAACCTCACCCCGGATTGCAAACCTGTCGCCACCAGGAGCAGACGGTACAGTGCCCAAGACCGGACCTTCATCAGGTCCGAGGTCCAAAGGCTGCTGAAGGAAGGGGTTATCGAAGCAAGCAACAACCCCTGGAGGGCTCAAGTAGTGGTGGTAAAGACCGGGGAGAAACATAGGATGGTCATCGACTATAGCCAGACCATCAACCGGTTTACGCAGCTGGCCTCACTTTCTGTATCGGAGCTGCTGGGTACAGTTCTAGCTGATTAAAGCCGATTAGTATGACTCTCCTTGTCTCACGAGTAATTGATTGTGCATCAAGTAGCGATTACTGTGGAAAATAAATATGCTTTGATTTGAATCTTACTAATCGGTGTATCGAGTTATTGATCATTACTCGGACTTAAACCTCGTGGCGGTATCATAAAGATACCTGGCGACTCGAGAGCAAAGGTAATAAAACAGAGCAATTGAACCAACCGGAAAGTTAGCAACATTATTTGGCGACGTTCTGATGGGACCGGATCTAGAAGTGGCTTCACCACTCCGAGAGAACCCAAGAATTTGAATTAGAGATCCAATTGGGAACAGAAAACCACAAGCGTTCAAGCTGTTCTGATCAATATTCATAATTCAGAAGTGTGTGTATGCATGCGTAACTAACAGGGCGATAAGGTAAAACTGATAGATTTTTTGTTTCGACAAAACTGTCGGGAGTTTGTATTTCGGAACGTAGCGAAAGCCGTATCCGTATTTACAGCACCGCCTTAATACCCCTGTCCCAAATTTGAGGAGCAGCATTCGGATAGGAAAGATGGCAATGCTGGCAATGCAACGCCTCACGAACCCCGAGGAATTTGCGGTCGCAGCGACCAGCAGCAGTAGAGTGGGACAATGTCCCATTTGGGAGGAAGAAATCAGGAAGTACCTCAAAGGGAAAGGATGGCCCCTTTGGAGTGAATTCTGTGACAACGAGGAATCAGGCCCCGGGAGTATAGGACATACTTGGTGGGAGGACCTGAGCGAGATTCACAAAAAGTACTTAGGGAAAGCTCGCAAACCAATGGCAATCGTGTCCTGCTTGTCACAGTTGCGAGGCACAGAGGAGGTCATTAGGACGCTCCGGAAAGAAGTAGAAGGCATACATCGGATGAGTAAGGTTGATGTAAGCGAGGTAGAAAGAGAGAACTTAGAATTGAGAAGGAAGTTGGCAGCAAAAGACGGAGAGGTGGAGGATGCCAAAAGAGCTCACCAGAATTGTCTGGCGCACTTAAGAAGCTTCCAGTCCCAATATGAAAAGGCCTATCAGGACACGCAACGTGCAGTCCTGGTACATGAAGAACAAAGAAGCAGGTAGAAGTATTGCAGAGACAGTGTGGTGACCTGAAGGCAGCGTTAAGAGCACTCCATGCTGCCACCACGGAGCAAAGACAAAGCTCACTAGACCACGCAAAGTGCCGGAAGCAGATTGCAGAGCTGCAATCGCTGCTTTCAGTCCAAAAAGGATTCCAGGAAACCTTTGGAGCAAAATTAGATCAGGAAGACGGCCCTGATTGGGAAGAATTAAATGAGACTGCGCATAGATATGTTCAGGGAACAAGTGTGCAAGGAAAGCCCCAGAAGAGAAAAGCGCCCCAACCCCCCACAGAGCAGATAGTTCAGGCTCCAATGAACCCAGTCACCACCCACCGCTGAGCCACATCGGACGATGCAGAATTTTTATACTCCATCCCCTTAACAGTGACCCAACTACGGGACGCGTGCGATAAGATCACACCGTTCCTCCCCACCTCAGACCCCCACCATTTCTTTGCCAGAGTAAAGCAGCAGTCGACCATGTACGGCCTGGATGAGCGAGAGCATGTAAAGCTCACAGTTTTACGTTTAGATCCTTCAGTCGCAGCCGCCCTTCCCGACCCACAGAATGTAGGAGGAGGCACCCTTGCAGAAATGCATACCGCGATCCTGGATGCGATCGGGTATAACTGGGGTGACCCCGTAGATGGCCTCAACAAATGCAGGCAAAAGAAAACCAAGCACCCCACAGCGTTTGCTGGACGCCTGTGGATCCACTTTGCAGCAGTCTTTGGAGACTTAGACCGTGCCCATTTGTCCCCAGACAACATGGTCAAATGGACCCGCACCCTTATCTCCCATGCCACAGAAACAGGACAAAAAGCGTGCGCAAATTATGATCCCTCAGAGGCTCCTAACGAGAAGTGGGTAGTAAAAGGATTGTCCCGCGCCTGGGAGCAATCTGTACAAAGCAAACCCGCAGTTAAAAATCCCGAGGAATAGCAGGCCGACGCAGAGATACAGGCAGTTACAACACACCAGAACCCCGCATGGGTAAATGAAGGAAAGAACAGCCCCCCACCCAAGTCACAGGAGTGTTACAACTGTGGACAGTTGGAACACTTCGCAAGAGAGTGCAATACCCCTAGAAAGCCACAGAGAGCCCAGCAGACGGGCACTCTGAGTAAGAAGAAGACAGAGTCCATTCATAGTGTTAGCACCCGTTCAGATCAGACGGACCTGACCGGAACGGACTGACTGTGTACGGGCTCCCCCAGTTGGGTCTGCGACACCCTTTGGGATAGGTCCGGACGACCGGTAGTTGCAACGAAAATTCGGAGACAGCCCATCGAGTTTGTCTGGGACACAGGAGGGTCCCGCACCACAATAAATTCCTCCACCCTGTTTCAAAAAGACACGTGGCCCACTACAGCCACCATCACCCTCAGCGGCTTTACAGGCCATTCACAGCAGGGATACATCACAGCCCCTGTACCCATTCAAATCGGCACCATCACCACCAAGCACCCTGTAGTCTTAGTTGCTCAGCCCCACACAGCAGAACACATTCTGGGAATCGATTTTATGAATTCCCACAACTTATCATTTGATCCAGTCAACCAGTGTGTCTGGAAAATGGCAAAATCTGCAAGAGCCCCCACAACGCTCAACACAGGAGAATACGCGAACAAAATTAGCGCAGTAGGCAAATTTTGGTTCAACCCGATCAAGCTTAGCACGGACAAGCAGGTTAGAGCAGTTTTGCAAATTTTTTGCATTCGCTACCCATAAACACGACTGTGGCCGGATGACTGGCTCCGTACAGATCACAGAACGTGACCCTAGACCCCAAAAGCAGTATGGATTTCCCCAAGAGGCAGAGGGCGAAATCGCAAAAGTAATCGAAAGCTTATTAGAGCAGGGCATACTTAGATCAGTAGCCTTTACCGGGAACTCAACAAAATCACCCCCGCAGCAGCCCCCACAGTAGCCACAAGTCCCGAGGCCATGCTCAAGCAGGGACTCAATTCTCGATTCTTTACGGTTTTGGATGTCAGTAATGGATTCTGGTCCATTCCATTGGCAAAGGTGTGCCAGTACAAATTTGCCTTCACTTTTAAAAATCAGCAGTACACGTGGACATGCCTGCCACAAGGATTCCACAACTCCCCCTCCGTTTTCCACCGACAGCTGGCAAATGGTTTAGCCAAGTACGTAGACGAACTACTACTGCAGACAGACACCAAGGAAGAGCACATTGAACTTCTGTCCGAACTCCTGGAACTCTTACACTCAATTGGTTGTAAAGTTAACCCCCAAAAGGCCCAGATTTTGGAAGATAAGGTGATATATTGGGAACAATTATCACGCACGGTAAACGCGAGATCGAGCATAAAAGGATTGACTCGATTGCTAAATTACCCCTTCCCCAGAACGTTTCAGCCCTCCGGTCGTTTTTAGGACTGGTTGGCTACTGCCGAAACCACATGGACGGTTTCGCCAGCAAGGCAGCACCCCTCTCAGACCTCCTAAAGAAAGGAGCCCCCTGGGAATGGCTTCCGCAGCATACAGATGCTGTGGACTCGTTGAAAAGAGCACTCATAGCAGATAGACAAGTTCCAGACCCACTTTCCCCTTACGCTATAGAGGTAGCAACCACAGACCGCACCCTTTTGGCCGTGCTCCTCCAGGAACGGCACGTACAGTTAATGCCCGTAGCTTACGCCTCCAGAATTTTAGATGCTGTGGAGCAGGGATTTTCAGCCTGTGAGAGGCACCTGCTCGCAGTATTTTCGGCAGTTCAGTATTTTTCGTACATTACCGGACTGAACCCCATCACAATCCTCACAGAACACACCCCCACCCAACTTTTACTGGACGGACGACTCAGGGACGGTAGTCAGTCAAATTAGAGCAGCTAGATGGACCCTTCTTTTGCAGGGACGGGACATCACTGTTAAACGGACAAAGACCCACTCTTTTTTAGCCGACAACCTACAGTACCCCGGAACCCCCCATGAATGTGAAATTATCTCTCCACACCACAACATAGGCCCCCAGAAAGATAGGTAGTTCAACCCAGAGCCCCCAGCACAAAGACACGTGTGAGCCCATAAGGATATATGTGGATGGATCTTCCACAGTATTGGATGGGAGGCGCATTACAGGTTGCGGTATTTATGTCGAGGACGCGCAGGGATGCGCCCTAAAGAAATAGCAATAAAACTGCCAGGACACTTAGGCGCGCAGGCAGCAGAACTTGCGGCCATCGCATATATAGTGGAACACCCAGATTCCTTCCCCAGCCCAGCAGACATATACTCGGACAGCCTCTATGTCTGCAATAGCCGTACGGAATTCCTATCCCTGTGGAAAGCAAGAGGACTTGTTTTCGCAGACAGAAAACCCCTTCCCTCAGCCCCATTACTCCGTCACATTTTAGAGAGAGCACAGAACAGGACTTTTGGTATAGTCAAAGTTCGAAGTCGCCATCGTTCCACCCCCCCTGGAAATGTAAAAGCCGACACGCTGGCTAAAGCAGGTTCCAGGCATGGATATTTTTGGACATCCCCCGAAAGCACACCAGTGAATGCAGTTCAGGTCTCTCAGACTAGGATCGAGGATCTAGTGGAGGCCCAGAAGCAGGTCAGCAATCTCAGGGAGATTTTAAAAGGAAACTATCCAGCGCCCGATGAGAGATTTAAAAATGCTGACCACACATGACGGTGTGGTGTTAAAAGACACCCTTTATGTGGTTCCTGAACAGGACAGGAATCAACTGATTTGTTTGTTCCATGACGGTCATGGACATCAGGGAATCAATCCCACTACAGCCCACCTCAAGCAGCTTTGTTGGTGGCCGAATTTAAAGGACGATGTAAATTACTACATCGAGAATTGTCTCATCTGTGCCCAGAATAATCCGGACAGATATGCCAAAAAGGCTGAGCTTAGTCACACCCGACCCGTTAATGGCCCCTGGACTAACCTCCAGATTGATTTTATAGGACCATTGCCCCCTTGCAGGAATGGTTATAAATATGTACTCGTGGTGATAGACACGTTTACAAAATGGGTGGAAGCATTCCCATCCAGGACAAACACGGCAAAGACCACAGCCAAGATTTTGACCCACCACATCTTTACAAGATGGGGACACCACCGCAGCATTGAATCCGACCAAGGTTGCCATTTTACGGGACGTGTCATGCAGAACGTCCTCACGATATTTGGCATCACCCAAAAATTCCACATAGCACACCACCCACAGTCGAGTGGTATCATGGAGCGCATGAATCGGACCCTAAAATCCACCCTCAGAAAAATGGTCCAGCAAAACAACACCACTTGGGACTCAGTTCTCCCTTTTGCGCTGACGTTTTTGCGTAAAACAGTTTCAACTTGCACAGGTTACACCCCACACACCCTCATGACCGGACGCCCCATGAAAGCCACAGAATTTTTATTAGGTTTAGACTTGACCAGCCCCGAAGTGACGGCCCTCACACACAAGAAAGCAGTAGAGCAATTAGTGGATAATGTTAAAACGGCTCAGCTAGCAGCCGCAGTGAAATTGGGCACAATAAAGAAACAGAGCAAGGCTTGTTTCGACAAGACAGTGCATGCGACCGAGTACAGTGTAGGACAGCAAGTCATGCTCTCCGTATACAACCCCAGCACATTCCTGTCACCAAAGTACTCGGATCCGTACTCCATTGCGGACAAACTAAGCCCTTCCGTCTACAAGATAAAGTACCCCAATGGAAAGACTGCATGGTTCCATATCAACCAGCGGAAGGCATATGGAACAGTCTAACCACGCACACCACGTCATGCTCGACGCAGCACACCACACCCCGCCCACAGCCAACGTAACCCTACCCTCCCCCAACACGTCCAGCACAGCCACGGACTCAACCTCGACTCCACCCCCAAAATATACACTCGGCCCTGGAACACCCACAGACTGCAGCAGCAGAGACAGCGACTGTGACTCGGACGATAGCCACAGCACGCCTCCCTACTATCCCCATGCAGCAGGACCCACAACCAGCAAATCTGACCACGATTCGAGTGATCCCTTCATGATCACTTTCCTGAACAAACCCCACCACCGACCTACCATGACGACCCCGATTCCGTCCCCACACAACTAGACACCACCTATTGGCACAGAGATAACTCGTACAGACTCGTCCAGAATGACAAGAGCGATCCAAAATCATACCAAGCAGCCCTATCAGCCCTGATACATTCAAGAGTTTGGCATCCGGGAGAAGAGGACGACCTTGAGCCTGACTCCCAAACGAGAACCCCTTTGCGACGCTGTTCGCCACCGATAACAGGTGTCCAGATGATGTTTTAAAAGGAACCGCTTGGGAGAAAACGGTGTCCTTTTTGATGGAACCTGCAGCATGTTTTATGTTGTTTGTGGTGTTTTGTTAAATGTTGTATGTCACACCGGAAAAACATTTTGCCACTGCCCCACGCTTTTTCGGCCGAAACCTCTGAGGACTTGTCCAGAGACTTGCTATTGGCCAGACGCTAGTTCAGAGGAACTAGTTTGTCTTCAGAGACTTGTTATGGTCCCAGACGCCAGTTCAGCAGAACTCATCTGGCGACAGATACCACACGCCCGTTCGTAACTGCCCTTCTGGTTCGAGGGAAGAACCACTACGGCAACCCCCCACGATGACTACATTTCTTGCCCGTTCTTGTCGTTGATCAGGCAGTGGAGAAACGGCTTGGGACCCGCCCTGCCTGGTCAACTACGCTCGGGTAGGGGAGACACGGCATTGGTCGCCGTCCTACCTGGGGACTCCATCCAACTCTTACCCGTCGCGGCACCTCATTTTGGAAAGTTTTAGTTCAAAAAGTTGTGCTTGTTTCAGGTAACCCTTAGGTTGCCTACCATATGCTATTTATGTCCTGAAACATTTGGATGGTAAACCGCACAGTCTGCGAGACGGCTCGCACTGGTTCATTATTTGAAAGTGTGTCTTGTCCCAAAATTCGGTTTTTGAAAAAGAAATGACGGAGTCACACATAGTGACCAATTATAAAGGGAGTAATTGGTTCTAAAGGACAGACAGGCTATCATACGAGATGTTAAACCAAGATAGTTACAGACGCCATGCTTGATTCCACAGAACTCCAGAAGCTCCAGAACCGGAGAAGAAAAGAGAAGTGAAAGTAGAACCATGAGGACATCCTTCGCATGGTTCATCGTTACAATGGACATTTGGTTGCGCGCGAACGCGAACCCCATGACCTCAAGCCCCCCCAGCCGTTAATGATTCACTTCCCCACAGTACCCAGAGCCCAGTCACAAGCGACACCACACCATCTTGGTGTGACAGGTTTATAACCTGGTATTCCCTGTCCTACGTGATAGAATCCCTATTGGTATTGGCGATACTCTGCTGCATCGTGCAGACTATGCGTCTGAGGAAATAGAGGAGAGCCTACCGCGCGCTCACACCCCGGTATATAGGATCAGATCCCCTATTTTTGGATACGACAAGACCCCCGCGATCTATAATAAAGTACATTCGTTTGCGTTTTTGTTGTAAATAAGAAATGTTCATGAGCAATTGTACGATCCTGAGCTTGACTGCCAAGCCAGGAAAAATGTGTATAAACTGCTGATTTTATTTGTATGGTTGAGGAAGTCAGAGTGATGAAATGTTTAAGTGAGAGTAGTGCATTAAGGATAGTTAGAGGTTCCCATTTTCTTTTGTTTTGTAATGCATGTCCCTGTTTGACATAGTGCCCCTTAGAATTGTCAGTTAAAATTTTTTTGCATAGTTATGGTCAGTGTAGAGGCCATGAAAGAAGTGCTCACCGGGTCAGGGAATGAAAACAACGTAGTTATGTGATCCTTCACGCTTCGCGTTAGGATCACAAGGAGGGAGTCTAGCCACCTAAATTGGCCAACTCCCGATTTAAAATGGCGAACGGCAAAGGCTGATGGGAAAGTCAGCCAACACAGACAGAAACCAGCAGGTGCAGGTTTGCTGTGTATTTAACTCTGCAAAAGGCCAGACAACATCGATACCAGCGACCATCAGCATAACAATATAGCAGCCATCTACATACTGATGAGCAATCCCCGGGAACAATAAGTAACATTTGGGACACACAAAGCAAAGCCAGACTCCCCGGCGCCAGCAGGAGCCAACACAAAGGAGGTGAACGAACACCTCAAGACCGCCCATTGATCAGGGAAACGCTCCAGTATTGGAGAAATCGAACCAAGCGATTGGGACAAAGTCCAATCACTTGGGACCAGGTAACAGTGTCCACCCCGAATGGCGGGAAGCCCCTGGGGACTATAAGAGTTAAGCCCCAAGTTCAAATCTCTCTCTCTTTGTCCTGCCCGGGTCACCCAGCAACACAACACATTGACCGTGACCGGTGCAGTGACCGCCGACAGAAGTAAGTCTTAATTCAACACTCGCTACGAGATAGGCGCTCCTAGCTACCAATCCGTACCAACTTCGAATCCCTCAGACTCAGAACCCGAATGAAAGGCCATTTGTTCCCCTGACCTGGTGGGCCAGTCCGAAGTTAAGTATAGGCCTGTTAGTTATAGAAGTAGCTTAGACGTAGAATTTGTGCATGAGTGGCGATTACTGTGTATAATAAATGTGCTTTGATTTGAATCTTACTAATCACCACACCATCTTGGTGTGACAGGTTTATAACCTGGTATTCCCTGTCCTACGTTATTATCTCTGGGTTGTTACCCGTGCCACGTGATAGCGAGACGAGGAATAGGGAGAGAGTGGAGTTGAACACGTGGCTACAGGGATGGTGCAGGAGGGAAGGTTTCAGATTTCTGGATAATTGGGGCTCATTCTGGGGTCGGTGGGACCTCTACAAACGGGATGGTCTACACCTGGACCAGAGGGGTACCAATATCCTGGGGGGGAAATTTGCTAATGCTCTTCGGGAGGGTTTAAACTAATTCAGCAGGGGCTTGGGAACCTGAATTGTAGCTCCAGTATACAGGAGGTTGAGAGTAGTGAGGTCATGAGTAAGGTTTCAAAGTTGCAGGAGTGTACCGGCAGGCAGCAAGGCGGTTTAAAGTGTGCCTTCTTCAATGCCAGGAGCATCCGGAATAAGGTGGGTGAACTTGCGACATGGGTTGGTGCCTGGGACTTCGATGTTGTGGCCATTAAGGAGACAGGAATGGTTGTTGCAGGTGCCGGGGTTTAGATATTTCAGTAAGCTCAGGGAAGGTGGTAAAAGAGGGGGAGGGGTGGCATTGTTCGTCAAGGGCAGTATTACAGTGGCAGAAAGGACGTTTGATGAGGACTCGTCTACTGAGGTAGTATGGGCTGAGGTTAGAAACAGGAAAGGAGGTCACCCTGTTAGGGGTTTTCTATAGGCCTCCGAAAAGTTCCAGAGATGTAGAGGAAAGGATTGCAAAGATGATTTTGGATAGGAGCGAAAGCAACAGGGTAGTTGTTATGGGGGACTTTAACTTTCCAAATATTGACTGGAAACGCTATAGTTCGAGTACTTTAGATGGGTCTGTTTTTGTCCAATGTGTGCAGGTAGGTTTCCTGACACAGTATGTAGATAGGCCAACGAGAGGCAAGGCCATATTGGATTTGGTACTGGGTAATGAACCAGGACAGGTGTTAGATTTGGAAGTAGGTGAGCACTTTGGTGATAGTGACCACAATTCGATTAAGTTTACTTTAGTGATGGAAAGGGATAGGTATATACCGCAGGGCAAGAGTTATATCTGGGGGAAAGGCAATTATGATGCGATGAGGCAAGACTTAGGATGCATCGGGTGGAGAGGAAAACTGCAGGGGATGTGCACAGTGGAAATGTGGAGCTTGTTCAAGGAACAGCTACTGTGTGTCCTTGATAGGTTATGTACCTGTCAGGCAGGGAGGAAGTGGTCGAGCAAGGGAACCGTGGTTTACTAAAGCAGTCGAAACACTTGTCAAGAGGAAGAAGGAGGCTTATGTAAAGATGAGACATGAAGGTTCAGTTAGGGCGCTCGAGAGTTACAAGTTAGCTAGGAAGGACCTAAAGAGAGAGCTAAGAAGAGCCAGGAGGGGACACGAGAAGTCTTTGGCAGGTAGGATCAAGGATAACCCTAAAGATTTCAATAGATATGTCAGGAATAAACGTATGACTAGGGTAAGAGTAGGGCCAGTCAAGGACAGTAGTGGGAAGTTGTGTTTGGAGTCAGAGGAGATAGGAGAGGTGCTAAATGAATATTTTATCATCAGTATTCACACAGGAAAAAGACAATGTTGTCGAGGAGAATACTGAGATTCAGGCTACTAGACTAGAAGGGCTTGAAGTTCATAAGGAGGAGGCGTTAGCAATTCTGGAATGTGTGAAAATAGATAAGTCCCCTGGGCCAGATGGGATTTATCCTAGGATTCTCTGGGAAGCTAAGGAGATTGCTGAGCCTTTGGCTTTGATCTTTAAGTCATCTTTGTCTACAGGAATAGTGCCAGAAGACTGGAGGATAGCAAATGTTGTCCTCTTGTTCAAGAAGGGGAGTAGAGACAACCCCGGTAACTATAGATCAGTGAGCATTACTTCTGTTGTGGGCAAAATCTTGGAAAGGTTTATAAGAGATAGGATGTATATCATCTTAAAAGGAATAATTTGATTAGAGATAGTCAACACGGTTTTGTGAAGGGTAGGTCATGCCTCACAAACCTTATTGAGTTCTTTGAGAAGGTGACCAAACAGGTGGATGAGGGTCAAGCAGTTGATGTGGTGTATATGGATTTCAGTAAAGCGTTTGATAAGGTTCCCCATGGTAGGCTACTGCAGAAAATACGGAGGCATGGGATTTAGGGTGATTTAGCAGTTTGGATCAGAAATTGGCTAGCTGGAAGAAGACAAAGGGTGGTGGTTGATGGGAAATGTTCAGACTGGAGTCCAGTTACTAGTGGGTAGCACAAGGATCTGTTTTGGGGCCACTGCTGTTTGTCATTTTCATAAATGACCTGGAGGAGGGCGTAGAAGGATGGGTGAGTAAATTTGCAGATGACACTAAAGTCGGTGGAGTTGTGGACAGTGCAGAAGGATGTTACAAGTTACAGAGCGACATAGATAAGCTGCAGCGCTGGGCTGAGAGGTGGCAAATGGAGTTTAATGCAGAAAAGTGAGAGCTGATTCATTTTGGAAGGAATAACAGGAAGACAGAGTAATGGTAAGATTCTTGGCAGTGTGGATGAGCAGAGAGATCTCGGTGTCCATGTACATAGATCCCTGAAAGTTGCCACCCAGGTTGAGAGGGTTGTTAAGAAGGCGTACGGTGTGTTAGCTTTTATTGGTAGAGGAATTGAGTTTCGGAGCCATGAGGTCATGTTGCAGCTGTACAAAACTCTGGTGCGGCCACATTTGGAGTATTGCGTGCAATTCTGGTCGCCGCATTATAGGAAGGATGTGGAAGCATTGGAAAGGGTGCAGAGGAGATTTACCAGAATGTTGCCTGGTATGGAGGGAAGATCTTATGAGGAAAGGCTGAGGGACTTGAGGCTGTTTTCGTTAGAGAGAAGGTTAAGAGGTGACTTAATTGAGGCATACAAGATGATCAGAGGATTGGATAGAGTGGACAGTGAGAGCCTTTTTCCTCAGATGGTGATGTCTAGCACGAGGGGACATAGCTTTAAATTGAGGGGAGATAGATATAGGACAGATGTCAGAGGTAGGTTCTTTACTCAGAGTAGTAAGGGCGTGGAATGCCCTGCCTGCAACAGTAGTGGACTCGCCAACACTAAGGGCATTCAAATGGTCATTGAATAGATATATGGATAAGGGAATAGTGTAGATGGGCTTTAGAGTGGTTTCACAGGTCGGCGCAACATAGAGGGCCGAAGGGCCTGTACTGCACTCTAATGTTCTAATCGGTGTATTGAGTTATTGATCATTACTCGGACTTGAACCTCGTGGCGGTATCATAAAGATACCTGGCGACTCGAGAGCAAAGGTAATAAAACAGAGCAATTGAACCAATCGGAAAGTTAGCAACATGGGCAATGAATGCTGATTAAGCCAGCGAAGCCCGCATCACTTGAATGAATAAAGAACATTTTTGACTTGGTGTACAGGGCACAAAATTTACAGATGGTACAAAATTTGAAAGTTCTGCGAACAGCAAGGAGAATAGTGACAAGACTTTAATTGGACAGAGGCTAGAGGAATGGGTGAACATGTGACGGATGAAATTTAATGCAGAGAATTGTGAAGGGATACATAAAATAATACGGGAATATAAAACGGTGTGCAATTCAAAAGGAGTTGCAGGGATAGAGAGACCGGAGGGGCTTACCCTCTTAAATAGAACAAAAAATATCAATAAATTAAACAAAAGTGAAATGAGCGACAGCCCCTGGTGGGACACTGTAACTGAAAAACGACAAAGGAAACTTAACCAACTAAACCAACATATCATGCCCGGGCCTGCCCTGGAGTTATATGTGCACAAAATAAAGATCACAGTGCAGGGTGAGAAAGTGGTTATAAAGGCAAATTAGATTGTGAGCTTTAAAACAAATAATATAAACACTGTACTAAAAAGAGGCATGCAGTTTTTAAAAAGATTACAAATTAATTAGAATGGATTCAAAGGACAATAATTAACATATTAAAAATGGCTCATTCAATGTAACTTAAGAAAATAGAGGGAAGACACAATACAAGTCTTCAAAATAATAAATAAGAGATGAGGACTTTCTCTTGGATAACAATGAATTATGGTCAGGTTTGTAAGTGTAAATTGTATTTTACAGTAAGCCTTTTCTACTTAAATTGAAAATATTCATACTGTAGAAATGCTGGCTGCTCTCTTGAGCCCTGACTCGCCATCAAGGGGATTGGCAGCATGGTTCTCGATGGAGATCATGGTTCCAAATTTACCCTGCCTCTTTTCAGCAACATCATTAGATTCACGCTCACAAAAGGAGGGAACCTCATTTTAATAAATTTAAATACATTTCAATATTAGCAGCACCCCTGGCAAATGACCTCCCCTCACTAAATAGTCACACCTTACTGATGTGACAGCATATCGGCGAGGTTTACAAGTTTGGCCAGGAGTTTTTGGGGGGGGGGGGGGGGGGGGGGCGGCTGCAGAGTTAAATATACCATCTTCTCAACCAGGGTTGAGTGACATGGGGCACTGCCAACTGTGCCAAGATTAGGCCAGCACAGTGGTGCAGTGGTTAGCGCTGCAGCCTCACGGCACCGAGGTCCCGGTTCGATCCCGGCTCTGGGTCACTGTCCATGCGGAATTTGCACATTCTCCCTGTGTTTGCGTGGATTTCGCCCCCACACCCCAAAGATGTGCAGAGTAGGTGGGTTGGCCATGCTAAATTGACCCATAATTGGAAAAAATGAATTGGGTACTCTAAATCTTTTTTAAAACTGTGCCGAAACGAGAGCTCGTGGAAACCCCACCAGGGGGAGGCCTTGATGTGTGGGGGGGGGAAGCTGTTAGGCTACAGCGTTGTTCGGGGTGCCTTTAAAATGACGCCCCTATCGCTATGGAGCCAGTTCCCAACTCGGAGGCCTTGCCCGATTGAAGGCATAAACCACGCCTGCTCAATCTTTTGGCAAAGAAGCTAAAGATTTCATGAGAAAACTGGTCTGTGTAACTGCCAGTTTTCCACCTGAGCCTGACACTTTGCCAAATTCCAATAAGATTCTGCCTCATGTTTTGTTATTTTCAAATGTCATTAATCTGAATCAGTATTTGAGTGTGCAATACTTCTTGTGACATAGAATCCCTACAGTACAGAAGGAGGCCATGTGGCCCATTGAGTCTACACCGATCTTCTGAAAGGCCCACACCACGACACTATCCGCATAACCCCCCTAACCCTTTTGGATGCTAAGGGACAATTTGGAATGGCCATTGCACCTCACCTGCACATTTTGGACAGTGGGATGAAAGCGGAGCCCCGGGAGGAAACCCAAGCAGACACAGGTGGAACGTACAAACTCCACACAGTCACCCAAGGCTGCAATTGAACCCAGGTCCCTGGTGCTGTGAGGCAGCAGTGCCATCGACTGTGCTACCGTGCTGCCCACGTCACATCAGCACCAGCTCATCTCTCTTCAGGAGGTAATCAATTTTACTTTTTAAAATTACTTAAGGAACTGTTAAATTGAATAAAATGTCTCAGCACTAAACAACATTTAACTTACCACTAACTCTCAAAGTTTGATGAATGTTTATCTTAAATGTCATTAATAAAACTCAATTTATACAATTTGTTGAAATTTGCTACTGGTGCGGTGCAGTAGACACAAAAACATTGGGTAAAGATATTATGTAGCAGGAAGCATGTGCTTATGTTTTGATATCTGGTAGCATGACCCTGATTGGTCAAAAACAATGCTTGGCAGTCAAGCTGCCTGGTTTAAATTTTAAACAATGCTTGGTAGTTATCTGTCAATTACTATCAACTAATGCATTCTCTAAGGCAACATGTGTACCAATCAACATTTTTTTCTCATGCAGTATAAATTGTTGTTTTCCCCTTATACTGGGATTTATGCAAAGTGTCCTGATGAGTGCAAGACGAAAAGCTTTGACACACTCTAATTTTCTTTTTCTCTTCTAGGAGTGCTCAATTATTATTTCCAATTATGGGGCAATTTTTAGCATGGGCAATCGACCTGACCTGCACATCTTTTGGGTTGTGGGATCTTTTGGGTTGTGGGGATATTGACACGGGGAGAATGTGCAAACTCCACATGGACAGTGACTCAGGGCTGGGATTCGAATCCAGGTCCTCAGCTCCATAGGCAGCAGTGCTAACCACTGTGCCACCATGCCACTCTTGCAGCTACATTTCAAGCAATACTCCAGTCTGTGTTATCAAACAATTATAAAATAAGCTTGCTAATTTAGCCAACAGTAAAGCTACATCTAGATAGCTGAATAAAGGCTTAGATTTTCATAGCAGATACTTCAATTTAAAAAAATATATATTTTTATTTTTAGAGTACCCAATTATTTTGTTTCCCAATTAAGGGGCAATTTAGCGTGGCCAATCCACCTAACCTGCACATCTATGGGTTGTAGGAGCGAGACCACGCAGACACAGGGAGAATTTGCAAACTCCACAGTGACCCAGGGCTGGGATCAAACACAGGTCCTCAGCGCCGTAGGCAGCAGTTCTAACCATTGTGCCACCCTATTTATGAATAATTTAAAAAGAAACTTTTTTAGAATACCCAATTCAATTTTATCCAATTAAGGGTAATTTAGCGTGGCCAATTCACCTACCTTGCACATTTTTGGGTTGTGGGGGCAAAACTCACGCAAACACGGGGAGAATGTGTAAACTCCACACAGACAGTGTCCCAGAGCCGGGATCGAACCTGGGACCTCGGCGCCGTGAGGCAGCAGGGCTAACCCACTGTACCACTGTGCTGCCCATTTATGAATAAAGTTAAGAATCAAAGTTATTGGTGCAGACCTTTGGTGAGAGACCCTTTCAGGAAAATCTGAAAATACTTATGTCTTGTCAGACTAAAGTCCTGTGGCAAAACTGCTGTTCAACTTAATCTTCCTGGCTTTCCCATTAATTACATCCTCTGTATCCTGCTGTTATAACAGGTTAATCCCATATTAACAGTATTTCAGATGTATGGAATATCCTACCTAAAGGCAGAAATAGAATATCCAAATATTTTGCACTATGTAAACTATGATATCTGCTGGCTCTAGCAGTGATATATATGTCAGGGTTCGCCATTTTTATTCATAATGAGTTATGAACAGAAAGAGGGAATAGAGAACAAAAGTATAGAAAAGGCAGATGTGAGCCTTTACAATCTGCTTCCTTGTTCAACCAAGTCTATTTTATACGTCAACCATACTTCTCATCTTAAACATGACATTTTTTCACAAACATATTGAACACTAATCTATAAAAGAAAATCATGTTGTGCACCATTTGTCTTAGGAATCTGTAAGAGGCAATAAACTCGAAGACCATAGCACAAAATCAATAGGTTTGTCTGCTGCAAAACAAAAATAACTTATTTAAAAAAGGGAATGTGTTCACGAACAATTTCCAGACAAGAACAATGTCAAAACAATCTTAAGCCATTTTAATTAAAAATGTGCAGAACCTATTAAAAATATAAAAAATGAAATTATTTCAATACTGCAATCTAGCCTCTGAAATCAATAAGATTTTGATTGTTTTCAGATCCACTTTAATTTGTTCAGAATTATCGGATTACTCCTCAACAATTTTCAAACTCAAGGACTGGAAACCAGCAGAAATCTGCCTCGAATTTATTTCTTAAAACTTTCCATTTCAATTATCAGTATTTTTAGCAATCATCACTCAAAATTCAGGGCTGAATACGTTTCAATATAAATCTCACAATTACTAGTCCAATTAATTTTTTAAAATATATTTTGCATTTCTTCTAGGAAAGTTCAATTTTTGGGTCACATTTGCGGACTTAAATTTGAATGATATCACGATCACTGCATTTTAGATGCTCTCCATGTTGATGACTATGTTAGATGTTTGGTCAACAGTGTATGGTACACTTATGTCTTTACTTTAAGAGTGTTTTCTTTTGATCATCTCTTACACAAATCACTTGAAGTATTGAGAAGTCATTCACCATAGGGGAACAAACAGAAGATGCCAAATTAGGTCACAGCCTTGTACTCATGCCCTGCGCTATAAATTGTCCATGACCAATACCTGTTGCAAAGATGTCAGACACATTGCTGTTGCTTGTTCATACAACAAACTAATTTCTGAGAGGCAGGAAAAAGACAACTTTGATGTGTGTAAATAATAGTGAACATGACGGAAAGTATATCCATCTCGGTCAATGAAAAGTCTGGCATCTTCAGAATGAAGAAGGCTGGAAGCTTCTTGCCATAACACTGAGTCACGGAACTGTAAAAGTTTTGACTTTGGAACGGAAAAGAACCAGCCTCCTACATTGAAACAAAAAGCATCCTCTTCTTGGTAGTCTTCTGATGCCATTATATTTCATCCCTTTTATGGAACAGCTTAAATAAAAATAAAAAGTTGTTATTCTTCTGAGATGCATTACAATTGACTCTTAAGTGTGCACAATTATAGTTTATTTAGAAATAGTGTATTTAGAATAGCTTGCAGCAAATAAATTATTTATTAGGCAGACAGAACAATGATTTACTTACTGTTAACCAAAAGGTTTTCCTCTTTCTCGCAATGAAATAAAATGTTCACAGACAAGCTAGTTCACATATGCTTGTAAAAATCAATTAAGATCTTGATCATGCTTGGTGACTCCCCTGTTTAAAGGGTTATTAACATTTGATAAGTAGTACAGCAGATTTCAGAGAGTAAGCCTTTGATTTAGTAGTCCCATTCTTGCAAGGTCAGAAGGTTCAGGGTTTAAATCCCAGTGCAACATTCCTGATGAGTGGAGGCAGCTCTGGTTCTAAATTGTGTGGCCATCCAGCAGGATACTCCCGCATGGTAGATATGGTTGATTCCCCCATTGTTACATGGGTTGTGAAACTAAATAGAGCCCCTTTTAATTAGTATAAAGATAGCTGTGCTCATGGTATGAGCAATCATATCACAGTTTGTCAGACTGCTAAACAGCCTATGAATGTTGATATTAAGGAGGATGTGCCTGGAAATTTTGAAAAGCATCAGGATAGATAAGTCCCCTGGGCCAGACACGATATACCCAAGGTTTCTACGGGAAGCAAGGGAAGAGACTTATTCCGCCTGGAGGTCGGTGACCAGTGGTGTCCTGCAGGGATCTGTTCTGAGACCTCTGCTCTTTGTGGTTTTTATAAATGACTTGGATGAGGAAGTGGAAAGATGGGTTAGAAGGTTGGCGATAACACGAAGGTTGGTGGAGTTGTAGATAGCGCCGAGGGCTGTTGCAGGTTACAACAGGACATTGACAGGATGCCGAGCTGGGCTGAGAAGTGGCAGATGGAGTTCAACCTAGATAAATGTGAACTGAATCATTTTGGAAGGTGGAATTTGAATGCTGAATACAGGGTAAAAGGCAGGATTCTTAGAAGTGTGGAGGAACAGAGGGATCTTGGGGTCCACATACCTAGATCCCACAAAGTTGCCACCCAGGCTTGTTAAGAAGGCGTATGGTGTGTTGGCTTTCATTAATAGGGGGATTGAGTTTATTGCTGCAGCTTTACAAAACCCTGGTTAGACCACACTTGGAATATTGTGTCCAGTTCTGGCCACCTCATTATAGGAAGGATGTGGATGCTTTGGAGAGTGTGCAGAGGAGATTTACCTGGATGCTGCATGGACTGAAGGGCATGTCTTATGAAGAAAGGTTGAGGGAGCTAGGGCTTTTCTCACTGGAGAGAAGGAAAAGAGGTGACTTGATACAGGTGTACATGGTGGTGAGAGGCATGGATAGAGTGGTTAGCCAGAGACTTTTCCTCAGCACGGAAATGGAAGTCATGAGGGGACATAATTCTAAGGTGATTGGAGGAAGGTATAGGGGAGATGTCAGAGGTTGGTTCTTTACACAGAGTGGTGGGTGCGTGGAATGCACTACCAGTGGAAGTGGTGGAGTCAGTCATTAGGGACATTTAAACGACTCTTGGCCAGGCACATGGACAGCAGTAAATTGAAGGGATGTAGGACAGGTTAATCGTAGATTTGTTTAAGTGGTCGGCACAACATCGTGGGCCAAAGGGCCTGTACGGTTCTATGAATCTTTTCACTGTTTCACACTGCTTTCCAAGGGAGGAGTGTTTGTTCAGTTTTATTTTATTATTTCATTAAAGAGATGAAGAATGTGTGCGCTGGGGAAAATAACTCTTCCTATTTCAGAAATCCATTTTGAGCATTGAGTACTTCCAGTAAGGTGCCAAATAAAACTCCCTTTGCTCTGCCAGTTAGGGGGTTTTGGTTTTCAGAAATAATGTGCATTGTGAACACAGTGCATTTTGTGAGGTCTAAGCTGACACCGCTGCGCTAACTACGTACATTGCTATTGACATCTACCATTGTCACTTTTTTCTTTGCTAACAATCTGTACATTTCACTTGCCTTACAAAAAAAAAGCTGCTGCCTCTAACTGTCTCTAGGCAGAAAGCCTAACTCGTTCACACAGCTCACCTAGCTGGTTTAGCTTAGTTGGCTGGACAGCTGGCTTGTGACGCAAAGGGCCATCCTGTACTGCCTGAGGTTATGCATGAAGCTTCCCCCTCACCTGAGGTGTAGTGACTGACCCTCAAAAGTTAAAATCATCACCAGTCAGCTCTCCCCCTCAAAAGGTGAAAGCAGCCTATGGCCATCTGGGACTTTGGAGACTTTACTTTACATCTATAACACCCGAGAGAATACACTGCAATGTAGCTGAAATACTTTGACATACTCTTTGGTCAAACCATGTCGGTGCAACTTTGTACGGTGGAGTGGGATAGGTTAGTTGCACAGAGCTGGTTTCATTGCACTATCCACTTTGTGTGGTTCATTATTGTCTGAGGAACAGACAACCCACATGGGGTGCTGCCTGGAGGGCTGTGCCCCTGGGAAGGATGCTGCCTGGAGGGCTGTGCCCCAGGGAGGGATGCTGCCCGGAGGGCTGTGCCCCAGGGAGGGATGCTGCCCGGAGGGCTGTGCCTCAGGGAGGGATGCTGCCCGGAGGGCTGTGCCTCAGGGAGGGATGCTGCCCGGAGGGCTGTGCCTCAGGGAGGGATGCTGCCCGGAGGGCTGTGCCTCAGGGAGGGATGCTGCCCGGAGGGCTGTGCCCCAGGGAGGGATGCTGCCCAGAGGGCTGTGCCCCAGGGAGGGATGCTGCCCGGAGGGCTGTGCCCCAGGGAGGGATGCTGCCCGGAGGGCTGTGCCCCAGGGAGGGATGCTGCCCGGAGGGCTGTGCCCCAGGGAGGGATGCTGCCCGGAGGGCTGTGCCCCAGGGAGGGATGCTGCCCGGAGGGCTGTGCCCCAGGGAGGGATGCTGCCCGGAGGGCTGTGCCCCAGGGAGGGATGCTGCCCGGAGGGCTGTGCCTCAGGGAGGGATGCTGCCCGGAGGGCTGTGCCTCAGGGAGGGATGCTGCCCGGAGGGCTGTGCCCCAGGGAGGGATGCTGCCCGGAGGGCTGTGCCTCAGGGAGGGATGCTGCCCGGAGGGCTGTGCCTCAGGGAGGGATGCTGCCCGGAGGGCTGTGCCCCAGGGAGGGATGCTGCCCGGAGGGCTGTGCCCCAGGGAGGGATGCTGCCCGGAGGGCTGTGCCCCAGGGAGGGATGCTGCCCGGAGGGCTGTGCCCCAGGGAAGGATGCTGCCCGGAGGGCTGTGCCCCAGGGAGGGATGCTGCCCGGAGGGCTGTGCCCCAGGGAGGGATGCTGCCCGGAGGGCTGTGCCCCAGGGAGGGATGCTGCCCGGAGGGCTGTGCCCCAGGGAGGGATGCTGCCCGGAGGGCTGTGCCCCAGGGAAGGATGCTGCCCGGAGGGCTGTGCCCCAGGGAGGGATGCTGCCCGGAGGGCTGTGCCCCAGGGAGGGATGCTGCCCGGAGGGCTGTGCCCCAGGGAGGGATGCTGCCCGGAGGGCTGTGCCCCTGGGAGGGATGCTGCCCAGAGGGCTGTGCCCCAGGGAGGGATGCTGCCCGGAGGGCTGTGCCCCAGGGAGGGATGGTGCCCGGAGGGCTGTGCCCCAGGGAGGGATGCTGCCCGGAGGGCTGTGCCCCAGGGAGGGAATTGGCGGTCACCTACAACAATGCACTCGTTTTTTTCCCACAAAACAAAACACATTCAATCCATCGCATCACTTTTAGCACAAATATAGCTAATCGATTTGTGCCGTTGAATTTATTGCACTGCATTTACCTCAATCTCTTAAACGGTGTCTCGGTCGCAACTGCGGTGCTCACCACCGGTAATTTCTTCAATAATGTTGTCGATTTGGGTTCTGTGTTCCTCTCGAGACGCCTCCAAACATTTTGAACAAAACCGTCTCCAGCGCCTCGTGCTCCTCGGGACCCCCCCTCTCGTGCGCTTCCTCAGAAACCTGGCTCCAACACCCCGCGCGTGCGTATTCCTGGCTCCACCTCTGCACGTGCACAGTGCGCCACGACTTGCTTCTGGTTTATGGATTTAGAGATTCTTTTTGGCCTCACAGAAGCTTCTTGTTCGCTTAAACCCGGGTTCACTAGCAGGCAGGAGCATAGATAATTATTGCCAAGAAAGATATCGAGGTCTCATGTTACTCCTGATACATTACTCTATTCCTGAGTTGACATGGAGACAAGTGTCTGGCAAATGGCACCCTACCACAAGATAATCTCAGGCAGAGTGATTTTTACCTGGTTAACAAGCTTTTACCTTTGTAACCTGTCCCTTGGTGATTAGGACTTAACAAGTGATTGACAAAATAGCCACCAGCCCTCAGGAAGGACGCCATGTTCACCTTTCTTCAGACGTAAGACAACCGAGCGAGGCGCCTCATGCTTCACTTGAGGAGATCGAGCAGAAAATACTTCCAGGTTCAGAGATCAGCTTCATCCGTCTGTTCATCCTCAGGGACCAGGTGAATGCTGAGGGGATGTTTCTTGTTATGGGACACCGTTTAAAATGAGTTTCCCATTTAAGACAGATCTTAGGAGAATTCTGTCTCTTAGAGGATCACTGGTCGATGGAATTCTCATCTCCAGAGAGCAGTGAAGGCAGGGTTATTGGATGTTTTTAAGGCTGGGTTGGATAGATCCTTGTTTGAGTAGGGAGTCAAAGAATATAGGGGATATAAAGTAAGGTTTAAGCCACAGTCAGATCAGCCATGATCTTATCAAATGGTGATGTAAGCTCAAGGGGCCGAATGGTCTACTGCACCTAATTTGTGTTCATATGAGACAGGTAAGCCATTCTCACTGGTTATGTGTTGTATCTTTTATCTGTCTTCAGCTTGTGCATCTTATTTAAACTGTTGAGTCTTAATAAATTTATTTAAAATCATGAATGACCTCAACTCTATGATAGTGAAACAAAATCATATGGAATACTGGATAAAGACTTTGTTGCAATGTGTGGAGAAGGACCAAGTTTTATAAAGTTAAGCTGCATAGTATTCCAATAATTAGGATTGCATACCTGCCAAAAGCCCCAGAGATGATGATATTTACAACTCCCTGAAGAACATGTAAGCAGCTGATGCTTAGTACAGATCTAGAGGAATGACCCCCCCCCCCCCCCCCCAAACAAAATATGGACGTTGGTGGGTTGGAAGGTGAAGAAAAGGGAAATTCTTATGTTCTGTAAGCAGCTTATGTTTAGTACAGATCTAGAGGAATGACCCCCCCCCCCCCCAATAACAACATATGGAGGTTGGAAGGTGAAGAAAAGGGAAATTCTTATGTTCTGGGAGGGAGTGGATTGGGTGAATCTTTTTCAGCCTGTTGCTTCTTCACTGAACTCCTGAACTCTCTTTTTTTCTTCCCCTCATCTTGTCCAGTTTCTTCCCACCTACATACTATCCATCAGTAAGTTTCAGGTTCCTTGAGCCAAACCTTCCTGATCATCTCCTTTTCACCATGAATGTTCAATATCTCTCTCTCTCTTCTACACCAAAATTCTTCACTAGGACGATCTGAGGGCTACTACCCAGACAACGGCCCAACCACTCCCAATACACTATTACTCTTCCCCCTAACAGGGCAGACTTCTTTATTGATCTTGGGAAGGAGGTTAAAGTGGGCTGTTTGGGGTTAGGGGGGAAAGTTGCGGAGATGGAAGTCAGCGACACATCCCTTGACTGTCCATTCTATTCCATGCACTTCTGCTCTCACCCCTTTTCTGTTTTTCAGATTTTCAGCATCCAGAGTATTCTGCTTTTCCTTTTGAGAATGTTCTGCTACCTTAATTGTACTCTCAATAGCTACCGCCAAGAGAAATGTCCTCTTGTCATTCAGGAGCAAACTCCACCTCTGCCTCAGGAAGCGAGTATTCCCGATAGACACCTTGGCTCAATTAATAAAAATTCTCGCCTCCCTCTATGCCATCAGGTTTTGGGTTCAAGCTCGAATTGAGAATTTAGACATTTCATTTTGGCTGACAGGATGGGAACCCAATAATGCATCATTCTTCAGATTAAATGTTAATTTAGACCTGTTCATGTGGTTGTTAAAGATAATGGGCTGGATTCTTCCAGCCCGCCCGCTGCAAGATCGCCACAGGCAACAAGCAAACAATGGAGAACTCCATTGACATCGGGCGGGATTCTCCGGTCGCCGGGCAGACACGGCCGGGGAATCCTGCCTATATGTAACCATATTTGAAAGGTTAGGAGTTACCAGAGGTCCTGGATAAGATTCTTCCCTCCACCAACACCACCAAAATTGTAATCTTTCACTCATAACATTGTTGTATGTGCGGTAATGGTGGTAGATAACAGCTGCCGCATTGTCTCCATACCAACCATGACTACAATTACAAACAAATCTTCTGTGGTGCTGTTATGAGTTTGCAGCTGAAAGAACTCTTGTTCATTGGAAAGACAAATCATAAATCCATGTGTATACTGCCTAGGAATGCCTGACAAGTCTGCTGGGTGGACAGGTGGCAGATAAATGTTCAATGCAGTGGAATGTGAATTAATTCATTTTGGTATGTTAGGAACCCAAGTGATAACCCAACTATTTTCAATTTGTTTTTGTTTTTTAGATAATTTTTATTCAAATTTTCAACCCCTCCCCCCCCCCCCCCCCCCCCGGTTGCTGCTGACCATCTTCTGACGTTCGACCAGGAAGTGTAGGAACGGTTGCCACCGCCTGAAGAACCCTTGCATCGATCCCCTTAAGGCAAATTTCACCCTCTCCAATTTAATAAACCCCGCCATATTGTTGATCCAGGATTCCACACTTGGGGGGCCTCGCATCCTTCCACTGAAGAAGAATCCTTCGCCGGGCTACTAGGGACGCAAAGGCCAGAATACCGGCCTCTTTCGCCTCCTGCACTCCCGGCTCCTCTGCCACCCCAAATATTGCGAGCCCCCAGCCCGGCTTGACCCTGGAACTAACGAATGTGATATAAAACAGTTAGTTCAAATACTAGTTACAGTAATGTAGATGTGGGCCAGTCTAATAGTAGTGAGTTTACAAAGGACAAAGGAATTCAGAAAGCATAGCAAGGATGGGGAAAAGGATGCTGGGTAACAAGAGGCCCAGGATTAAGGAATGCGAAGTGAGCCAATCAGGATGTATGGCCAGGTTAGGAGGCGAATAGGATGACTATGGGAATCTTGTATGTGAAACTTGATGCCATTTGAATGTATTTGCAGAGATCTCTTTGTCTCCGACCTCACTCGGTTCCTAGCGTTTCAGAAGACAGCTTGTGTGTTCTGAGGCTCATTGTGAAGCGAGTCAGCCTTGCAAGTTGGTTAAAAATAAATAATACTGTACCTACAAATCCATCTCGAGTTTTATTGAGGCCAGACTGACGGGTAAAGAATTCAATATTGTCATTTGGTGCCGAAAACCCGGGATTTCTCCAGACGGTCACCAGCCAGCTGCGAAATCAGAATTAGACTGATGTTGGACAAGGAAAGTGGAAATGGGCCCACAATGTGTGTAGCTGGAAAATGACCACATTGATTTTCCCCTCTTCTCATGGTCTGATTAGTCTGGTCACTCGCGGTTGGTACGGAAAGATAATCTCAACGAAATCAAAGGTCAGTCTGGGGATTAGAAAATTAAACTGATGGGATATCATAATATTGATAGTTCAGTTTTGGGTTAATTGTGGAATTGATGGGACATCGAAAGGATGGTTTAATTCCGCGTGTGTGTGTTTTGGAATTGATGGGACATCGAAAGGATGATTTAATTCCACGTGTGTGTGTTTTGGAATTGATGGGACATCAAAAGGATGGTTTAATTCCATGTGTGTGTGTTTTGGAAACTAGTTGATTAAGCTAAAATTGTATCCTTGGACTGTAGTGGCGAAAAAACGCAGTCTTGAGGACTAGTTTGAGATTATGGGGAATTGCTTGGATAACACGAGTGATCCAAACAGTTCATTGCAAATATTATGTGATATTTATCTAGACAAAGCGAGAGATTTTAGGAAAATGTCAGCAACTTTAAGGAAGAAATTGGGTGACGAATGGCGACTAGGGGGCACTAAAGATCTGGACATCATTAAGAAAATTCAGGGTGAAATCTGCAAAAAGCCAAAGTATGAAAACAAAAGAGTTAATTGGATTATGGAGACAATATTGTCAAGAGGAGAGGGATAAGATCATGTTATCAAGTCGGCAAGAAAATGCCCTTAAAATGGGGATTCCAATTAGTGAAGTGGGGAACCAGAAAACTCTGGAGATCTTGAAAAGGGAGTGTGCATTCAAAAAACGCGCAAGTAAAGAGAGGGTGGACTCGAGTAAAAAAAAATGACCTACGTAGTTAAATGGCTGGCCTTGCATTGACAGAGGCAGATGGTGACCTAGAGAATTGGACCATGTCGGGTAGAGTCCCGACTGCACCAGTAGCATTGTCTGCACTAATTCCAGAACCATCAGGGTATCATAATTTATATCCAGTCACTGCTCCCCAGATTCAAATCATGCCAGCCTCTCCAGTCCCTTTGGTTGATAGCTTGGGTCCTATTTCTGCACCTTCACTGTCTGTTAGAGAAGGGGAGCTCTGTTCCACAAGCCCAGTTAGCTCTAGGACCCGATCTCGGACAATGAGAGAGGGGCCTGATCCTATCCAGAAACAATTACGCATACCACGTAGATCCCTTAAGACCGATATGGTAGGACAGAAAAGTATGAGAACAAAGAAAGAGGATGGGAATGGTTCTGAGGAGCCGGAGCTCCCCCTATCGGAAGGGAAGGATGTCGAAGTCTTTGAAGAGCCAGAGGAATCCGTTAAAGCGCCCCCTAGTGAGACTCTGAGACAGTTGCCGATTAGGAAAATACCCAACCCTGCAGCAGCAGCCCAGCCCACGATAGATGTTTATTTCCCATGGAGACCCAGTGAGATGATGGCTATTCTGGCTGCAATCCCAGACAGGAAGAAATCTCCTGCTGCTTTCGTAGACTATCTGAGAACTACCATCTCAGTTTATCAAGCTGATTATAGGGACCTCTGGGCCCTAGTCCAGCAGCTTTTAACCCCAGCAGAGTACCGCAGTCATCTCAACCACTTGAATTATGTTAGCCATGCCACACTTCAGCAAGCCCATGCCTTGGACAATGATAGATGGGCACAAATCCTGAATGCGTTGAATACCACATTTCAAAAGCCCATAAACATCTCTGCTATCTTAGACCTCAAACCAAAAAAGATTGAGGAGCCAGAGGAATTTCTGGAACGTTTTAATGATATCTACCGTGGGCAGTCAGGCGACTTGCTGTACCAAAATGGTCAGAAATCCCATCAATATTGTCCTATGTTAATGAATTGACTACTACCTTCCGTGGCTACTGCCGTGAAATTTAATAACCTGAATTGGACAGAGAATGACCCTTCCCAGATGGCCCGGGCAGTCAGACTTTATTGGAAGGAGGGTGTAGGCCAGGAAGGAGGTTCAGTTACAAAGATTAAGACTGAGTATGTAATGAAAAAGGATGATCTGAGACCCCCAACCAGCGGCAGATACAGTGGCTTACAAGCTGGAACCCCAATATTGTGACCTTGGGTGGGTGAATCAACACTGGGGAGGATATCAAACCCACCCAAATGGACCTTCAGCCCCTCTTTATGGTCCACCGTATGCACCAACAGCTTTACAACTGCCGCCTCCTCTGAGGGGCCATTGGTCTACTGGGAAAAGAGGATGGGGCAGATATAGAGGGAACAATACATGTTTTAATTGTGGCCGTACAGATCACTGGAATCAGGAATGCCCCTTTAAAAGACGGGCAGCAGAAGGAGACTACCCGACCCAAAGGAGGGGGTACCCACCAAGGGGAGGATAGACGAGGTACACCGACTTCTCCCAGGCAAACCCTTTCCCAACACAAGATTGACTAGCTAATTTAGTCATAATGACTCTCCAATCGGGCAGGGAACCTATTATTTCTCTGCAGATAGGAGATCAACAGTACCCATTTGTAATCGACACTAGAGCAGCCATACCTTCGGTGCAATCAGAACTTCGACTACCACTATCTGACCACACCCAGCATTTGTCGGGGCGCCAAGGACAGATGTGTGAGTATCCTATTTCTGAACCTGTGACAGTCACTTATGAGAATAAGTCTACAGATCATCAGTTTGTGGTGACTACTGGATTGGACTGTAACTTGTTGGCCCGAGATTTACTGTGTATCTTCCAGCTACAGTTAGAGTGCGAGACGAAGGGGTAACGGTTCAATCATGGAGGATGAGACAACAGTGCTCCATTTCTATCACACCCCAGTGGTGGACGTTAGACATTGAACATTCACTGCACCTCGTTACCCTGCCCTATGACAGAACCGGACAAAACAGGGAGTTGGAGGACAAATACCGTCCGTTAATTGGGGCTGAATGGCCAGTCAAGATTACAGCCACAGTCACGGGAAAAGAAGGTACAGCCAAATTTGTTACAATACCACCACATTTATGGCCACAGTCAGCTTCTGTAGGCCCTCATGTTACACGTCAGCTCCACGACCAGTACCATGCCAAGGATCTGGGGCCTATGGTAAGGAGGGCAGTGGATCATTCAGACCCAACAGAGTATGCACTTCAAGTCATGCCAGACTGCACTTCCATAAAATATTTTGAGGTCCCTGAAACGATTAACACTCGACTTCAGCCAACCCACAGCTCTGGAAGAATAGGGGATTCCTTACCTCGGCCAGCACGGAAATATCCCACCGGAGTTTAGTTAATGACCTACTGCAGGCCCTCCTTATGCCCGTGCAGATTTCAGTCATTAAATGCGCTGCCCATACAAGCGGTAAGACCCCAGTTGACGTTGGTAATGAACGAGCAGATTGTGCAGCGCGGACAGCCGCGCAAATTCAGCAATTGATGGTGCCTAAAATGTTAAGTCAGACTAAACGTTCTGCAATAAATAGGTCTGCCTCTGACAAGCCAATGCCAACCATCCAAGACGTCATAAGGTTACAGGAGGACTCTCCTGAGAGTGATAAACAAATGTGGAAACGGTTAGGTTGTACATATGATTCTGTTTCTTCTTTATGGACCACGCCAGCACATCAGACTTGTATGTCTGGTGTACTGGCTTTATGGATCATCGAATGTGTACACTTTGGAACTCATTGTGGGGCTCGGGGGACTAGTGATTTGTTGCTGGACACTTGGTGGCACCCTAAAATGCAGGGGCTGGCCCAGAATATCAGTAATCGGTGTTTGATTTGTCAGCAATATAACACCGGCAAAGGTATCCCTTGTGATATGGGGCAAACCCCGTTGCCCAGTGGTCCCTTTGAGATGCTCTAAATGGATTACATTGAGTTGGAAAGGTGTCAATGTTATAAATATGTTTTGGTCATTGTGGATGATAATAAAGCTGCTACTGTGGTTAAAGTTCTGATGCGGGAAATCATTCCCCGGTACGGCATACCAGCTCAGTTAAGTTCTGATAACGGGCCTAATTTTATTGGACAGATTAACAAAGAGTTCTGCTCCTAGTTGGGCATACACCAGCAGTTATACTGTGCGGATAGACACAATCAGACCCTCAACACTAAATTGGCTAAATTAAGAGCAGACACGGGACTGACATGGCTTAAGTTGCTCCCCGTTGCCCTCTTCCAGCTGCGATCGATCGCTTTCAGTGCAGCCTGGTAGTGATGTCATGGTCAAATATTGGACTCGGAAAGGGTCGGAGCCACGATGGGAGGGGCCCTTCCAAGTTCTCCTTACCACCCCCACTGCAGTTAAAGTGGAGGGGGCGAGTGCTTGGGTCCACCTCCACCACTGTAAAAAGGTCGGTCACTAACCTGCCTCCCTTCCCCAGCGTTGTTTTACAGGTGTGGAGCATGATGGGGTGGCTACGCACCGCCTGTGTAATCTTCGGCCTCGCCTCGCTTGGAGTGACATCGGCGACGGAAATAGAAAAGGGAAATATCATCTACACCTGTAACCCCAACCAAACTATAAGGACATTTCACTTATGCAGAGGTGACGTCCCCATATACGAGGACATGGCAATGACTCATGGAAGGTCATCAGGTTAACGGACAATGCAGGACTCATGAAGCAATTGCACCGATCCCGGTGATGGGAAGGGAACATTACATGGACATTGCCTTGTTTTTGGAGTACATGTAAATTTGATTTTGGATGTGTTAAGATTGGTGCCATAAAGGTAAAGTCAGACCGTGAAGAGAGGGTAGGAAGAGGTTGTGAGAGAGAGAGGGGGACTAGAGAGGACAGAGCGTGTGAGAAGTGGAGTACAACTAGAACGTAGGTTATCAGGAGATATTCTTAATTCATTTAGGACTGAGGGAAACCTGGGTAAAATTCAGGGTGCACTGGAACAGATAGACGCTCCTAGAATCTTTGCTGTTAGGATCCACGAGGGTGCAGCGGATGACGGGGGACAGCAACAGGAATTGAAAATGTAGCGACGAATCTTCTTAGATGAGAGGCCGTAGCTACGGATTGGACAGTTAGGTTATCATGAAATGATAAAAGGAGGGAATGACAAATGTGATATAAAATAGTTAGTTCAAATATTAGTTACAGTAATGTAGATGTGGGCCAGTCTAATAGTAGTGAGTTCACAAAGAACAAAGGAATTCAGAAAGCATGGCAAGGATGGGGAAAAGGATGCTGGGTAACAAGAGGCCCAGGGTTAAGGAATGCGAAGTGAGCCAATCAGGATGTATGGCCAGGTTAGGAAGGGTACAGGATGACTATGGGAATCTTGTATGTGAAACGTGATGCCATTTGAATGTATTTGCAGAGACCTCTTTGTCTCCGACCTCACTCGGTTCCTAGCGTTTCAGAAGACAGCTTGTGTGTTCTGAGGCTCATTGTGAAGCGAGTCAGCCTTGCAAGTTGGTTAAAAATAAATAATACTGTACCTACAAATCCATCTCGAGTTTTATTGAGGCCAGACTGACGGGTAAAGAATTCAATATTGTCAGAACCTACCACCCTCGACACCGTCCTCGCTACACCCTTCCAAAAATCCTCCAGCGCTGGGCACTCCCAGAACATGTGGGTGTGGTTTGCTGGGCTCCCTGAGCACCTAACACACCTGTCCTCGCACCCAAAGAACCGGTTTATCCTTGCCCCAGTCATGTGAGCGTTATGCAGCACCTTAAATTGTATGAGGCTGAGCCTCGCGCAAGAGGAGGAAGAGTTCACTCTCCCCAGGGCATCTGCCCACGTCCCCTCGTCAATCTCCTCACCCAACTCCTCCTCTCACTTACCCTTTAGCTCCTCCACCGAGGCCTCCTCCTCCTCCTGCATCACCTGATACGTTGCTGAGATCCGCCCCTCTCCAACTCACACCCCTGACAGCACCCTGTCCTGGACCCTGTGTGGCGGCAGAAGTGGGAACTCCACCACCTGCTGCCGAACAAACGCCCTTACCTGCATATATCTGAAGGTGTTCCCCTAGGGGAGCCCGAACTTCTCCTCCAGCTCACCCAGGCTCACGAACTTCCCGTCCACAAACAGGTCCCCCATCCTTCTAATATCTGCCCTGTGCCAGCTCAGGAACCCTCCATCCATGCTCCCCGGGACAAACCGGTGATTCCCCCGAATCGGGGACCACACCAAGGCCCCCACCTCCCCCCTGTGACGTCTCCATTGCCCCCAAATTTTGAGGGTAGCCGCCACCACCGGGCTCGTGGTATACCTCGTTGGAGGAAGCGACAGCAGCGCCGTCATCAGCGCCTCCAGGCTCGTGCCATCTCCAGCCTCTTCCATGCCGCCTCATCCCCTCCATCACCCACTTATGCATCATCGCCATGTTGGCGGCCCAATAATACCCACAGAGGTTAGGCAGCGCCAACCCCCCTATCCCTGCACCGCTCCAGGAAGACCCTTCTCACCCTCGGGGTCTTCTGCGCCCACAAACCCCATAACGCTCCTGTTAGCCCGCCTGAAGAAGGCCTTAGGGATCAGGATGGGGAGGCATTGGAACAGGAACAAAAACCTCGGGAGCACTGTCATTTTAACTGACTGCACCCTATCCGCCAGGGAGAGTGGCAGCACGTCCCACCTCTTAAACTCCTCCTCCATCTGCTCCACCAGCCTCGTGAAGCCCCCCCCCCCCCCCCCCCCAGCTCCTAGTCACCTGGACCCCCAGGTACCTGAAACTCCTCTCCGCCCTTTTTAGCAGGAGCTCACCAATCCCCCTCTCCTGGTCCCCTGGGTGCACCACAAACAACTCACTCTTCCCCATATTAAGCTGTACCCGGAGAAATCTCCAAACTCCCTAAGGATCCTCATCACCTCTGGCATTCCCCCCATCGGGTCCGCCACATATAGCAGCATATAGCGGGGGAACAGGGGACACCCCTGCTTCGTCCCCGGTGTAGCCGGAAATACTCTGACCTCCTGTTCGTGGCCACACTCGCCACTGGGGCCTCGTATAGCAGCCTCACCCACCTGACGAACCCCTCCCCGAACCCGAACCTTTTCAACACCTCCCACAGATACCCCCATTCCACCCTATCGAAGGCCTTCTCCGCATCCATCGCCGCCACTATCTCCGCCTCCCCTTCCATCGCCGGCATCATTATAACATTCAAGAGCCTCCGTACATTAGTATTCAACTGCCTCCCTTTCACAAACCCCGTCTGATCCTCGTGTATGACCTGCGGCACACAGTCCTCTATCCTCATGGCCAAAATCTTTGCCAGCAACTTTGCATCAACATTTAGGAGTGAGATCGGCCTATGTGACCCACACTGTAGGGGATCCTTGTCCCGCTTCAGGATCAGGGAAATCAGCGCTCTAGACATCGTCGGGCGCAGAGCCCCCCCTTCCCTTGCCTCGTTGATGGTCCTAACCAACAGCGGGCCCAGCAGGTCCGAGAACTTCTTGTAAAATTCAACGGGGAACCCATCCGGCCCCGGTGCCTTCCCCGCCTGCATGTTCCCTATCCCTTTGACCAACTCCTCCAACCCAACCGGCACCCCCAACCCCGCCACCTGCCCGTCCTCCACCCTCGAAAACCCCATCCGGTCCAGGAAGCGACCCATCCCTCCCTCCTCCAGTGGGGGCCCAGACCGGTACAGTTCCTCGTAGAAGTCCCTGAAGACCCCATTGATACCCTTCGCACCATGCTCCCTCCTCCATCCCTAACTCCCCCGATCTCCCTAGCTGCCTCCCGCTTCCGAAACTGGTGCGCCAGCATCGGGCTCGCCTTTTCTCCGTATTCATAAATCGCCCCCTGCGCCTTCCTCCACTGCGCCTCCGCCTTCCTGGTGGTCAACAAATCGAACTCAGCCTGGCGGCTATGCTGCTCCCTAAGCAATCCCTCCTCCGGGGCCTCCGCGTACCTCCTGTCCACCCTCACCATCTCCCCCACCAACCTCTCCCTCTCTCTCCCCCCTCTCCTTGTGTGCCCTAATGGAGATCAGCTCTCCTCTGACCACCGCCTTCAGCGTCTCCTAGACCGCCCCTACTTGCACCTCCCCATTGTCATTAGCCTCCAGTTACCTCTCTATACACCCCCGGACCCGCCCACTCACCTCGTCCGCCAGCAACCCCACCTCTAGGAGCCACAGCGGGCGCTGGTCCCTCTCCTCCCCCAACTCTAGGTCCACCCAGTGCGGAGCATGATCAGAAATGGCTATCACCGAGTACTCCGTATCCTCCACCCTCGGAATCAGCGCCCTGCTCATGACAAAAAAGTCAATCCGGGAGTAGGCCTTGTGGACATGGGAGAAGAATGAGAATTCCCTGGCCCCCGGTCTCGCAAACCTCCATGGGTCCACCCCTCCCATCTGGTCCATGAACCCCTTCAGCACCTTGGCCGCCACCGGCCTCCTGCCCGTTCTAGACCTAGAGCGATCCAGTGCCGGGTCCAGCACCGTGTTGAAATCCCCCCCCCCCCCCCATTATCAGGCCCCCTGACTCCAGGTCTGGTATCCGGCCCAGCATGCGCCACATGAACCCCGCATCGTCCCAATTCGGGGTATATACATTGACCAACACCACCCGCTCCCCCTGCAGCTTGCCACTTACCATCACATACCTACCGCCATTGTCTGCCACAATGCTCGACGCCCCACCAAGATTGCCACCCCCTGGTTTTTGCATCCAAACCCGAATGAAACACTTGCCCTACCCACCCCTTTCTCAACCTTACCTGATCCGCCATCCTCAGGTGCGTCTCCTGAAGCATTGCCACATCCGCCTTCAGCCCCTGCAGGTGCGCAAACACCCAGGCCTGCTTGACCGGCCCATTCAGCCCCCTTACATTCCAGGTTATCAGCCGGATCAGGGTGCTACTCACCCCCCTCCCCCGCCGACTAGTCATAGCCCGTCCTAGGCCAGCCACGTGCCCGTTCCCCACAGCGGCAGACACCCGCTCCGACCTCCTCTACCAACTCCAGCTCGCCCTTGGCCATTCCAGCAGCAACCCGGTTCCCCCCGCCCCCCCAGCTAGGTCCCCCCCTAGCTGCATTGCTCCCCCCATTGCACTCCCGGAGGTCTACTGACCCCGGCCACTCCCGCCGCTCCATCGAACCCCCCCCCCCCCCAGTGTGCAACTTCCCCTTGTCCACCAGCAGGCTCTCATCTATTCCACTCCCAGCGCGGGAGAAAAGCCCGTGCTTCCCAGCTCTGGCCCCGCCCCTTCAACCCTAAGCGTGGGAAAAACCCGTGCTTTCTACTCGCCTGGCCCCGCCTCCTCTGGCGCAGCTCCCTTTCCAGGCCCGGTCCCACTACCCCCAACTCAGGCCTCTTCCCCCCCGCCCCACAGGGCCCCATCTCCCCTACCGACCATCAACCCCCCAAGCAGTTTACCTACCCCCCCCCCACGAGCCCACGCGGTGGACCCAATCAAAACAATGCACAATCAACCCCCGAGAAACAAAGAACCCCCCCTCGAAACACAACACAACAATCCCCAACCATCCCTCCACCGCGACCCCTCGTCCCCGACTCTTAGTCCGAGTCCAGCTTTTCGGCCTGAACAAAGGCACACGCCTCCTCCAGAGACTCGAAATAATGGTGTCGGTCCTTATAGGTGACCCACAGACGCACCGGCTGCAGCATACCGAACTTCACCCCCTTCCTGTGCAGCACTGCCTTCGCCTGGTTGTAACCGGCCCTCTTCTTCACCATCTCCGCGCTCTAATCCTGGTAGATCCGGACCTCCGCGTCCTCCCACCTGCTGCTCCGCTCCTTCTTGGCCCACCTTAACACACACTCCCAATCAGCAAACCGGTGGAACAGCATCAGCACCGCCTGCGGCGGCTCGCTGGGGTTGGGCCTCCTCGCCAGCACTCGGTGGGCCCCCTCCAGCTCCAAGGGCTCCTGAAAGGCCCCCGCTCCCATCAGCGAATTCAGTATGGTGACCACATAGGCCCCCATGTCCGATTCCCTCCAGCCCCTCTGGGAGACACAGGATCCGCAGGTTCTTCCGCCTCGACCAGTTCTCCATCTCCTCGAACCTCGCCTGCCATTTTTTGTGGACCGCCTCGTGCACCTTCACCGCCAGGCCCAGGATCTTGTCCTCGTTCTCCGAGACCTTCTGCCGGACCTCGCGGATCGCCGCCCCTTGGGCCGTCTGGGTCTCCAGCAGCTTATCAATTGAAGCCTCAATCGGCTCCAGCAGCTCTGCTTTCAGTTCCTTTAAACAGCGCTGGAGAAGCTCCTGCTGCTCTTGCGCCCACTGCCTCCACGCTGCCTGGTCTCCGCCCGCCGCCATCTTGGTCCTCCTCCCTCGCACTCTTCTTTGCTTCAGTGCCACTATTTTAATCGCCCCACTCCTGGTCTAATCCATACACTATCGGGGGAATGTTGCTGTCCCCTTCCCACACCGGGAAACGTCGAACAAGCGCCGTTACGGGCCCTAAAAAGAGACCAAAAGTCAGTTTTTAGCGGGAGCTGCCGAACGTGTGACTTAGCTCCACATAGCCGCAACTGGACGTCCTATTTTCAATTTGTTAAACTGAGGAAATGTTACTCACCACAGGAGTGATTACACTGATCCAATAGGTATCTTTTATTTTAAAACAAACTTTAATCACAGAATTAACCACATTAGCAACAAAGAAATAGCCTTACAGTTAACAGTTACAGCCGTTCTTAAGTAAAAGAAGAAACCTTAACTTACTTCCTAAACCTGCCATTGTATTCCAATTAACCAAACTGTCGCACCCTGGGCTTGTGCACATTCAATTCCAGACCCACTGGATCCTGAGTTGCAACACGGATGAAATTAGATTTTATATTAAGACCGGTGGCTTTGGTTGAGTTAAATTGACGACAAAAACCACAAGTAGTATTTAAACACAAATAACCTTTTATTATTAACAGTAATTATAATTAAATTGACAGAAAAATGTAACTGACTACCTAATACCTGTCCCTTTCCAATCACCCACACACTCCATATATACACTTGCATAAAGAGACAAACAATAAGGGGAAAGGTTGGTTGGGAGGTAAAGAAAATATAATAAAAGGGTAAAAGGATCTTTGATGCAGATTGATGCGTTCCAGTTAGTTTCTTTCTCAAGATTAGGCCTTCAATTGGGTACTTTCTTTTCCTTCAGCTTGTAATGATCTTCACTGCAGACACATGGAGATAGCAGGCAGCTGAGAGACGGAGAAAATACAGCTCCTCTTCCTTTGAGGGTCTAGAGGCTTCTGCCAAGTTTGTCTAATTTTAGGATTTAATATCATTTCAAGTTTAGAGCAAAGATGTCCCAGGCACTCACTGGTTTTAGAAAAATAAAGCAGTTCTTTCAGCAAGAGAGCACGTTCCTTCTCCTTCCAAGGTCTAAACACATTTGTCAAGCTCACTCAGAAAGCATCATGGACCAATCATAGACTTGGCAGGCAGAACACTGTCCATGGCTAACACAGGTTACCAGCCAAGCAATCAAACCAACGTCCTCCAAAGCTGCCTCCCTAGATCCACTCAGTGCCGAATCATCTGGTTTCCTCTCTCCAAAATAGAATACCTGGAACACAATGTCCTGACAAGCAGGCTGCTTCAGCTTGGGTCTTCTGCTTAAAGGCTGATTCCAATTATGGGTCCACGGACAAAAAATAATAAAAGAAAATGGGAACAAAGAAAATAAACAGAAAGGACTCTTACAAATCCAATATATATTAAATAGCATTCACAAATAAAGTTTAACAACTAGTGTTTCACTTGTTTTTCTCTGTGTAGAACCTTTTAGGACCAAATTGAAACACGTCTCTTCAAATCAGTATTCTACGATCTACTGACTCTTCACACAGACCGGGATCCTCTCGTTAACTACATCATCTGTACCCAAAGCATAAGGCATTATTTTGTCTCTTCTTACAAGATATCCCTCGACTTGTTTATCCAGTACCAAACACAATACCCCTCATAAATTATCTACACCCCAGGGATCCTTCAAACCTAAATAATATTCTATCTGTAAATAAGTAAACTGTTCAAGATCTATTAACAGAACACTTTTACCTTCCAATCAATGATTATCTCACTTTTATGACACCTTAATCACCACTCTCGCAATCATATTGACTGCATCTTAACCCAGGTTTTAATAACATTATTGCAAAACATATAAAATATGACCATTTCTTACTATCATCAACATGGAGAAACAATATAAAATAAAATGCACAGTTCAAAGGGGAGTTCAGGATAAGCTCATAAATAGTCAAAGAGTAGGAATAGAAAGAATAGGGCCGATTAGGGAGTAAAACGGGGACTTGCAAGTGGAGATAGGAGAAATAGCAGAGGTACTAAATGAGTACTGTGCACTTTCCTTACAAAGGAACAAGGTGCTGTAGTCACCTGGGTTGGCCACTTCCCGACTTAAAATGGAGAACTGCAAAGACTGAAGGGAAATTCAGCCAACACAGGCAAAGACTAGCAAGCACAGAAATCATGTGTATTGAAACCTGCAAAAAACCAGACAGCACTGAAACCAGCAGCCATCTGCATAGTAATGAGCAATTCCAAGGCACAATTGCAACAGTTAAGGTGAATAAAGCCAAGCCAGACTCCTCAGCGCCAGCAGGAGCCAAGACAAAGGAAGGCCAACGGACATTTAGGGACCGCCCAGCGATCAGGGAACAACTCCAGTATTGGAGAAATCGATCCAAGTGATCAGAACGCAGTCCAATCATTTGGAACCAGGTACGGGGTCCGGCCCAAAGGGCGGGAAGCCATTGGGAACTATAAAGTAAAGCCCCCAAGTTCAAATCGTCCTTCTTGACTGGGTCACTCAGCAACCCCTGAGAGTGAACTGTCCAGCGGCCGCCAACCAAGTAAGTCTCAAGTCAACGCTCGCTACGAGATAGGCGCTCCTAGCTACCAGTCCATACCAGCTTTTGAATTCTGCAGACTCAGTACTTGAACGAAAGGCCATTTGTTCCCCTGACCTGGTGGGCCAGTCCGAAGCTAAGTATAGGCCTTTTAGTGATAGGAATAGTCTAGAAAGTAGAGCTTATGCATGAGTAGTGATTTACTGTGTATAATAAATGTGTTTTGATTAGAATCTTACTAATTGGTGTGTTGAGTTATTGATCAGTCCTTGAACTTGAACCTCGTGGCGGTATCCTAAAGATACCTGGCGACTCTAGAGCAAAGGTTAAACAAACAGAGCAAATTACGAATTAAGAGCCAACCAAAAGTTAGCAACAATGCTACCCCAGCAGCGGTGAGAGGAGATAACTGAATTTACAATTGAGCAGGAGGAGGCATCAAAAAGGCTATCTTTACTTAAAATTCATAAAGTACCGGGGCCAGATGTGATACATTCAAGGGTACGGAGGGAAGTGAGAGTGGAAATTGCAGAGGCACTAGGGATAATCTTTGTCTGCCTTAGACACAGTGATGTGCCAGAAGACTGGAGAATTGTGAATGTTACATCCATGTTCAAAAAGGGATACAATGATAAAGCCGATAGGGGAACCTCTGGAAACTATAATTTGGGACAAAATTAATAGTCACTTAGGCAAGTGAAGGATAATTAAGGAAAACCAGCATGGATTCATTAAGGCAAAATCATATTCAACCAACATGCTAGAGCTTTTCTTGAGGTAACAGAAAAGGTTGATGAGGGCAATGCTATTGATGTGGCGTTTGATAGGCATTTGATACAGCGCCACACAACAGACTTGGGAGCAAAATCCTGGTTCGTGAAATAAAAGGGAAAGTAGGCACTAGGATAAGAAATTGACTGTGTGTCGGGAAACAGAGAGAAGTGATAAGTAGTTGCTTTTCAGATTAGAGGAAAGCTTGCAGTGGAATTCCCAGGGATCAGTGTTGGACACTTGCTCTTCCTGATATATATTAAGAACCTAAACTGATGTTCAGGGCATGATTTCAAAATGTGCAGATGATACAAAGATTGGAAATGTTGTCAGCTGTGATGAGGATAGTCTTGAACTTCAAAAGGATATGTTGGTGGGTTGGGCAAACAAATGGCAGATGATGTTCAATGCACAGAAGTGTGAGATGATTCACTTTGGGAGGCACAATATGGAGAGACAATACAAGACAAAGGGAGAAACTCTAAAGAAAGTGCAGGAACAAAGATGTATATGTACATGTCATTGACGATGGCAGTGCATGTTGAGAGATCAGTTAAAGCAGGCATTGTCAAACTCAGAGGTGCGACCCGCGGGTGGATCGCGGGCGGGTGTTGGGAGGGTCACGGAGCCATCCGTTGCAGCGCTCCCGATCGCGCAAATCTGCACGCAGCAATAGGGTGTTAAAAATGCCAGCTGCAAGCAGCCTTCAAAATGTCCGCGAACATGTAAAAAATATCTGGCCGCACTGCGCATGCGTGCCAGATCATCAGTGTGCATGCGTTAAAGTATGCGCATGCGCGCCGATGATCGGGTACGCATGCGCAGTGCGGCCGCTTTTTTTTTTAAACAGTCGCAGCTTTTTGTTTTACAAGTTCGGGGGGTTTTATTTATTTTGTTCATTTAACTTTTATTTTTCTCATTTATTTTATTCATTTTTTTTTACAGGTTCGGGGGGGGGGGGTTTAATTGATAAAATTTTGGGGAAAAAATGTAGAACTTTGGACTGATGGAGACTCCATACTTTCCGACACCGGAAGGCTTCACCTTCATCCAACAGGTTCCATTGGAGGAGTGTGTACGAGGGCCAAAGGGACCCAAAACCATTTCCTCCATTTTTGTCAGCAGCAAACAAGGTAAGAGAAAATGATGGGTCGCAAAGGTCAGCCGGATTGGGTCCCGAATGTTGGCCGGTTGGTAAAAATGGGTCCCTGGAAAAAAGGTTTGAAGGACACTGAGTTAAAGCATACAGAATATTAGCCTTTATTAATAGGGACATTGAAGCCTCCTATAGATCTCCTGAAACCCCCATTCACCGCCACCAGAACCAATACCTTTGCCGTCCTTCACTCTGCCAATCTCCCTCGCCGCCTCCTGCTTCCTGAGCTGGTGGGCCAGCATCCTGCTAGCCTTCTCATACACTGGCCCTCTGCAACTACCCCACTTCCTTCCTCATGGACACCAGCACAAATTCCATCTGGAGCTTCTGTCTCTCCTTCAACAAGCCAGCCTCCAGGGCCTCCACGTACCTTCTGTCCACACGCATAATCGCGTCCGCCAACCTTGACGTTTCTGCTCACTCCGCCCTCTCCCTGTGAGCACAAATTGATATAAACTCCCCCCGACCACTCCTCGAGTGCCTCCCATAGCATGGCAGCCATGGTACTTCCACGTACTCCCCGATGGCATCCCTCACCCGCTCACTCACCTCCGCTAGCAGCCCCACATCCAACCTCCACTGCCCACCCCCCCCTCCCCCCACCCCCCCCCTCCCAACCCGGTCAACTCAAGTCCACCCCACCTACCCGGTCCACTCGCAAGTCCATCCAATGCGGCAGGTAATCTGAGACCACGATCGCCGAATATCCCGAGTCCATCAGCAATTACCCACCACCCAAAAATCAATCCGCGAGTAAACCATGCACATGGGTGAAGTATGAAAACTCCTTTGCCCTCGGTCTCCCAAATCCCCATGCGCTCCATAAACACCTGCACCTTCTTCGCCGCCACCGACACTGACCCGATTTCGAACTCGACCAGTCCATCCCCCGATCAATACCGTGTTAAAGTTCTCCCCCTCCCCATAATCAGCCGGTGCGAGTTCAGTTTCGGCTTCTTCCCCAATACTCGCCACACGGTGGTTAGCACAGTTGCTTCCCAGCTCCAGGGTCCCAGATTCGATTCCTGCTTGGGTCACTGTCTGTGTGGAGTTTGCACGTTCTCCCCGTGCCTGCGTGGGTTTCCTCCGGGTGCTTTGGTTCCTCCCACAGTCCAAAAATGTGCAGGTTAGAACATAGAACATAGAACATTACAGCGCAGTACACGCCCTTCGGCCCTCGATGTTGCGCCGACCTGTGAAGGTTAGGAGGATTGGCCATGATAAATTGACGGCCAAAAATGTTAGGTGAGGTTATTGAGTTACGGTGATAGCGTGGAGGCGTGGGCTTAGGTAGGGTGCTCTTTCCAAAGGCTGGTGCAGACTCGATTGGCCAAATGGCCTCCTGCATTGCAAAATCTATGATAAACTCCACATTGTCTCAATTTGGGGCATAAACATGAACAAGGACCAATGGCATCACTTCCAATTTCCCACTTACCATCACAAACCTTCCGCCCCCTCCGAATACGATACAATATTCCCCACCTCAAACGCCACACGCTTATTGACCAACACCACCACCCCACGTGTCTTCATATCCAACCCAGAATGGAAAATTTGCCCTACCCACCCTTTTCTTAGCCTTGTCTGGTCCACAATCTTCAGATGTGTCTCTTGCAAAAAGACCACATCCGCCTTCAAATTCCTCAGATGCGCAAAAACACGTGACCGTTTGACTGGCCCATTCAGCACCCTTATGTTCCATGTGACCAGCCTGGTCAGAGGGCATCTCTCTCTCTCTCTTTCCCCCCCCCCCCCCCCCCGCCTTCGCTCGCTCACCTCTTAGCCAACAGTGCAAGAATAAAAAACAGAAGAAAATCAACAACAAAAAAGTCTAAAAGGTGCACACACCCACTCATCACCTTGAAACATCTCGGAAGGAAAAGAGTTCCCCAATCGCCAACCGAACAAACAATGCAAAAATTACCAAAGAACCAGAGGAAAAAAAATGGGAAAAGCATATTCATCGCCACATCTCTTTCCACAGTTCATTGTCCTCCTGATACTCTAGTCTCTCACAAATTCCATCAGCTCTTCTGGTGTTCCAAAATAGTGCTCTTTATTATTAAAGGTCACCCAGAGGTGAGCCGGGTACAGCATCCCAAACGACAACCCCTTTTTAAAGAGGCAGCCGATTAAACCCGATTAAACCCGGCCCTCCTCTTCGTCAAATCCGGTCCCAGGTCCTGATACGCTCGCAGCTCACTCCCCTCCCAGGTGCATCTCCTTGTCTGCCTCACCCATCTGAGAATCTTTTCCTTATCTAGAAACTGGTGAAGACGCACGACCATTAGTGCCCTGTGCAGTCGGTCGACCTCCAGGGACCAGCCAAAGGCTCCGTCTCCCATCAGCGTTTCCAACATTCCAGCCACATATGTGGCAGCGTCCACTCCCTTGATGCCTTCTCAGGTTCTGCCTCCAGGAGCGGTTCTCAAGGTCCTCCACCTTTTCCTGCAGCCGCTTCTGGGTATCTCGCATTATTCTCACCTCGGCAGCACGGTAGCCTTGTGGATAGCACAATTGCTTCACAGCTCCAGGGTCCCAGGTTCGATTCTGGCTTGGGTCACTGTCTGTGCGGAGTCTGCACGTTCTCCCCGTGTCTGCGTGGGTTTCCTCCGGGTGCTCCGTTTCCTCCCACAGTCCAAAGATGTGCGGGTTAGGTGGATTGGCCATGATAAATTACCCTTAGTGTCCAAAATTGCCCTTAGTGTTGGGTGGGGTTACTGGGTTATGGGGATAGGGTGGCGGTGTTGACCTTGGGTAGGGTGCTCTTTCCAAGAGCCGGTGCAGACTCGATGGGCTGAATGGCCTCCTTCTGCTCTGTAAATTCTATGATAATCGGCCGCCAATGAAGCCAACTGCTCCTCGTGCTCCCCCACTGCCTCAACTTTCTGGATGGCCTGACCCTGGGACTCCAGCCTCTGCGCCACTCTGTCGATTCCTGACTTCAGCAGGTCTACAGCCTTGGCTAGGTCCTCATGGGCCTCTCTCCTCTGCTGGCTGAATTCTCATTTAAGAAGTCCACCAGTTGGTCCATCGACCATTGGTTAGGCACGTAGGCCTGTATTCTCCACCTACTTAAGCTGTGGCCCACAAAGATCCCACTGCTCCCGCTGCTCTTTTTCTTGACCCACTTCTGGTCCGTGGATCCATCCACCAGTCCCACCTGTGGAGTGGGACTTCCCTCTGGCAAGCCCTACACCTTTTTCAGCCACACATCCACCCTCCGAACAGGAAAAGGTCGGAAACAATTTCCTCGAGCGCGAGCTGCCAAATGTGCGATCGCTCCCACCAGGGTTTTTCTAGGGGTACACATCTCCAAAAATCTGTCCTGGTCCACCCACGTTGACGATACCACCAAGAAAGCACAACAGCGCTGATAGAAAACTAAGGAAATTCGGCATGTCCACATTAACTCTTACCAACTTTTACAGATGCACCATAGAAAGCATCCTATCTGGCGGCATCACAGCCTGGTATGGCAACTGCTTGGCCCAAGACCGCAAGAAACTTCTGAGAGTCGTGAACACAGCCCAGTCCAACACAAAAACCAGCCTCCCATCCATTGACTCCATCTACACCTCCCGCTGCCTGGGGAAAGCGGGGAGCATAATCAAAGACCACTCCCACCCGACTTACTCACTCTTCCAACTTCTTCCATCGGGCAGGAGATACAAACGTCTGAGAACCCGCACGAACAGACTCAAAAACAGCTTCTTCCCTGCTGTTACCAGACTCCTAAACGACTCTCTTATGGACTGACCCGATTAACACTACACCCCTGTATGCTTCACCCGATCCCGGATGTACCCCATTATGTATTTTTGTTTCTTTTCTTTTCATGTACTTAATGATCTTGGTTAAAACATGGTAAAAGGATGGTCACGACTGGGAGTTAAATATCCAAGAGTATCAAACTATACGGAAGTATAGAGTGGATGGTAAGGGAGGTGGTGTAGCTCTGTTATTTAAGGATGACATCCGGGCAATAGTACGGGATGACATCGGTGCTATGGAGGATAAGGTTGAATCCATTTGGGTGGAAATCAGGAATAGTAAGGCGAAAAAGTCACTGATAGGAGTAGTCTACAGGCCACCAAATAGTAACGTTATGGTGGGGCAGGCAATAATCAAAGAAATAACGGATGCGTGTAGAAATGGTAGAGTTTATAGAATGTATCCGCAATAGTTTCCTAGAACAGTATGTAATAGAACTTACGAGGGAACAAGCGGTCCTCGATCTGGTCCTGTGTAATGAGACAGGATTGATTCATGATCTCATAGTTAGGGATCCTCTCGGAAGGAGCGATCACAATATGTTCGAATTTAAAATACAGATGGAGGGTGAGAAGGTAAAATCAAACACTAGTGTTTTGTGCTTAAACAAAGGAGATTACAATGGGATTATAGAAGAACTAGCTAAGATAGACTGGGAGCAAAGACTTTATGGTGAAACAGTTTTTTTTAAATTAAATATTTTATTGAAAATTTTTGGTCAACCAACACAGTACATTGTGCATCCTTTACACAATATTATAACAGCACAAATAACAATGACCTATTTTATATAAACAAAAAATGAATAAATAATAAATAACAAAAATGAAAACTAGCCCTAATCGGCAACTGCCTTGTCACAAGTAACACTCTCCAAAAATATAATTTAACAGTCCAATATATAATTATCTGTGGCAACGACCTATACATACTATACAGTATATATTAACAACCCTGAGAGTCCTTCTGTTTCCTCCTCCCCCCCCCCCCCCCCCCCCCGATCCTGGGCTGCTGCTGCTGCCTTCTTTTTCCCATTCCGTCTATCTATCCGCGAGGTATTCGACGAACGGTTGCCACCGCCTGGTGAACCCTTGAGCCGACCCCCTTAGGACGAACTTAATCCGCTCTAGCTTTATAAACCCCGCCATGTCATTTATCCAGGTCTCCACCCCCGGGGGCTTGGCTTCTTTCCACATTAGCAATATCCTGCGCCGGGCTACTAGGGACGCAAAGGCCAAAACATCGGCCTCTCTCGCCTCCTGCACTCCCGGCTCTTGTGCAACCCCAAATATAGCCAACCCCCAGCTTGGTTCGACCCGGACCCCCACTACTTTTGAAAGCACCTTTGTCACCCCCATCCAAAACCCCCGTAGTGCCGGGCATGACCAAAACATATGGGTATGATTCGCTGGGCTTCTCGAGCACCTCGCACACCTTTCCTCCACCCCAAAAAATTTACTGAGCCGTGCTCCAGTCATATGTGCCCTGTGTAATACTTTAAACTGAATCAGGCTTAGCCTGGCACACGAGGACGACGAGTTTACCCTGCTTAGGGCATCTGCCCACAGCCCCTCCTCGATCTCCTCCCCCAGCTCTTCTTCCCATTTCCCTTTTAGTTCATCTACCATAGTCTCCCCTTCGTCCCTCATTTCCCTATATATATCTGACACCTTACCATCCCCCACCCATGTCTTTGAGATCACTCTGTCCTGCACCTCTTGTGTCGGGAGCTGCGGAAATTCCCTCACCTGTTGCCTCGCAAAAGCTCTCAGTTGCATATACCTGAATGCATTCCCTTGGGGCAACCCATATTTCTCGGTCAGCGCTCCCAGACTCGCGAACTTCCCATCCACAAATAGATCTTTCAGTTGCGTTATTCCTGCTCTTTGCCACATTCCATATCCCCCATCCATTCCCCCCGGGGCAAACCTATGGTTGTTTCTTATCGGGGACCCCCCCCAAGGCTCCAGGCTTTCCCCTATGCCGTCTCCACTATCCCCAAATCTTCAGTGTAGCCACCACCACCGGGCTTGTGGTGTAGTTCCTCGGTGAGAACGGCAATGGGGCTGTCACCACAGCCTGTAGGCTAGTCCCCCTACAGGACGCCCTCTCTAATCTCTTCCACGCCGCTCCCTCCTCCTCTCCCATCCACTTACTCACCATTGAAATATTAGCGGCCCAATAATACTCACTTAGGCTCGGTAGTGCCAGCCCCCCCCTATCCCTGCTACGCTGTAAGAATCCCTTCCTCACTCTCGGGGTCTTCCCGGCCCAGACAAAACCCATGATGCTCTTTTCAATCCTTTTAAAAAAAGCCTTCGTGATCACCACCGGGAGGCACTGAAACACAAAGAGGAATCTCGGGAAGACCACCATCTTAACCGCCTGCACCCTCCCTGCCATTGACAGGGATACCATATCCCATCTCTTGAAATCTTCCTCCATCTGTTCCACCAACCGCGTTAAATTTAACCTGTGCAATGTGCCCCAATTCTTAGCTATCTGGATCCCCAGGTAACGAAAGTCCCTTGTTACCTTCCTCAACGGTAGGTCCTCTATTTCTCTACTCTGCTCCCCTGGATGCACCACAAACAACTCACTTTTCCCCATGTTCAATTTATACCCTGAAAAATCCCCAAACTCCCCAAGTATCCGCATTATTTCTGGCATCCCCTCCGCCGGATCCGCCACGTATAGTAGCAAATCGTCCGCATACAAAGATACCCGGTGTTCTTCTCCTCCCCTAAGTACTCCCCTCCACTTCTTGGAACCCCTCAACGCTATCGCCAGGGGCTCAATCGCCAGTGCAAACAATAATGGGGACAGAGGGCATCCCTGCCTTGTCCCTCTATGGAGCCGAAAATATGCAGATCCCCGTCCATTCGTGACCACGCTCGCCACTGGGGCCCTATACAACAGCTGCACCCATCTAACATACCCCTCTCCAAAACCAAATCTCCTCAACACCTCCCACAAATAATCCCATTCCTCTATCAAATGCTTTCTCGGCATCCATCGCCACTACTATCTCCGTTTCTCCCTCTGGTGGGGCCATCATCATTACCCCTAACAACCTCCGTATATTCGTGTTCAGCTGTCTCCCCTTCACAAACCCAGTTTGGTCCTCGTGGACCACCCCCGGGACACATTCCTCTATTCTCATTGCCATTACCTTGGCCAGGACCTTGGCATCTACATTCAGGAGGGAAATAGGTCTGTAGGACCCGCATTGTAGCGGATCCTTTTCCTTCTTTAAGAGAAGCGATATCGTTGCTTCAGACATAGTCGGGGGCAGTTGTCCCCTTTCCTTTGCCTCATTAAAGGTCCTCGTCAGTACCGGGGCGAGCAAGTCCACATATTTTCTATAGAATTCGACTGGGAATCCATCCGGTCCCGGGGCCTTTCCCGCCTGCATGCTCCTAATTCCTTTCACCACTTCTTCTACCTCGATCTGTGCTCCCAGTCCCACCAGGCCGATCCAAGAAGCCCATCATTCTCTCCCTCCCCTCCGGGGGTTGAGCTTCATATAATTTTTTATAAAATGTCTTGAACACTCCATTCACTCTCTCCGCTGCCCGCTCCATCTCTCCTTCCTCATCCCTCACTCCCCCTATTTCCCTCGCTGCTCCCCTTTTCCTCAATTGGTGTGCCAGCAACCTGCTCGCCTTCTCCCCATATTCGTACTGTACACCCTGTGCCTTCCTCCATTGTGCCTCTGCAGTGCCTGTAGTCAGCAAGTCAAATTCCACATGTAGCCTTTGCCTTTCCCTGTACAGTCCCTCCTCCGGTGCTTCCGCATATTGTCTGTCCACCCTCAGAAGTTCTTGCAGCAACCGCTCCCGTTCCTTACTCTCCTGCTTCCCTTTATGTGCCCTTATTGATATCAGCTCCCCTCTAACCACCGCCTTCAACGCCTCCCAAACCACTCCCACCTGGACCTCCCCATTATCATTGAGTTCCAAGTACTTTTCAATGCACCCCCTCACCCTTAGACACACCCCCTCATCCGCCATTAGTCCCATGTCCATTCTCCAGGGTGGGCGCCCTCCTGCTTCCTCCCCTATCTCCAAGTCCACCCAGTGTGGAGCGTGATCCGAAATGGCTATAGCCGTATACTCCGTTCCCCTCACCTTCGGGATCAATGCCCTACCCAGCACAAAAAAGTCTATGCGCGAGTAGACTTTATGGACATAGGAGAAAAACGAGAACTCCTTACTCCTAGGTCTACTAAATCTCCACGGGTCTACACCTCCCATCTGCTCCATAAAATCTTTAAGCACCTTGGCTGCTGCCGGCCTCCTTCCAGTCCTGGACTTCGACCTATCCAGCCCTGGTTCCAACACCGTATTAAAATCTCCCCCCATTATCAGCTTTCCCGTCTCTAGGTCCGGAATGCGTCCTAGCATCTGCCTCATAAAATTGGCATCATCCCAGTTCGGGGCATATACGTTTACCAAAACCACCGTCTCCCCCTGTAGTTTGCCACTCACCATCACGTATCTGCCCCCGTTATCCGCCACTATAGTCTTTGCCTCGAACATTACCCGCTTCCCCACTAATATAGCCACCCCCCTGTTTTTCGCATCTAGCCCCGAATGGAACACCTGCCCCACCCATCCTTTGCGCAGCCTAACCTGGTCTATCAGTTTCAGGTGCGTTTCCTGTAACATAACCACATCTGCCTTAAGTTTCTTAAGGTGTGCGAGTACCCGTGCCCTCTTTATCGGCCCGTTCAGCCCTCTCACGTTCCACGTGATCAGCCGAGTTGGGGGGCTTCCTACCCCCCCCCCCCCCTTGTCGATTAGCCATCACCTTTTTCCAGCTCCTCACCCAGTTCCCACGCAGCTGTATCTCCCCCAGGCGGTGCCCCCCCGCCCATCCTCTCCCGTACCCGCTCCCCCCTCTCCCCAGCAGCAGCAACCCAGTAATTCCCCCCCCCCACCCCCCCCGCTAGATCCCCCGCTAGCGTAATTACTCCCCCCATGTTGCTCCCAGAAGTCAGCAAACTCTGGCTGACCTCGGCTTCCCCCCGTGACCTCGGCTCGCACCGTGCGACGCCCCCTCCTTCCTGCTTCTCTATTCCCGCCATAATTATCATAGCGCGGGAACCAAGCCCGCGCTTCTCCCTTGGCCCCGCCCCCAATGGCCAACGCCCCATCTCCTCTACCTCCCCACCTCCCCCCATCACCACCTGTGGGAGAGAGAAAAGTTACCACATCGCAGGATTAGTACATAAAACCCCTCTGCCCCCCACATTCGCCCCACCACTTTGTTCGAACGTTCTTTTTAATAACCCATTCATTCCAGTTTTTCTTCCACAATAAAAGTCCGCGCTTCATCCGCCGTCTCAAATTAGTGGTGCCTCCCTCGATATGTGACCCACAGTCTTGCCGGTTGCAGCATTCCGAATTTTATCTTCTTTTTATGAAGCACCGCCTTGGCCCGATTAAAGCTCGCCCTCCTTCTCGCCACCTCCGCACTCCAGTCTTGATAAACGCGGATCACTGCGTTCTCCCATTTACTGCTCCGAGTTTTCTTCGCCCATCTAAGGACCATTTCTCTATCCTTAAAACGGAGGAATCTCACCTCTATGGCTCTGGGAATTTCTCCTGCTCTCGGCCCTCGCGCCATAACTCGGTATGCTCCCTCCACCTCCAACGGTCCTGCCGGGGCCTCCGCTCCCATTAACGAGTGCAGCATCGTGCTCACATATGCCCCGACGTCCGCTCCCTCCACACCTTCAGGAAGACCAAGAATCCTCAGGTTGTTCCTCCTTGCGTTATTTTCCAGTGCCTCCAACCTTTCCACACATCGTTTCTGATGTGCCTCCTGCGTCTCCGTCTTCACCACCAGGCCCTGTATATCGTCCTCATTCTCGGCTGCCTTCGCCTTCACGACCCGAAGTTCCCGCTCCTGGGTCTTTTGTTCCTCCTTTAGCCCTTCGATCGCCTGTAGTATCGGGGCCAACAGCTCTTTCTTCATTTCCTTTTTTATCTCTTCCACACAGCATTTCAAGAACTCTTGTTGTTCAGGGCCCCATGTTAAACTGCCACCTTCCGACGCCATCTTGGTTTTTGCTTGCCTTCCTTGCCGCTGTTCCAAAGGATCCACTGCAATCCGGCCACTTTCTCCTCCTTTTTTCATCCGTATCCAGGGGGGACTCCCTTCTGGTTTACCGCACAGTGTTTTCAGCCGTCAAAATTGCCGTTGGGGCTCCTATCAAGAGCCCAAAAGTCCGTTTCACAGGGAGCTGCCGAAACGTGCGACTCAACTGGTCATCGCCGCACCCGGAAGTCCCATGGTGAAACAGTTGAGGAACAATGGAGAACCTTCAAGCGATTTTTCACAGTGCTCAGCAAAGATTTATACCAACAAAAAGGAAGGACGGTAGAAAGAGGGAAAATCGACCGTGGATATCTAAGGAAATAAGGGAGAGTATCAAATTGAAGGAAAAAGCATACAAAGTGGCAAAATTAGTGGGAGACTAGAGGACTGGGAAATCTTTAGGGGGCAACAGAAAGCTACTAAAAATGCTATAAAGAAGAGTAAGATAGATTATGAGAGTAAACTTGCTCAGAATATAAAAACAGAGAATAGTTTCTACAAATATATAAAACAAAAAAGAGTGGCTAAGGTAAATATTGATCCTTTAGAGGATGAGAAGTAAGATTTAATAATGGGAGATGAGGAAATGGTTGAGGAACTGAACAGGTTTTTTGGGTCGGTCTTCACAATGGAAGACACAAATAACATGCCAGTGACTGATGGAAATGAGGCTATGACGGTGAGGACCTTGAGATGATTGTTATCACTAAGGAGGTAGTGTGGGCAAGCTAATGGGGCTAAAGGTAGACAAGTATCCTGGCCCTGATGGAATGCATCCCAGAGTGCTAAAAGAGATGGCTAGGGAAATTGCAAATGCACTGGTGATAATTTATCAAAATTCACTCTATTCTGGGGTGGTCCCGGTGGATTGGAAATTAGCAAACGTGACACCACTGTTCAAAAAAGGAGCTAGCCAGAAAGCGGGTAACTATAGGCCAGTTAGCATAACTTCGGTAGTAGGGAAGATGTTGGAATCTATCATCAATGAAGAAATAGCAAGGCATCTGAATGGAAATTGTCCCATTGGGCAGACACAGCACGGGTTCATAAAGGGCAGGTCGTGCCTAACTAATTTAGTGGAATTGTTTGAGGACATTACCAGTGTGGTAGATAACAGGGAGCCAATGGATGTGGTATATCTGGATTTCTAGAAAGCTTTTGGCAAGGTGCCACACAAAAGGTTGCTGCATAAGATAAAGATGCATGGCATTAAGGGTAAAGTAGTAGCATGGATAGAGGATTGGTTAATCAATAGAAAGCAAAGAGTGGGGATTAATGGGTGTTTCTCTGGTTGGCAATCAGCAGATAGTGGTGTCCCTCAGGGATCAGTGTTGGGCCCACAATTGTTCACAATTTACATAGATGATTTGGAGTTGGGGACCAAGTGCAATGTGTCCAAGTTTGCATACGACACAAGATGAATGGTAAAGCAAAAAGTGCAGGGATACCGGAAGTCTGCAGAGGGATTTAGATAGGTAAAGTGAATGGGCTAGGGTCTGGCAGATGGAATACAATGTTGACAAATGTGAGGTTATCCATTTTGGTAGGAATAACAGCAAAAGGGATTATTATTTAAATGATAAAATATTAAAACATTCTGCTGTGCAGAGAGACCAGGGTGTTCTAGTGCATGAGTCGCAAAAAGTTGTTTTACAGGTGCAACAGCTGATTAAGAAGGCAAATGGAGTTTTGTCCTTCATTGCTAGAGGGATGGAGTTTAAGACTAGGGAGGTTAATCCCTGAGTTGAGGGGGTTGGATTACGAAGAGTGGTTGAGTAGACTGGGATTGTACTTGTTGAAATTTAGAAGGATGCAGGGGGGATCTTATAGAAACATAAAATTATAAAGGGAATAGACAGGATAGATGCTGGAAGGTTGTTTCCACTGGCGGGTGAAAGCAGAACTAGGGGGCATAGCCTCAAAATAAGGGGAAGTAGATTTAGGACTGAGTTTAGGAGGAACTTCTTCACCCAAAGGGTTGTGAATCTATGGAATTCCTTGCCCAGTGAAGCAGTTGAGGATCCTTCATTAAATGTTTTTAAGATAAAGATAGATAGTTTTTTGAAGAATAGAGGGATTAAGGGTTCTGGTGTTCGGGCCGGAAAGTGGAGCTGAGGCCACAAAAGATCAGCCATGATCTCATTGAATGGCAGAGCAGGCTCGAGGGGCCAGATGGCCTACACCTGCTCCTAGTTCTTATGATCTGTAGAGCTGCTCGCAGAAAAATACTTTTCACTGTACCTCGGTACACGTAACAATAAATAAAATCTAATCCAAAATCCAACCATGGCCGCCACTGGAAGTCCTAATAGGGACATTGAATAAGGAGATCATGTTGAACTCGTATTTTAGTTAGGCCTCATCTGGAGTACTGCATCCTGTTCTGGATGCCATACTCCAGAAAGAATGTGAAGGCATTGGAGAAATTACAGAGGAGATTCAGAAGAATGATTGCAGGGCGAAAGATATGGGGACAGATTGGAGAGGTTAGGACTGTTTTCCTTGGAGAAAAGAAGGCTGAGAGGAGACTTGTTAGCAATATTCAGAATCCTAAGGGGTATGGACAGGTAAATAGTGAGAAACTGTTCCCATTCAAGAGAGCATCAAGAACTAGAGAGCGCAGATTCAAAATAGCTGGCACAAGGAGTAAAAAGTGATGGAAGGAAAAATAATTTCACCTAGAGGGTATTTGATGTAATGAACAAACTTCCCGAGAGGGTGATGGCGGCAGATCTGATCGAGGTATGCAAAAGAAAATTGGATTGCTAACAATGTACAAGGTTAAGGGGATACGGCAGGGGAGTGGGTATAATGTTCTTTCAGAGAGGACTCAGTGAAGACTCAATGGGCCGAACGCCCTCCTTCTGCACCGTAAAGATTTTGTGATTCTGCAGAGCAGAAGGACATAGGCTTATATATGCATACATCATTGAAGGTGGCAGGACAGGTCGAGAGTGTGCCTAATAAAGCATACAGTATCCTAGGCATTATTAATGCTGGCACAGAATACAAGAGCAAGACGATTATGGTCCACTTATATAAGACACTAGTTCAGCCTCAGCTGAAGTATTGCATCCAGGTCTGGCACTGTATTTTAGGAAGGATGTGAAAGCACTGGACAGGGTGCAGTAATTATTCAAGAGAATGGTTCCAGATGTCAGTTATGAAAATAGATTGCAGAAGTTAGGACTATATTCCTTGGAGAATAAAGGGCTGAGAAGAGATCTGATACAGGTATTCAAAGTCATGAGGAGTTTGGACAGGGTAAATAGAGTAGAACTGTTTCCACTTGTGAAAGGATCGAGAATAAGAGGGAGCAGATTTAAAGTCAATTGGTAGAAGAAGCAAGTGACATGAGGGAAACCTTTTTCACACAGGGAATGGTTAAGATCTGGAATGCACTACCTGAGAGTGTGGTGGAGTCAGGTTCAGTTGAAGCATTGAAAAGGAAATTAAAAGGAAGAATTTACACGGTGCGGTAATGAGAAGGCAGGAGAATAGCAGTCAGTGCAGACACGATGGGCCAAATGGCCCCTTCTACAGTGTAAACATTCTGTTGAGAATGTGCTAAGTAAATGAGTACTACTTTCAATATAGCATCTTGCTTTGATTTTTTTTCTACCTTGTGCTCTCTGATTTGATTATTACAGGCCTCAACCACCCTATAATGTCTCTTCTCGGTAATCATTTATCATGCATGAGCCTTAAATGTGTTTGTTTGCAGGCTATTTGATATTAAAGATCCGGAACATTTCAATTTTGCCCTCACAACCACCCATACTCTGACTTTCGCACAAGAAAATATTATTTTTTATTAAAACAGTAACCCTGCCTAACTTTTTTTCCTTCCTTGCTTTTGGACATGGAGATCAGTTGATCATTCCAAGATTGGGATCAGGTGACCTTGCAGAGGGGGGGGGGGGGGTGAGAAATCAACTTGTGTTGTCCTGTTCAGTTGGGTATTTAGCAGCTCAAGTATAAGTACACAACTCTGTTTCATCAGGCCATTCAGGAACTCTGACCTTGCAGGGACCACATCATCTCTCCCTTTTCTCAAATGGTCTAAGACTGAAAATTGAGACTAGATGATTTTTGGTAGCACAGTCAGTCTCAGAACAAAGAACAGAAAGAATTGGAAACACAAGAAATGGAGCTCAACTTGCTTTCTCCTCCGAAGTCCTCAATAAGGGGATTTAGAATCATGAATCCATTTTTGTAAGCTTGTTGCACTACAACCGTCCTAGTCCCCTGCCACCTCATGAATGTTTACGGTGTGATATGGTCTAATGCATTGAAGATTATAATGAACTCTGAATCTATATCCTGTTCATTCATTCTTCCCTTGCATTAAGAGCAACATCTCAAACCAATCAACTGATAACATTTTAAAATTGGTTAAGTTTGAGATCTCTCAACAGTCCAAAATTGAATTTCTCTTTTAAGTCAATCTGTAAAGTGATTTGAAACTGCTATCAACTAGCGAACACTGGCTATTACTAGAGTTTCCTGCACTAGCAGATTTATTAAAGATCCAAGCTATATTAATTTATGGTCTGAGTAAACGGCTTAAAATAAGTTACATTTGTGGGATATGGTGGTTACCTAAATGGGAAATTGAAATTATCAGTAATCATAAGAGCTTTAAGTAGACAGGAGGGGCACAAAACTTAAAACAAACATCTTAGAAAATATTTTATTGTAAAATATATTCAAATCTACAAAGGCATTTGATTTCTTTTGCCATTAAGACTATGTTAATAAATTATCTCAAATTACAATACACAGGAAATTTACACAGTAAAAACAGAATTAAAATATATTTCCATCTATTGCACAAGTGCATAGTACTTCAAATATTTTATACTTAAACATTTTGATATGATTAAACAGCACAAGTAAAACATTTGAAACTGTGAACATTGTTCAACTAAAAATGAACTAATGGAATAACAACAAAGAGCATGAAGCAGTCCAATTGGTTCCCAGGGCACTTGAGTCCATAGCACAAAAAAAATCTCATTCAGCAAAATAGGCACATCACTCATTCAGCTAATAGGATAGGTGTATGCAAAATGCCATCTGCTGCAACTGCAGATGTTCATTTGAGGATTGGCTTCAGGAACATTCTTGATACAGAGAAGAGGAATCATTACTCTGCGTCTAAGCATGATCCAGTTGACTTTGAGTGCTTGATGTTGACATGATCATTGGCCCTCACAATGAGTGCAAAATTGACCAAGAAAAAAAATGATCTTCATTGGTACATGAGGGGGGGGGGGAAAAAACAAACATTGAAATTACATCTTGAAACTAACTTGATTCTGAGTCAAGTTTATTATTTTAGTTTACCTTGATCCAATAATTATCTCCTATTAGGATCTGTATGAATATCGTAGAAGCATGCCTTTCATTGTGAGGATGATGAGATGAAAAATGTAACTGGCCTATCTGGAGATACTTCAATTATTAAAATTTAATATTTTAAACAGCTTACTCAGCACTAAAGTAAAGGAACAGGTATCCATCCAGTGTTCTGATGACATTCATACTAAAAAAATAGCACAAGATGACTGTATCAAAACTCTACAATATACAAAACAGCCACTGGTACAAGGACAATAAAACAATGAAGGGAGATTCCATTTCAACGCAATGCAAAAACGCAGATTAGGCTCAAAAATATTTTGAGCTTTTTCTGCAGTATTTATCTCAGCGTATGATTAATATGCTATGAAATAGAGATGGAAGAGAGTAATAAGTACATAAAAGATTTTTTAAAACTTCAACCAGAGCTATTTCACCAAATGGATTAATAAGAAATGCAAATTTATCGAAATGCATAATATTGCAAACACTCCATTAAAAGGTAGAGAACAATCATTTGTAAGGTTCCACTGATAACATTAGTTTTTAAAGGGCAGCATGGTAGCACAGTGGTTAGCACTGTTGTTTCAAGCATCAGGGACCCGGGTTCGATTCCTGGCTTAGGTCACTGTCTGCGGAGTCTGCACGTCCTCCCCATGGGTTTCCTCCGGGTGCTCCGGTTTCCTCCCACAAGTCCCAAAAGACGTGCTTGTCAGGTGAACTGGACATTCTGAATTCTCCCTCAGTGTATCCGAACAAGTGCCAGAGTGTGACGACTAGGGGATTTTCACAGTAACTTCACTGCAGTGATAATGTAAGCCTACTTGTGACACTAATAAAAATTATTATTAAATTCCTAGACAGTTGAATAAAATAAATGTGTGAAGTATAATTAAGTGTCAATCATCACCTGTTCTAAAATACATTATAGAGCACTTGAAACAATTAGTACCAACCGTACAGATTTGTTCCTAACTAATGTTGAATTATAAATGGCCATTTCTTTTACAAACTAGGTGAAACTACTGCACAACTATCGTAATGCTTAAGTTTTAACTGTAAATTACTAACCAGCACCACATTTGAATCTAAAATACAGTTTTCACATCTTAGTAGTTTAAAGATCATTAAATTAACTTATTTCATGACATTCTAACAGATAACTGCAAACAAACTTCTAGACTTGGCACAGCTTTAATTTACTTTCAATAGTTTAATTTCTATTTTGTTCCAAGTTATATATACCATTATGTAATTAAAATCGGTTACAAATAGCACAAACAATAAATATGGATGAAATATAAATATTGGGATTGTTGCAGAAGAAAGCCACTCACGATCATCATTGTGGATTACAAAAATGCTAGTATTCATGTTTTGAAAAAGTTTTTAAACACACTAGTTGTGATCACTTCACCATAACAATGCATTACGAAGCTAACCGTACAAAGATAGCACTACTGTACGATGTATTTAAAAGTAGTCAAGCATATTTATTAACATAGCATATTTATTTTACAATTCAATTTCAAATTGTCTGGAAGAGGCACCCCATGGACTAAAAAAACACAAGATTAGCTCATGTACAATTTCCAACACACTAATTTAATTAGAATTAGGCATTTCTATTTGTTACTGTATTGAACAGCATTTTTATTACAGTATATCTGAGTTACTGTGATGGCTATGCTTGGATGATAAGGGAAATTCTGTGAATCCTGAAGCTGGGAGTTTATTCCATGCTTTTGTCCGGTGAGAACCAAGATATGACGTTTCATTGTTTTGACCAGCACAACCATTTATGTTCAGCTGCTGCTGTAAGTAATTATTGGTCGATACCAGAGATCTTAGAACAAGACAAAAATTAGCAATTTAGCAAAGCAGAAATAATGCACTTCATTATGAAAAAGTTTACAACCTTCTAATAAAATGTATTTAAATTACAACTAAAAGTTTTTAAACAAATCAATAAAAGCTGAGGAATGCCATCAATCCTTTTTATTATATTACAGCATTTAAAATATTACACTACTCCGTTTTCCCGACAGATCAGTGAGTTTATCCAGTTAAGTAGTTGAACCACAAAATTGGAAGATCACATATACAATCCCTCATTTAGTTCAGTGATTTCAGCCCCTTGAACAGAAGTAGAGGTAATGCATTGAGCTTCAGAGCCCTTGGGTTAAGGAAGAGAAAAACAAATCAGTCAGTCAATCCTGTTCAATATCCAGTGACCCTTGCTGAAAGTGCACGTGTATGAATACTGGATGAAATCAAAACTGAGTTTATCCCACAAATAGCTTGTTAATATTCTTTGTTAAACCTGACACTTAAATAATAGTCACTTGAACAAAATGTGGGAGGATAAACTGAGCCACAATTTGGTGGAACTATAGTCCACCAAGGGTTCCTGCTTTCAGAACAAGAGAAAGGAGGTAAACAAGAAGGAAGAATATCTAATGAGATTCTAAAAGCAGTGGTTACTTTATACCATTAATCTCATTCTTGTTTTTTTACAGGCATTAGAAATTTGTACTTTTTCAGAACCTATGGTGAAAATGTATATTTTTCTACTTGGGTACATGTCTTATTTTTAAGTCATCTTTGTCTTAATCATTTTCAATAATATCCTTCTCTACCTCCAGTTGTCAGGTAACCTTCTCCAGGCCACTGCCTTGTGCTATCAATGACCAATTGTTAGGAGGTGTAAGAAGTGAACAAGTGACTTCGGTCGTGATATGTAAGAGACTGTCGCATACTAGGTAGCTCCTGCTAGGGTACTTGTTTTTTGGTCCTTTTTCCCAGTTCCCGGGGAATTTGGGTGAACAAACTTGGCTTTAGTGAACCCATCGACAAAATAATGTCAAATTTCAAAAAAGGCTGGAGGAAAGAAAGTTACAAGTGGAAACCGTTCGATGGATTTGGGAGTCTGCATGGCTCACCAGTAGGGAAGATGACGGAGTTGCCGCCAGTGGGTGCTGCCATTCCTTTCACGGCTAAGATACTGGCCTCAGAGTTTGAGAAGCAGTTTGGTAAACACTTCAAAAAACAGAGGCAGTTAATGATGGAAACCCTCAAAAAAATCGATTGAGGAGATGCTTGGTCTGATTCAGGAGAAGGTGGATAAAATTTCTAGACTGAAAAAGCAAGGGGAGGTGGTGAAGGGATTGGAGGAAACCGTGTTGCGGCACAGCAATCAAATCACCTTGCTGGACGCGGAGATCTCATTGGTGGGGGCAGACGTGGGTGACCTGGAAAACAGGTCAAGAAGACAAAACCTCAGAATCGAGGGGCTGACGGAGGTGACTGAGGGCCCAAATCCCACTGAGGATTTCTCGCCGTTATTAGGGAAGCTGGTGGTGGGGGGGGGGGGGGGGGGGGGGCGGGGGGGTCAGATGTCCCCTCCAGAGATGGATAGGGCCCATCAAATCTCCGACAGAAGCTTTGGGTGAACGAGCCACTACGGGTACTGGTGGTAAGATTCCACACTTTCTGACATGGGCCAAAGAAAATGGGGACTTGAGATGGGAGAGGAACACTATTCGGATTTATTAGGACAGCAGAGCGGAGCTGGCGAAGAGGCAGGTGACCTTTAACAAGGTGAAAGTGGTGTACCAGAGTGGAGTGAGGATTAGGGTGGTGTTCCCAGTGAGGCTTTGGGTTACGTATGGGTCGTAAGACCATTATTTCGACACATTGGAGGCGGCGGAAGCCTTTGTTAAAGAACACTTTGGACTCCGTTAAAGGGTTCTGGGGAACCGTTATTGTTGTTGATGGGATTTTAGTAAACTGTATATATTTGTTGTTATTCGGGGTTTGCGTATGTTATATGGTGGGGTGTGTTGGCTGATCAATGTGGATAGGCAAAATGGTTATTGTAATGGCAATGGAAATATATGGTCCCTGGTGTGAACATTGTAGGAGTGTTGGATTGTTTTTTATATGTAACGGGGATGGGTGTGGGAGCTTCTTTTCTTTGTTCCTGAATATGTATCCTGAGCCAAGGACTTTGGCTAGCGAACTGGAGTGTGGTGTAGGGAGGGGCTGCGGCCTGTTGGACTTGTTTAGACAAGGTTTATTGGGCCTAGCTTGTTGGTTTGGTGGGGGGATGGAGATAGTGAGGAGAAAGCATTGTTCTCCAGAAGGTGGTCAGCAGGTTCAAGGGTGGGGAGGGTGGTCAGAGAGAGGCCAATGGGGGTCAGGGGAGGAGTATTTCTCTGACGGTGACTAGGGCTGTTTCTTTGTCTCCCCTTTTGAGTGGGGTTGGTGGCGGGTCTAGGTATTGGTGTGGGTACGGGATAATCCTTTGTGGTGTGAATGGGTGACTCTGGGTATGGGTGGGGTGAGGGTGGGGGGGGAGGCGCGGTGAGCCCCCCCCCCGATCCGGTTGGTCACATGGAACATGCGGGGCGGGGGGGGGGGCGTCTAGTGAAGTGATGAGCGTTTTCTCTCACCTGAAGAATTTAAAAGGCTAATGTGGTGCTCGATTGCGGGTGAGGGATCAGACCAGACTCCGGAGGAGGTGGGTGAGCCAGGTATTTCACTCGGGCTTCGATGCGGGGAGGGGTCAATTTTAATCTACAGGCAGATGGGCTTTTTAGCGGATAAGATGGTAGCGGATTTGAGTGGTAGGTGTGGGATTGTTACTGGGGATTGGCGTTAAGTTGGTAGTGTTAGTGAATGTATGTGCCCAAGATTGTGACATTTATAAAGAAGCTGTTTACCCCATCCTGGATTTGGACACACATCAACTGATATTGGGGGGAGACATGGAACTGTGTGCTGGAGACAAAGTTAGACTGCTCTCGGCTGAAGTCGGTTTGAAATTTCCAGTGGTGGGGGGGGAGGAGCGAAGAATTGGAAGGACTGTTAGGTGCTGAGGAAGTCTTCACATCTGTAGGATGGGTACAAACAGGTAATGGCGCAGGACCAGGCGGGATTCAAATGGTGTTTTAGAAGAGGTTTTCCGGTCAGTTAATCCCGTTACTGGTGGACATGTTTCAGGACTCTTTGACCCTCCGAGGCTCCCACCCAGTGACACTGATACAATCATCTGTTTCCCTTTTGTTGAAAAAAGATAAGGATCCTGTGGAATGTGGGTTGTACTATCTTATTTCGCTGTTGAATGTCAAGGTATTGGCTAAGGGGCTAGCTATGAGGTTAGAGCCTTTCTGGGATGATAGGCGAGGATCAGGCAAGGTTTGTTAAGGACTGGAAACTGTCGTATAATGTCTGGTGACTCTTCCTGCAAGCGGGGCCTGATCCTGAGGTGATGGTGTCTTTAGATGCCAAGAAGGCATTTGATAGAATGGAAGTATCTGTTTACAGTTTGAGAAGTTTGGGCTTGGACCAAAGTTTGTCTCATGGAACGTCTATTGTATAAGGCCCCATTAGCTAGGGTACATACCCCAACAATTTGAGCTTGGGGTACTTTCAATTGGGTTGGGGAATGAGGCCAGGATGTCCAATGTCTCTCTCCAATTTGTACTGGCGATCAAGCCAAGGGCTTCAAGAAAATGGAAGGGGATAATAAGGGTGGAAGGGGGATAATAAGAGTGGATTATAGAATGTGCATATATCCCAACGACTTGCTGCCTTGTAACGACCGGGTCCCTACATTGGGGGGTATTGTAGAGTTTCTGAAGAGCTTTGGCTCTTTTCGGGATAGAAGATGAATTTGGGTAAGAGTGAGTATTTTCCGATGGATCCCACGGGGAGGGAAGCCAACCTGTGTGTGGGGGAGGGAGGCTTCCCTTTCGTCTTGCCAGATCAAGCTTCAGCTTTTCGGTTGTCCAAGTTGCCCAGGACTGGACACGGCTCTATAAATTGAATGACACCAGTTTGGTGAGTGCAGTCAGGTCGGATCTGCAAAGGGGGGATAACCTGCCTTTGACCTTGGCGAGTAGGGTCCAGTCTGTCAAAATGAATACTCTGCTATGATTTTTGTTCTTTTTTCAATGTAGTCCTCCCTAAATCCTTTTTTGGGGAGGGTAAACGGGTTGATAACATCTCTTATTTGTGAGAGCAAGACTCAGAGAATTTGTATGACAGTTTTACAGAGGGACAGACAGTGTGGGGAACTTTCATTGCCAAATCTGCTTTTTTTTATTACTGGGCGGCCAACATAGAAAACGTACTGCAGTGGTGTAGTGACCCAAAGGCCAACTGGGTACAGGGGTGGCAAGGTCATTATAATGGGCCAGGGTTTAGAGAACACCAAAGTATTTCATGGAGTTCACCTGACCCACAACTTTTAATAGATTTTGGTTATGAGGAGCACAAGGGCCCACTTTATAGGTGTGATGCAACAGAGATCTTAAGTATGTTTAAACAAAACAATGTTTATTCTATGAATCCAGTTAACATTTTATAAACACACAGTAAACATCCGATCAACTACCAACACTGATACCCCCCGCAAAGATACAGTACTCTATAGGTAACCCTTAGTAACTTTCCTAACCAGATCCATAAGCCAAAAACCCTTTTTTCCTACAAAACAGTAGGTTTGCATTCCTTACAGAAACAGGTATTACTTTGAAATTATCAATTGACAGGTATTACTTTGAAATTATCAAGTGATCTGGAGACATTCTTTAGCATGCAGAGAGAGACCAAAATACACCTTCTTGATTTGGATGCAGCCCAACTGAAAACCGAAAGTAAAACTCGGAGCCAAAAACAGCTTCCAGCTCAAAACGAAAGTAAAAAGCAGAGCCAGAGCCCAGCTCCACCCACACAATGACATCACTGCAGCCACTTGAGAAGACAAACATTTCTTAAAGTAGCATTCCCATGACACCATGTAAAGGGTCTGGGTTGGGCGCGCAGCTTCGCCCCCGTTTTTGTCGTCAAAATATTCTGCAAGTCGGGTGGTCGTGTCCACTTTAAAGATCTGCAGGCAGTTTAGACAGCATTTTAGGCTTGGGTCTTTGTCGAAGTCAGTCCTCATTTGTTCCAATCACCTGTTTGAGCTGGCAAGACTGGACACCATGTTTGGGGTATTGGGAGGGAAGGGTTAGAGAGAATAGGTGACTTGTTTTTGGAGGGACGATTTGCCAGTTTAGAGGAACGAATGGTGAAGTATGGGCTCTCGGGGTCGAACTCGTTTAGGTATCTCCAGGTTCAGAATTTAGTACAGAAGATATTTCCAGTAGTACCGCCAACATCTCTAATGGAAAGGATACTTTTACTTGTGGGATCTATTGGTGTGATTCGCAGGCAACCCGCCCACCGCCCACATCTATCCTCTACCCCCTCAAACAACCTACTCATTCTTGGCACCACATATGTACCACTTTAAACTGGATGAGGCTTAGCCTCGCACACTACGAGGATGCATTCACCCTCCGCAAGGCCTCTGCCCATCTCGGCCCCACGTCCCCTCCCAGTTCTTCCTCCTACCTACACTTAATGTTCACCCACAAGAGCTCCCTAACAAACCATCAACTCCTTATAGACATCAGACACATTCCCCTCCCCTATCTTGTACCTTGACAGCACCTTGTCTTGCAACCCAGCAAAGGGTGGCAGCCCAGGAAAGGACGGCATCTCTCTCCTTACAAAGTCAAGGACCTGCAGGTACCTAAAGTCATTCCCCCTGGGCAACTCGTATTTTTCTAACAGGTTTGCAAATTTGCCCCCTATAAACAGATCGGCAAATTGCTCTATCCCTGGCTGCCGCCACCCCCGAAACCTTGCATCCAACCCCACCTATGGTTGTTGCAGTTCGGTGCCCACACCGAGGCACCCTCCAGCCCCAAATACTGCCTCCACAGCCCCCACCCTAAGGGCCGACACCACCACTGGGCTCAAGAAGTACCTGGCTGGCGAGAACGGTAAAAGCGCCAACAGCAAAGGCCTTAAACATGTTCCCCTACACAATGCAGCATCCATCCGCCCTTTGCCGACCCTTCCCCGACAACCTTTTCCTAACCATAGCGATATCTGCCACAGTATTCGGCAGCGCTAGCCTCAGCCACCCCCCCCCCCCCCCCCCTCCAGTAAAGCCCTCCTAACCCGTGGGGTCTTCACGGGTCCACACAAATCCAGATATCAGTGCATTGACCGTCTTAAAAAATGACTTGGGGGATGGAGATTGGGAGGTTCTGGAACACGAACAGAAACTTTAGCAACACGATCATTTTCACTGTCTGCATTCGCCCTGCCTGCGACAGCACATCCAACCTCTTGAAATCCATTTTCATCTGCTCTACCATCAGAGCCAGGTTCAACTTGTGGGGCTACGTCACCTGGATACCCAAGAATGTAAAATAGCCCCCACCACACAAAACGATAACTCCCCTAGCCTCTTTTCCTGCCCTCTAGTCTGAAGCGGGAACATCTCAATCTTCCCCATAATCAACTCATATCCCGAGAACCAGCCAAATTCTTCTGAGAACCCATGAAGCCTCCGATACTGCCAACGGGTCTAAAATATACAGCAACAGGTCGGCTGCACACAATGGGACCTTATGCTCGATGCCCTCAGCGCCATTGCCAGTGGCTCTATTGCCATGGCGAAGAGCAACGGGGAGAGTGGACACTCCTGCCTCGTCCCACGATGCAGCCCGAACTAGCCCTTACTCACTCAGCTCGTCTGCACACTCGTGACCGGCGCCTTATTCTGCAACTAGATCCAATCCACAAACCTCTGCCCGAACTTTAACCACCCCTACACCTCCAGCAAATACTTCCACTCCACCAGATCGAATGCCTTCTCCGCGTCCATCACCACCACTATTTCCACCTCCTGCCCCTCTGAAGGCATCATGATTACATTAAGCAGTCTCCTCACGTTCGCCATCAACTTCCTTCCCTTCACAAAACCCATTTGATCTTCGCCTATCACCCCCGGAACGCAGTCCTCTATTCGCAAAGCCAACACCTTCACCAACAGCTTGGCATCTACATTCGGTAGTGATATTGGGCGGTACGAACTACACTGCTCCGGATCCTTATCCTTCTTTAATATCAAGGAGATGGAACCCAGCGACAATGTAGGGAGGAGTTCCCGCCTCTCCCTTGCTTCATTATGCGCCCCCCACCAACAGTGGCCCAAGATCTGCCCCAAACGCTTTATTAAAACTCCACTGGGTACCCATTCAGCCCAATTGGGGCCCCTCTCTGAACAAGCCCCATCTCTACTTTGGGAAACTCCAGCCCATCCAAAAACCGCCACATCCCTCCAGCATCCATTGTTTCCGCCCGCCCGGGCCACATGTAGATCCACCCAGTACAACGCGTGGTCCAAAACCACGATCACTGAATACTCCAAGTCAATCACCCCCACCAGCAACATCTTAGCTAACATGAAAAAATCAATTTGGGAGTACACCCGGTGCACATGGGATAAGTATGGAAACTCATTCGCTCTTGGGCTCCAAAACGTCCACGGTTTGTGTGCTCCATAAACCCCCTCAGCTCCTTTGCCACTGCTGACACCCTCGATGACTTGGGCTCGACCGGTCCAAACTTGATTCTATTGTGATATTAAAATTAATACCCCCCCACCCCCCCCAATCAGCCGATGCGAGTCCAGGGCAGGGATCATCCCTACTACCTGCCACGTAAAATCTATATCATCCCAATACAGGGCATAGACACTTAATACAACCTCTGGCATCCCCTCCAACTTTTCACTAACCATCCCATATCTCTCTCCCCACCCCCCCTGGGCCGGCCATAATTCTTCCCACCTCGAATGCTATCTGCTTATTAACCAACACCACCATCCCCCCCCTCGCCTTCATATACAGCCTTGAATGAAACACCTACCCCGACCATCCCTTTCTCAGCTGAGCCTGTTCCCCTATCTTCAGGTGCGTCTCCTGGAAGAACGGCATATCCACCTTCAGACTCCTCACATGCGACCATTTGACCGGACCATTCAACCCCCTCATGTTCCACAGGACCAGCCTAGTGGTGGTTTTGGGGGGGGGGGGGGTAGTGTGTGCTCCTAGCCCCCTTCCCCTGCCAATCAGCCTGCATCACGCGACCCTCCAGGTCACCCTCGGATGTCCACCGTCATCGATCTCCTTCCAACTGCGCCACACCACCCTACCCTTGTCAACAACCCACCCTCAACCCCCCCCCCTAAACAAAGAACCAGCCCCATTCCCCGCCCCACACCTGCTTTCTAGCAACGGCCCACCTGACTCCGATTAACTAGTCCGCCCAGGTAGCATGGTGGTCCCCGCCCAATGCCTCCAACCATCCTTCCTCCCCGCCAATCCATCCGACCATACATCCCTGAAGAGTAACAAAACACACTCACCACAGTTGTTCCCTCATAAAAAACCTGCCTCCCAAACCCACCATCAAGGACTGTTTAAAGAAAAACTACAAAACTCCTCCAAAGTTCAATGTCCTCACACTCCTTTTCCCCAGGGTAGAGGGGTCAATTACTAGGGGGCATAGGTTTAAGGTGAGAGGGGCAAGGTTTAGAGTAGATGTACGAGGCAAGTTTTTTACACAGAGGGTAGTGGGTGCCTGGAACTCACTACCGGAGGAGGTAGTGGAAGCAGGGACGATAGGGACATTCAAGGGGCATCTTGACAAATATATGAATAGGATGGGAATAGAAGGATACGGACCCAGGAAGTGTAGAAGATTGTAGTTTAGTCGGGCAGTATGGTCGGCACGGGCTTGGAGGGCCGAAGGGCCTGTTCCTGTGCTGTACATTTCTTTGTTCTTTGTTTGTTGTTCCTCCAAGTCCATTGTCCCTCACAAATTCCATCACCGCCTCTGGCGTGCCAGAATAATACACTCGCTTCTGGAAAGTCATCCACAGGCTGGCCGGGTACAGTACTCCAAACCTCATCCCCTTTTTAAAGAGGGCAGCCTTAACCCGGTTAAACCCGGCCCTCCTCTTCGCCAGCTCTGCTCTCAGATCCTGGTCCACCCGCAGCTCGTTTCCTTCTCAGGTACGTTACCTAGTCTGCCTCGCCCATCGGAGGATCTTCCCCTTGTCCAGAAAGCGGTGCAACTGCACCACCATTGCCTTTGGCTGTTCTCCCTCCTTGGCACCCTGTGTGCTCAGTCAACCTACAGGGGCTGTCAAAGGCCCCGTCCCCCATCAATTTCTCCAGCATTTTTGTCCACACCTTCAATGCCTGAGATTTTGCCTTCTGGAGCAATTCTCCAGACCCTCCATCTTCTCCCTCAGCCTCTTCTGGATCTCTCGCACAACTAGTTGATATTCTTTATGCCTTTCCGATTCCCTCTCCTTCAGTTCTATTTTCTGAAGTTCAAAATCTGTCACCTTGTCTTTCTCTCTTCTTACGATCCTGGACCAGACCCCAACATCTGTTAGTATGCTGGACAAGAACTCACTTTTTCTAATTTTTAAAAACTGTGAGGAAAGGACACTTCACTCCAGGAGCGATTCCACTGCCCAATGGGTATCTTTAATATTAAAACAAACTGTTTTCTTAACACAGGATTAAACACATCAACAGGTAGACAATTCTTAACAGTGAAAGGAAACACTTCTAACTGATATTTTCTCTATCTCTAATTATGAAAAGCCCATCACAAGTCAAAAGCCACTTATAAATAAAGTTAACAGCAGGGGGTAGTGGAAATCATCCCTGTAACCCAGTAAACCCACCTAAACCTTTTGGACACATAAGGGCAATTTAGCATGGCCAATCCACCTAACCTACACATCTTTGGACTGCGGGAGGAAACCGGAGCACCCGGAGGAAACCCACACAGACACGGGGAGAAAGTGCAAACTCCGCACAGACAGTGATCCAAGCCGGGAATCGAACCTGGGACCCGTGAAGCTACTGTGCACTTGTGCTACTGTGCTCCCACCACAGGCACGGTAGGATTTATTTCTGGAAGTTACAGTTTGCGAGCTTGGAGGAGTTGGTGGAGAAGTTTGGGATCCCATGGATGGAGGCCTTTAGGTACATGCATCTGCAAGATTTTGCAAGGAAGGCTTTTCGGAAGTTTCTGGTGAAACCACCCTCCTCATTGTTGGAGGGGGTGTTGTCAGTGATGGGGGTGGATCATTTTTACGATCTATGGGAGGATTCTGGAAGAGAATATGGCATCATTGGAGGGGGTTAAGGCCAAGTGGGATGATGGCTGGGGGGGGGGGGGGGGGGAGGAGGGGTTGCGGTGTGAGGTCCTGCGGAGGGTGAATGCCTCAACCTCGTGCGCAACTAAAGTTAATACAATTAAAGATGGTGCATAGGGCACACTTGACGAGGTCAAGGTTGAGCCGGCTGAGGGGCAGAGGACACTTGTGCGCTGTGTCGGAGGGGCCCAGCCAACCATGTACACATGTTCTGGTCCTGCCCAAAGTTAAAGTAGTTTTGGGGTTCTTTCTTCAGCACCATGTCGGCGAACTTGGACTTGGAGCCCAGTCCCCTGGGGCCACATTTGGGGTATCGGACCAGCCATAGCTGCAGACAGGGACAGGGCGGATGTTTGAGCTGATTGCTCACAGGCGGGTTCTGTAGGGACCAGCTTCCCTACCCTGTGCCTCAGTGTGCCCGGGGGACCTGATGGAGTTCCTGTATCTTGAGCAGGTTAAGTTCATCTTCAGGGAGGCTACTGAGGGGTTCTATAAGCAATGGAGTCTGTTTATTCTACACTTTAAAAAGGTGGTCACTGTCAGCTGCTAAAAAAGGAGGGGGGGAGAAAAGAGTTTGGGAGGAGGCGAGGGGAGTTATTTTTTCGAGTCACATAGGTATTAGTTGATAGTGTTTATCTTATGTATAAAATATTAAGTTAAAAATTGAATTAAAATATTTTCAAAAGACAAATAAACTTAGCAAACAGAGATATTTGGGGTCCTCTGAATCATAGAATCCTAGTGCAGAAGGAGGCCATTCGGCCCATCAAGTCTGCACCGACCCTTCGAATGAGCACTCTGCCCATTTACAAGTGTCCACCCGTACCTATCCCCATAATCCCATAAACAAACCTGCACATCCCTGGAAACAAAGGGGCAAGGTACCTAACCTGCACATCTTTAGACTGTGGAAGTAAACTGGAGCACCCGGAGGAAACTCACACAGACACTGGGAGAATGTACAAACTCCACACAGCCATCCGAGGCTGGAATTGAACCTGGGTCCCTGGTGCTGTGGAGACAGCAGTGCACCACCGTGCTGCCCTATTGAGCAGTTTAGTTTTAGAATATGCTTGAATTCTGGTTACCAGATTGGAAAACGATGTGTAGTCATTGGGACGATGAAGGGAGGAAAAAAAATTGGCCCAAATGTAGGAGGCAAGGTTTGTAAGGACATTTGTTAAATTGTATAATCTAGAAAGGTGGTTGGGGGCATCACTTGATAAAGATTTCTTGGAAGAGACTGATGGAAGAGAGAGAGAGAGATACCCTTTCAGACACCAGCTGCAAGTCTTTCTGTCTTTTGGAGACTACGGCTTAACCTTGCAGCTTTTAGCAAAAGCTTCTGCTCAACTCGAAGCTCCTAGCCAAAACTAAAAACTAAACTGTCTGCTACAGACCTGGCTCCTCTCATTAATTACATTATCCCTCTCACAAACTGGGTTATGATCATCTTACTAAGGCTAACCACAGCTCCTCAATTAGCTAAACCCCAGGGAACCTTCTTTCTATAAACAAAATTCTATTTTCCCTATATATGTAAACAATATACATGGTTGGAATGAATGATCTCAACTTAATTGCACCTTCTACAGACACAAAGTCTACCTGTATGTTAAACCATGATTTTTAATAACATTACTGCAACGGATATATACAATATAAACTATATAAAAAATTCCAACATTCATCACACTCTCTGCCCTCTCTTTATCCTTTTCTTCTGCCTTTGTCGCTCTCTTCCTATCCTTTTTCTCTTGCCTTTTCTTTTAATTCAAATTCAAGCTGTCTATTTTTTTATCATGTTGCAATTATTTCATTTGTTACTGGACCCTAGCCAATTCCAATGGTTTTGACTGTGTCTCTTCCAAAGTTAAATACGGAGCTATTGCTTTAATTATCTCCACCTTCCTCACCTCTGCAGGTAAAATCAACTGCAGCCAAAAGCTTTGTTTTAACCACCCATTTTGTAAACCACCCAGAGTAACCTTCAACACCCAAGAAACCTGTCTCCATTGAAAAAGCCATTTTACAAGTCATTCCCTAGTTAAACTGACAACGCCTGAAAGAATGGAGCAGCCTCTCACAATTGCTGTCTTTAAATTCAATAATCCCAAGCCAAACAAGGAATTATAGCTTTTAAAATCCTGGCAAAAAGCCCCCAATTTGTTTTAGGACTCCTGCATGGGAATGCTAACAACTTGTAATCTGTAAGACTGTGAAGGAAGACTGCTAAACCACAGGAGTGATAACACTGACCAACAGGTGTCTTTTATGTTAAAACAAACTTTAAACACAGAATCAATCACATTAGCTCGCTATCTACACCTGCCATTATATATTAGCAACCCATTACTGTTCAGTGGCAACATTTAAGGTTACTTGCTTCTCTCTGCAGACCTTTGAGAGAGATCCTTTCAGGGACAACCTGAAAATCCTTCTGTCTTGTCAGATTAAAGTTCTATGGCAAAACTGCTGGTCCACTTCTTCAAGTCTTCTAGCAGACTGCAAAACTACTGACAGACCTGTCTCCTCCCATTAATTACATCATCCGTATCCCAAGTATAACGCATTCTCCATTCTCTTCCCACTAAGATATGCCATGACCTGCTTAGCTGGGACTAAATACGATCCCTCATAACTTGCATACACCTCAGAGAACCTCCTAAGCATTAACAATATTCTATTAGCCATCTCTCTGTAAACAAGTAAATGGTTAAAATCAATGATGACCTCACCTTTACACCTACACGACCCTGATTCACAGCTTTAGCAGACATACTGCCTGTATGTTTTTGAACCCAGGGTTTTTAACAACATTACTACAAGAAAATATAAAATTATATATAACAATTTCCTACAATCATCACATAGTTTCACAGTACAACACATCAAAGGATAAAAGTTACCAAAAGTGATTTAAAAAATCATTTGTTTCAGTAGTTTAAGGTGGAGCCATGATATTATTCACGTAGCAGCTAGTTAAGAAAAAAACTACTATAAATAAAGCTTTGAATTATCTTCTCAATCAAGTTATTTTTATTATTGTGGTACATTCTATTTCTAAATTGTAACTCGTGTTATGGCAGATGCTTATTACCAATTTAATACCTCAGATACTATAGAAAAATATTGTATATACATATCTTTTTTCCATATTTACATGATTTAGTTGATAAAATGGACCAAAATTTATCGAAACATTGTTCATGTTTTAATTACCTGTGGCTCTCCTGTAACATGGTGACAGTTTCTTGTAATTTGTTGTATTGCTTAATTTGTTGATTCAGATATTCCACCTCTAAATTTAATCTTTCATTGTCTTTCTGCAAATCCTCTAAGAAAGTACAACAGAACAGAAGCAGAAATTCAAACAATTTTTTTACAGAACATCTTCCAACTTGTTTAGGTCGTAGTTCTGCAAAACAAGTAATCTATGTTATATAAACAGAATATGCTGGATAAACTCAGCAGGTCTGGCAGCATCTGTGGAGAGAAACAGACTTAATGTTCCAGATCTAAATTTAGAAGGATCATTTCAATCTGAAACAGTAACTGTTTTTCTCCACAGATGCTGCCAGACCTGCCGAGTTTATCTAGCATGTTCTCTGTTTGTTACAGCATCCACAGTATTTTTCTTTTACTTAAGTAACTTTTGTTATTTGGTGAATAAAATTAATTAAGTTAATCTGAACAAGCTTTTAAAATCAAAATGTGCACCTTTAGAGATCTATTAGTTGTAAAATTCTCAATCTTTCACAAGTTTCCTGACTTTTCCCTCTGCTAAATAGACTAGTGGTTTTGAAAGCATATAGGGGGCAGGATTCTCCCAAAATGGGGCTATGTCCCCACGCCGGCGTAAAAACACAGGTATTGCACTCCTGAGTTTCCTGGAAAAAATTCCAGCCGATTCACTTACCTTCAGGGGGCTAGCAGGGACCCGGGGTGCTTCACGCAGCTTTGGCTGCGGATACGGGCCCCCACACTTCCGGTTCCACGCATGCGCATGGCGGCGGCCTCCAACGACTCGGACCGCGGACCCATACTAAGAAAGTAGGCCCCCCAAACGGCCGGCCGCAATGAGGCCCCACCCTGGGTGCCCGATTCCCCCTGCCCCCACCAGGGCAGCTGCAGACTGAGTCCTGACCGGCCATACCATATTAGTTCCACACCATCGGGAGCGGAATTCGCTGGGCATGCCTCTGGCAATGGGTCCCCAGCCGCGCGGCGTAATTAGCTGACACGCGGATATTCGCGGCCTGGAGAATCGCTGGAGTGACACCGGGCCCGATTCCGTCGGGAAAGTCGTTTTTCCGCGCCAAACACGATATCGCCGCAGGGCTGCGGAGAATCCAGCCCAGGATTTTTGCCTTTGTAAATTGGGGGCACTAAATACAAAAACAAGGAAGTCAATAAACCTTTATCAATCACCAGTTAGGCCTCAGCTAGACTAGTATCTACAATTCCAGGCACCATACTTTAGAATGTATGTCTAGTCCTTAAGGCGAGAGTATAGAGGTGATCTACCAGGATGATGCAAGGGATGAGGGACTTCAGCTATATAGTGACTGGGGAGCTTGGGATTGTTACCCTTAGAGCAGTGGAGGTTAAGGAGAGACCCAAAACAGTTGCTCAAAATTATGAAGAGTTTTGATAAAGCAAGTAGGGAGAACCTGTTTCTCCTAGCAAGAGGGTTGATAATCAGATATCCTAGATTTAAAATAATGAAAGAACTCATGGATAAATTTTGAAACATTTTCACATAGAGTCAAGATTGAGAGCACATTGCCATCAGATTCATATAAACTATCAAAAAGCAACGAAGAGGACAAACTTTCAGAGCTTTGGGGGAAAAATTAGACATTGGAACTAAATGGCACAGCTCTTTTAAAGAACCAACACAGGAAAGAAGAATCTAGCAGCTTCCCTCTGTGCTGTAACAGTTTATGATTCTATAAATACAAAAAGTGATTTTTTTTTTTAAGGAAGCAGTGGGATATTATAACAGGCCACTGCATTTGTGGACTAAAAGGGAGAATAAAAAAGGAAGTCAAGTCCTCCCGATTCCCATTCAGCAATCCCTGTTGGCAAGGCAAACATGAATATTGTATTAGGCCAGGCAGTTAAGGTTCCAAATTGAATAACTTAATAGCTCTTCCGTTAAGAATGGCTACTTTTCCTGTAAGGGTACGGACAAGCCTCTATCTTAGAAAAATACTTCAGAATGTGTCATTGGCGCTTCCGATATGGTTGAAGATAGGGGAATGCATGTTTTGGTGCACGTTCGAGAGGGGCAGGAAAATCCTTGACCGATTGTGTCAACATCCCACACTCTTTGGATGAAAAATCAATGGTAGTATCTACTTTGAAACTCTGCTCCTGGAATGCACAGGGGATAAATCATCCTGTTAAAAGAAAAAAAGATTCTGTCTTACCTTAAAAAAGAGAATATTGACATAGCTTTGTTGCAGGAAATACATTTAGATGACGAGGAGACCAGAAATTGAAGTGGGACTAGGTGGGGCAGGTGATCTTTTTGCCTCATTCTCAACTAGCAGGTTAAAATTTTAGTTTATAAGAAAATGCCTTTTAGATTGGAGAACTGTGTGAAGGACAAGGGGAAGGTATGGGATAGTAGAGGGGATGCTGCACGGTGAAAGTATTTCAATAATGAATGTCTACGGCCCTCCAAACTTTTGTTGCTAAAGTCTTTATGCATTTTGCCAAATTAGCTTCAACAAATTCCTTCATAGGTGGGGATTTCAAGTGCCATCTTAATTCTTTGATAGACAAACGTCCCATAACTAGGAATCCTCCCACTCAACAGGCAAAGACATTAGCATTGGTATGCGAGGATATGGGGTGGATGTTCGGAGAATATTGCATCCAAAAGATAAAGGCCGGGATTCTCCGAACCCGCGTCGGAGAATCACAGGGGGGGGGGGGGGGGGGTGGTGCGAGAATCCTGCCACGCCGCTCCGAGTCGCCGATTCTCTGGCGACCGGAGATTCGTCAGGGGCCGTTGAAAGCGGCCCCTGTGGCAATTCTCCGCGCTCGACGGGCCGACGTGGTTTACCTATGGTCCCACCTGGCGGGACCTCGCCATTTTGGCTGCGGGGACGTCTTGCTGGCCTATGTTCCTCCGCGCCGGGCCCCTGTAGGGCTCCGCCATGTTGCCCGGGGGCCTGCGCAGAGACGGCAACCACGCGCATGCACCGAGACGGTCGTGGCGTGTATGCGCGGACCTGCGCCGGCTGTGTAGGGCCGGCTTTCGGTGGCGGAGCAGCGCATAGCACTCCGGCGCCGTTCTAGCCCCCGAAGAAGAGGAGAATTACTGGGCCTGGAGGCCCGTTGACGCCGGCATCACTTGCGCCGATTTTGATACGGGTGTCAACACTTGGCCGCGATATTGGTGAATCCCGGCCAAATTGTTCCCCTTCTTCTCTGCTCCCCACCAATGTAATACTAGAATTGATTTTTTTTTCATGCCGAATAAAATATTACATTCAGTAGTCTCCTTCATAATAATCTTTATTAGTGTCACAAGTAGGCTTACATTAAACTGCAATGAAGTTACTGTGAAAATCCCCTAGTCGCCACACTCCGGCACCTGTTCGGGTACACTGAGGGAGAATTCAGAATGTCCAATTCACCTAAAAAGCACGTCTTTCGGGACCTGTGGGAGGAAACCGGAGCGCCCGGAGGAAACCCATGCAGACACGGGAAGAACATGCAGACTCCGCAGAGACAGTAACCCAAGCCGGGAATCAAACCCGGGTCCATGTCTCTGTGAAGCAACTGTGATAACCACTGTGCTGCCCGCTACTGTTCTATATTGTAGTCTCCGGTCTTTTTGGAAATGTCATTCAGGGGGGTTTATCCTCTGACTAGATCTTGGAGATTGAATGCATGTCTGCTTAATGATCATAATTTTATTCAATACTTAATAACGTCAAATTTGATCTCTTGTATTCATCAATTCTCTCTGATTGAAACCTTTGCAATGGGCTTGGTCATTTCGTAGATGGCCAGCAAAAAGTGTAAAATGCTGGTGCGGCAGTTGAAGTAAATATGGCCGACTTGCTAATAGATCTTCTGATCGGTATATATAATCATTCATTCAAAGCAGATCTGCTGCCTCAGTCGCTTTGAGAAACGAATATCCCCTTTATTTTGAAGGCAGGCAAGAACCCTGAGGAATGTGCATCCTATAGGCCGATTGTTTTAAATGTAGACTTGAAATTTTTGTCCAAAATACTGGCGTTGCAACGAGATAAAAATCCTCCCTGATTATCCGGGCTGATCAGAAAAGGTTAACAAAGGTACAAAATTCATGTAACAATGTTAGGAGATTATTAAATATTATTCAAATCTTCCAAAAGCAGGTGATAGACAGTTTAGTAATCTCATTAGACACAGAGAAAACTTTTGACCAGGTGTAATGGAATTATTTATTCTACACGCTGCAGTTCGTTGGGCTGGGAGGGGAGTTTGCTAAGTGAATACAATTGCTTCATAAAAATTCTCTGGTGGCAGTTCTTCCTAAAAGTTATAGGTCTGATCATTTTAGTCTTCCGTGAGCGTCTACACAAGGTTGCCTGTTATGTTTGCAATAGCTCTAATGAGCCCCTAGCGGAGGCAATTAGACAGAATCCTTCGCTGTTTGGGTTGTCTAGCAAGAGGATGCAACACAAGATCACATTATACGCGGATCATGTGTTGCCATTCATGTCTAAGCTGGACGTCTCGGTTCCTGTTATTGTTGAAATTGTGGGTTGGTTTGGCTCCTTCTTGGCCTCTCAAATTAACTTACAGAATCTGAGGCTATGCCTCTGGGAAGGCTTGAGGAGGGTCCCCCATCGGGGTTTACTTATTTGGGTATTTCTATTACCCTTAACATCGGCAGCTATACAATGCAAACTCCCCTTACTTGCATCTATAAAGTGGGACCTACATCGTTGGTCCTCCCTTACTAATATTGTGGCTGGGTAGATAGCACTGATTAGATGAATGTGTTACCTCCGTTGTTATATCATTTACAGATTTGCTTTCTGCTAAGGTCTTAAAGGAAATGAATAGGGTGTTTAGCTCCTTTGTACGGAATAAAAAAAGACCTCTCTTAAAATTGTCTGAATTGGGGCGACATGTGGCGCAGTGGTTAGCACTGGGACTTCGGCGCTGAGGACCCGGGTTCGAATCCCGGCCCTGGGTCACTGTCCGTGTCGCGTTTGCACACTGGGCTAAATCGCTGGCTTTGAAAGCAGACCACGGCAGGCCAGCAGCATGGTTCAATTCCCGTACCATCCTCCATGAACAGGCGCTGGAATGTGGCGACTAGGGGCTTTTCACAGTAACTTAATTTGAAGCTTACTTGTGACAATAAGCGATTTTCATTTCATTTCATTTTCACATTCTCCCCATGACTGTGTGGGTTTCACCCCCAAACCCAAAGATGTGCAGGTTGGGTGGATTGGCCACACTAAACTGCCCCTTAATTGGGAAAAAAAAAAAATTGGGTACTCTAATAATAAGCCGAATTGCAGCTTCCTAGTTCAGAGGGATGTCTGGGGGCACCAAAGAAAGATGCATAAATTAGCCTCACATCTCAGATTTATACAAGAATGGGTAAGAAGGGACCATACCTCCATTTGGCTTGATATTGAAGCTGGCCAATCTGAATACTCCTTACAAGCTCTGTTGTTTTTTAGGGATTTTAGGTCTGTGCCGTGCCGAACAAGTGTGAGAATCCAACAATCATCAACACTCCAGAGCGTGGAGGATGATCTGTGAGTTGGAAGGTAAACTTAATTTGATTTCGGCGCTCTCTCCCATTCAAAGTAACCCAGTTTTCCCACCAGGTCTTATAGATCATGGTTTTGATATTTTGAAGATTAGGGGATTATTAAGCTAGGGGGCATGTTTTGAGCAACTGTGTCAACAATATGACATCCCACGATACTCTTTTTCAGATATCTACAACTTTGAAATTTTATTCTTAATAAGACATCTCTGCAACATAATGCTGATGTCTCCCTGGTGGAAAACATCCTGTTGTCTACAGAACCAAAGCAATTAATTTCCAAGTTTTATGACAATATATTCTAGATCCTGTACAAATGTGCTAGAGACTCTGCAGGGGGATCGCAGTAAATATTGACGAGGAGACCTGGGGCACTACCTGGGAAAAAGTCAATAGAATCTCAGTTGTTATAGAATGAGACCCAACTTAAAATATGGCACTGTCTGCATGTTATAGCAAGCTTAAGACACTGGATACACATTGCTATATCCTGTCCTCTCCTTGGCTTCCCCCGCGAGTTCTGTGGCCCTTTCTTCAAAGGCTGTGGACCCGAATCTTTGGGATTCCCCACCCATCTTCTGATGCTCCCTCTGATTATGGCCACTGTATGCTTGGGGAAACAGAAAGGACATTGTAAGACACTGGCAAGTTTTGTTGGGGGGGGGGGGGGGGTTTCTAGCTGGTGGCATGTGCCAAAAATGGAAACTAGTAAGAGGAGATGATACAAATTGGGCAGGATTCTCCGTTCCGGCGTCTAAGTCTTACTGCCAGCAGAGAATAGTGATAAATTCACGCTGCCAATAGGAGTGTCAGCGAGGAGCAATTCAAGGTATGGTAATGGGCCAGCACACTGGCAACATAGATCCCGACCAAGTCCTGAATCCTCAGACATCTGATTCGCTGAGGTTAGAAAGCCTGTTGAGAGGCTGACTAGCTGGAGCAGCTTTTAAGTGCACCACGCAGCCCACACTCAAAGCAACCAACAGGATGGTAGCTAAAGGACCTGCTCCCAGGCTCTGGATGCTGACAAGGACAGGATGCTGAATGCCGTTGAGGAGAGGAGAGATGCCCTCTTCTCCAGGGTGGAGCAGAGACAGCCAGGTATAATGAAAAAGGCCTGGAAGGAAGTGACAGAGGCAATGAGTGCTGGTAGCCTCACCAAGAGGACCAGAATGTAATGCAGGAAAAAAAACTCCTTCCACAACAGTTCCTGTGCGCCCCTGGCATCACTCCCATCCTTGACCCTTCACATCTTCCCCCAATCCCCTATATGGCAGTGACATCCTACCTGCCAGCATGTCCCTCAGAACCCACCCACCAGAAACCCCCAACACATGTCCTGCCCTCTTTGGCCAGGTGCCTTGCACACACATGCCACCAGCTAATCAGCTAGAAACCCCCCAAATAAAACTGGCTTGCAGGCATCTCACTATGTCCTTTCTGTTTCCCCAAGCATAAAGCGGGCCATAATCAGAGGGAGTTTCAGAAGATGGGTGGGAATTCCAGAGATTCAGGTCCACACCCCCTTGAAGAAAGGGCCATGGAACTCGCGGAGGAAGCCGAGGAGAGGGCAGAGGCTGACATGGAATTTAGCATGCAGCAAGAAAATGAGAGTCCAATGCAACTCAGGTATCCCCATCTCAAATGAGTCCATCCTCTCCCACAGACCTATTCTTCCCAAGTTCTAACATTGTGGTTTTTGATTTCCAGGATCCTCATCAGACAGCGCCAGGCCGTCCAGGATCGCAGCCCCATCCAGACCCTCAGAACATCCCGGAGCACAACCCCAAGGAACACACTGATTCCTTGACACTGCTTTCACCTGAACCATCACCATCACAGAGATTATCACCTCGGTGGGAACTATTAGTAATCAAGTTCCTGGGGTCACCCTCTGGGGAGCACCACACATATGCTGCATGTGTGAAGGACCAATGAGTAGAGGCATAGATTTCCGAGGGAGCGGACGGACGGAAGGCTGTCCCATCCCAGGAAACAGGTGCCCTTGAGACAGATGTTGTGCCTCTGGAAAAGATGAACTGTTGCAGATGCAGATTCAGAAGCAGAATCTACAGGAGGGATGTCAGCAACATTCCAGCGCCTGCAAGAACAGCGGGAGGAGTCTAATCATCTTAGACAGAGAAGATGTTGCTGAAAACGCAGGGCACACAGGTAAACACTGAAAAGGGTGGCGTACACGGCTGAAGGCCTAGGGCAAGAAGTTAGATACATGTGTCAGAACATCGAAGGCTTGAGGCACACTGGGCTGTCTATGGCTAAGGACATCCCAGGCGCAGATGGACATTTCTGCAGCGCTCAGAGCTTGGCCAATTCAGAAAGGGTGATCAAGAGCATTGGCCGGGCGCCAATAAGGCCGACCTTAGCCAGTCAGTGCTACATGACCCGAGGCAATGAGGAACATGGCTCATTCGCTGGGGACATGTCCCAGTCACACAGCTTCATGGCTGAGGGCATCGACACCATGGTTCAGACAACGGTGGGCCTCCAGAACTGGCAGAGCCAGGTGGCCATGAGGGCTCTGGAGCTCACCCCAGTTCTATGGGGTAGCCCGGAGACCAGCAAGCACCCCGAGAGAGGTGGAAGTGATGGAGTCCATCCCGGTGCCACATAGGAACATGCCAATCCTTCTGAACCCCCCCAGCAGGCAAAACAGGATGACATGTCCATCCAGGCCCAGGCCCTCCAGAGGACGCCTATCAAAGGCATCATCACAGAGAAAAGGGTGGGACAAGCAGCTGACCGCCTCTAATCCTGAATTGATATCTGGGACAACATCAAGAAGGAGCATAAGAGCACAAAAGATAAGAAAGATAGACGTTAGAAAAGTTAGCATGGATGTAGTAGATGAAGGGGACACAATTTGTAAACTTGCACCATGAAAACGCTTTTGCACCAGTAGTCCATCTGCCTCTAACCTCTGTCCCACTGGTTGTAAGGATGTGCTGGGTGCTCAGGATGTTTTGGACATACGGACGTCCCACAAGTGAGACTGCCTAATGTGATAGCATCCCCAATGAATCTGCCCAAACCGTTCACCATCCCACGCCCTCCTCAAAGATTTTGGGGTCCATGAGAAGAAGATCCCATGCAACAGCAGCGATCATCAGCGCAAACAATGGTATTGATGGATCTCCGTGTCTATTCGGAACCCTGGATATCCGTTATCCCTCCTTAGTTCCCAAATAACAGAGGTCAACTTTTTGGCAAAGTTCAGTTGAACTTTATTTGTCAGATTGTGCCATTGGTAAACTTTATTTGTCAATACAAAATTAGATCAGATTGATTGTCTTTAGCGAATACAGTAGTTGAGTTTTCATTCAATTACAAATCATGGTAATTCTTCAAATCATAATACACAGTATAAAATGACTGAGTGATTTAAACAAAAGAAAGATGGCGATTTAGCAAAAGCAAGCAAAGAAAATAGGTTTCAGAAAGAGATAGATTGATTCCGGGATGGAGTTTTCCATCCCGCCAAGTGATTCTTAAGGAGATAATTTTTTAATTTTTAAAATGTGTTTATTCAAATTTTCCAACAAAATTTTTAACAAAGCCCCCCTCCCAATAACAAAAATAAAGAAACGCAAACACAAGTCAAAAATTATACAAAACTTTTACATTGGGTTTCCCCGTATACAGTAACCCCCCCATATGACATTCAAAGATACCCGTAGGGAAGCCCCCCCCACCCACCCGAATTCCCCCCCCGAAAGAGACACCCCCCCCCTCCCCTCCTCCCCCCCCCACCACCCTTGGGCTGCTGCTGACCTCCTCCTAACGCTCCGTGAGATAGTCTAGGAACGGTTGCCACCGCCTGAAGAACCCCTGCACAGACCCTCGTAAGGAAAACTTTATCCTCTCCAGCTTAATGAACCCTGCCATGTCATTTATCCAGGCTTCCACGCTGGGGGGCCTCGCGTCCTTCCATAATAGCGAGATCCTCCGCCGGGCTACTAGGGACGCAAAGGCCAGGATACCGGCCTCTTTCGCCTCCTGCACTCCCGGCTCGTCCTTTACCCCAAATAGTGCCAACCCCAACTCGGCTTGACCTGGACTTTCACGACCTTGGACAAACACCTCGCAAAATCCCTCCAAAACCCATCCAATGCCGGGCACGACCAGAACATGTGGACGTGATTCGCCGGGCTTCCCGAGCACCTCCCACATCTATCCTCCACCCCAAAGAACCTACTCAACCTCGCCCCTGTCATATGCGCTCTGTGAATAACCTTAAATTGTATTAGGCTGAGCCTGGCGCAAGAGGAGAAAGAGTTAACCCTACTCAGGGCATCAGCCCACAGACCCTCATCTATCTCCGCCCCAAGCTCCTCCTCCCACTTGCCCTTTAACTCCTCTACCGAGGCCTCCTCCTCTTCCTTCAGCTCCTGGTAGATCGCCGAAACCCTGCCTTCTCCAATCCATACACCCGAAATCACCCTGTCCTGAGTCCCCTGTGCCGGGAGCAGCGGGAATTCCCTCACCTGCCGCCTCACAAACGCCCTCACTTGCATATACCTGAAAGCATTTCCCGGGGGTAACCCAAACTTCTCCTCCAGCACCCCCAGGCTCGCAAACGTCCCATCTATAAACAGGTCCCCCATTCTTCTAATCCCTGCCCGATGCCAGCTCCGAAATCCCCCATCCATCCTTCCCGGGACGAACCGATGGTTCTCCCGAATTTGGGACCAAACCGAGGCTCCCACCTCGCCCTTGTGTCTTCTCCACTGCCCCCAGATCGTCAACGTCGCCGCCACCACCAGGCTCGTGGTGTACATTGTCGGCGAGAGCGGCAACGGTGCCGTCGCCAGCGCCCTCAGGCTCGTGCCCACACAGGACGCCATCTCTAACCTCTTCCACGCCGCCTCCTCTCCCTCCATTACCCACTTACGGATCATCGCCACATTGGCTGCCCAATAATAGTCGCACAGATTCGGCAGAGCCAGCCCTTTCCTGTCCCTACTACGCTCCAGAAACACCCTCTTTACCCTCGGGGTCTTATTTGCCCACACGAAACCCATGATACTCCTACCTACCCGTTTGAAAAAGGCCTTGGGAATCATAATGGGAAGGCACTGGAACACAAAGAGAAACCTTGGGAGGACTGTCATTTTAACCGACTGCACCCTGCCCACAAGCGAGAGTGGCAGCACATCCCATCTTTTGAAATCCTCCTCCATCTGCTCCACCAACCGCGTCAAATTGAGTTTATGCAGGGCCCCCCAACTCCCAGCCACCTGGATCCCTAAGTACCGAAAGCTCCTTTCCGCCCTCTTCAACGGCAGGTCGTCTATCCCCCTTCCCTGGTCCCCTGGATGCACCACAAAGAGCTCACTTTTCCCTACATTAAGCTTATACCCAGAGAAGTCCCCAAACTCCCTTAAGATCCACATGACCCCCTCCACTGGATCTGCCACATACCGCAACAGGTCGTCCGCATACAGCGACACCCGATGTTCCTCTCCCCCTCGGACCAGTCCCCTCCATTTCCTGGACTCCCTTAGTGCCATGGCCAGAGGCTCAATTGCCAATGCAAACATCCCCGAACCCAAACCTCCGCAACACTTCCCAAAGATACTACCACTCCACCCGGTCGAAGGCCTTCTCCGCGTCCATAGCTGCCACTACCTCCGCTTCTCCCTCCACCAAGGGCATCATAATCACATTGAGGAGCCTCCGCACATTAGTGTTTAGCTGCCTGCCCCTCACAAATCCCGTCTGGTCCTCATGAATCACCCCCGGGACACAGTCCTCAATTCTCGTCGGCAGCACTTTTGCCAGCAACTTAGCATCCACATTGAGGAGCGAGATCGGTCAATACGATCCACACTGCAGTGGGTCCTTGTCCCGCTTCAGGATCAGAGAGATCAGCGCCTCGGAAATTGTCGGGGGCAAGGTCCCCCCCTCCCTTGCCTTATTGAAAGTCCTCACTAGCAACGGGCCTAGCAGGTCCACGTATTTCCTGTAAAACTCGACCGGGAACCCATCTGGCCCCGGGGCCTTCCCCGCCTGCATGCACCCCAATCCTTTAACCAGCTCCTCCAGCCCAATTAGCGCCCCTAGACCAGCCACCTCCTGCTCCTCCACCCTCGGGAACCTCAGCTGATCCAAACATCGTCGCATCCCCTCTTTCCCCGCTGGGGGCTCAAATCTGTACAGATCCCCACAGAAGTCCCTAAATACCTCATTTATTCTCACCGCACTCCGCACCGTATTCCCCCCTGCTATCCTTAACTCCACCTATCTCCCACGCTGCCTCCCTTTTACGAAGCTGGTGTGCCAGCATCCGACTCGCCTTCTCCCCATACTCGTACGTCGCCCCCTGCGCTTTCCTCCACTGTGCCTCTGCTTTCCCTGTGGTCAACAGGTCGAACTCCGTCTGGAGGTTCCGCCGCTCCCCGAGTAGTCCCTCCTCGGGGGCCTCTACATATCTCCTGTCCACCGTTAAGATCTCCCCCACCAGCCTCTCCTTCTCCCTGCTCTCTCTCTTCTCCCTGTGGGCCCTGATGGAGATTAACTCTCCCCCGACCACCACCTTCAGCGCCTCCCAGACTACCCCCACCTGCACCTCCCCATTATCATTGGCCTCCAATTATCTTTCAATGCACCCCCGCACCCGCCCGCACACCTCATCCGCCAGTAATCCCACATCTAGACGCCACAGCGGGCGCTGGTCCCTCTCCCCTCCTAACTCCAGCTCCACCCAGTGCGGGGCGTGGTCTGAGATGGCTATGGCCGAATACTCTGTTCCCTCCACTTTCAGGATTAGCGCCCTACTCAAAATGAAAAAAATCTAGCCAGGAGTAGGCTCTGTGGACGTGGGAAAAGAATGAAAATTCCCTGGCCTGGGGCCTAACAAACCTCCACGGATCCACTCCCCCCATCTGGTCCATAAACCCCCTAAGCACCTTGGCCGCAGCCGGCCTCTTAGACGTCCTGGACCTAGAGCGATCCAGTGCTGGGTCCAGCACTGTTGAAATCCCCCCCCATTATCAAGCTTCCTACCTCCAGGTCCGGAATCCGACCCAGCATGCGTTTCATAAATCCGGTATCATCCCAGTTCGGGGCATATACGTTTACCAGTACCACCCGCACCCCCTGCAACCTACCGCTCACCATCACATATCGACCTCCATTATCTACTACAATATTCATTGCCTCAAACGACACCCGCTTCCCCACCAGTATTGCAACCCCTCTGTTCTTCGCATCCAGCCCCGAATGGAATACCTGTCCTACCCATCCCTTTCTCAGCCTAACCTGATCTGCCACCTTCAAATGTGTCTCCTGGAGCATAACCACGCCTGCCTTCAGTCCCTTTAAATGCACGAACACCCGGGCCCTCTTGACCGGCCTGTTCAGGCCCCTCACATTCCAAGTTATCAGCCGGATTGGGGGGCTGCTCACCGCCCCCCCCCCCCCCCCCCCCCCCCCCCCCAACAGAGGAACATTCCCTAAATGTAATAAACACTATGTACACAGTAAACATCCCCCCCACAACAAACCCTCAATTTGAGTCCAACTTTTGAGTCCGTATAAAACTCCATGCCTCATCAGGCGTTTCGAAATAGTGGTGCCGATCCTGGAACGTGACCCACAATCGCGCTGGGTGCAGCATACTGAACTTCACCCCCTTGCGATGGAGCACCGCCTTAGCCCGATTAAAACCCGCTCTCTTCTTAGCCACCACTGCACTCCAGTCCTGGTAGATTCGGATCTCCGTGTTCTCCCACCTGCTGCTCCGCTCTTTCTTGGCCCACCTCAGGACACACTCTCTGACAATAAAGCGGTGACTACAGCCCTTGGCGGCTCGTTGGCCTTGGGTCTCCTTGCTAGGATCCGGTGAGCCCCATCTAGCTCCAGAGGCCTCGGGAAGGCTCCCGCGCCCATCAGCGAATTGAGCATCGTGCTCACATATGCCCCAGATCGGGCCCCTCCACTCCTTCGGGGAGATCCAGAATCCGAAGATTCTTCCTCCTCGACCTATTCTCCAGGTCCTCAAATCTTTCCGCCCACCTCATGTGCAGCGCCTCGTGCGCCTCCACCTTCACCTCCAGGCCCAAGATCTCATCCTCGTTCTCCGAGGCTTTTTGCCGCACCTCCCGGATTGCCGCCCCTTGGGCCTTCTGGGTCTCCACTAGCTTCTCAATCGCCGCCTTCATTGGCGCCAGGGTTTCGGTTTTCAGCTCAAAGCAGCGTCTAAGAAACCCCTGCTGCTCCTGCGACCACTGCGCCCATGCTGCTTGGTCTCCACCCGCCGCCATCTTGTTTTTTCTCCCTCTCACTTTTCGCTGCTCCAAGATCACTTTTTCCACCGCTCCACTCCTGGTCCAATCCATATAATGTCGGGGGGACCTTACTGTCACCTTCCCACACTGGAAGCCGTTGAACAATTGCCTTTGGGGCCCCTCTAGAGAGCCCAAAAGTCCGTTCCCGGCGGGAGCTGCCGAACCTGCGACCTACCTAGGCATAGCCGCAACTGGAAGTCCTCTCTTAAGGAGATTATTATCTTAATGTATTGCCTTCTTTACAGCTGTGATTGGCTTTAACTAATTTATAATTCACTCAATTCGGCCAAATTGTCTGTCCGTCAATTTAAGAGAGATATGTATTTAAATATATTGGTACAAACTTTCCCATACCATCGCTTGAGAAAACACATTCTTCGCTAGGACTTATTATCCTAGACTGGTTGTTACCATTGAAACGGAACTGCCTGTTCTTTCACACAATGGGGCCTTTTAGCTATTTGACGTCACTGTTCTTACAATCATAAGCAAGTCTCAAGCAACTTGCAAAATGTTCCCAGCTATTCGGCTTTCCTCACTCTCATGGTTAATATAATTTAGTTAATTACTCTTCATGAGTTCTCAATTAAACCTTTTACCTATATCATCTATAACTAACTAGAAACCCAATTTCTATCAGGTATGTTATCCAAAAGACAGGAGTCAGACTTTTTTACGCAATGAGGAGTACCAGAGAGCATCTCATAGCGAGTCATCATGATCCTCCGTTCCGCAAACAAACCCGATGATGCTGCCAACCCAGGCCAAACACCCTGTTGTAATGCTGAGACGACCCTTGGAAGGGGGTTGTGGTGGTTGGGGGGCAGGGTGAAAGGCTAATCGGAAGATATGGTGAAAGGAAAAGTTGGAGTGAAATGCTAAAGGGTGGTTTTGGTAGGGGGGGGGGCGGAGCGCAGCGGAGCTACTTTTGGCCTCCTATTTGGAATATCGGGAGGTGATCAATGGCGCTCCTGGTTACTGAGTGAGTTGTTATAATATCTGTCCACAGGGGCACCACGGTGACATAGTGGTTAGCATTGCTGCCTCACGGCACCGAGGTCCCAGATTCAATCCTGGCTCTGGGTCACTGACTGTGTGGAGTTTGCACATTCTCCCCGTGTTTGCGTGGGTTTCACCCCCACAACCCAAATATGTGCAGGGTAGGTAGATTGGCCATATTAAATTGCCCCTTAATTGGAAAAAATGAATTGGGTACACTAAATTTATTTTAAAAAAAATATCTGTACACCTCAATCTTGGCCCTCCACAAAGGCGCCATCAGCCATGACCTTAGAAAATAGGCCTTGTCACCTACCTAACAACCCCTCACCTGAGGGAGCACCTCAAAAGTGCCAGTGACCTCAAGGGTGCGTCAGGATGCAAACGTCATGCATGTTGCCTGGGTATCGTGCATAGACGTGCAGCTGGTGATCGCACACTAACCGAACGTTCAAGGAGCGGAAGCCCTTCCTCTTAATGAAGGGCACCCCCTGTCAAGCCAGTGCTCTCAGAGCGACATGCGTGCCATCAATAATCCCCTGCAGCCGGGGCATGCCAGTGGGGGCAGCAAATCCTGCAGCCTGGGAATCTTGGTGGGCTGCTTTTGGTTAAAGTGCATGTGTGTGGACGATCAAGAGATCCTGCTCGAGCCCTGGAATGAGTCCGTGACATAGAGGTTTAGGGCCACCGACAACTTGCTGGCCACAGGGAGTGGTGACTTGCCCTTAAGCCTTGCAGTGCCAGGTGTGCCACTATCTGGCACAGGTGTTGCACGGCCTCCTTGGTGAGCCTGAGTCATCGGCAACACACCTGCAGTCTGGCACCTCCTTGTGAGATAAGCGGCATTGGTATAAACCTGGCCTTCGCACCTCCTCCTCAGCCTGGTGGACAGCTGCACTTGAGCCTCACCAGCTGGCCCCTGCTGCTTTGTGGCAGGCTCCTACCATGCAGGGTCTTTTCTGGGATGACCCTTTCACTACCATGTATCTGTGATGGCACCAGTGTCCAGGTAGAAAGCTAACATTGCTGGCTGAGTGCCGAATTACATTTTTCTGCTGGAATGAAGAATGAGACAAAGACTGTCACCAAGGTGAAGAGTTGCCTCACCATCCAAAGCCACCATGGTATTATAACCAAATGACCAAATCAGGAAAAGTCAATAATCTATTAAGATACTTCAAAATACATGTTTTTCTGTAAGGTTACTAATAATTAATTTAGTGAACAAAAATTAGATTTTATGAATTCATTGAATCATAGAATTTACAGTGCAGAAGGAAGCCATTCGGCCCAATTGAGTCTGCACCGGCCCTTGGAAAGAGAACCCCACTCAAGCACACACCTCCTTCACCCCCATCCCCTTAACCCAGTAACCCCAATTAAACTTTTTTATGAACACTTAAGGGGAATTTAGCATGGCCAATCCACGTAACCCGCACATCTTTGGACTGTGGGAGGAAATCGGAGCACCCGGAGGAAACCCACGCACACACGGGGAGAATGTGCAGACTCCGCACAGACAGTGACCCAAGCTGGGAATCGAACCTGGGACCCTGGAGCTGTGAAGCAACTGTGCTAACCACTATGCTACCGTGCTGCCAACTGGTTTATCATAACTGCAATAATCTTTAAATGTAAAAATAAAAGTGATTTACTGTTCTGTAGTTGATTTCCAGCACAATTAGCAAGTTCCAAGCTTGTTAGTTGAGAACGCAGCTTATTGTTTTCATCCAGGATTTTTGCTAGCCTTCCTTTCAAATTATCCTTGGAAAAGAATTGGAAGCAAACTGTTACTATAACTTCAGTCATCCACTTGTTTACCTCTGAAACCTACAGCACTGCATACTACCAAAGCATTGGGTAGAAGGTTTACCCCTGCTATTTATTTGCTTCCTTATACAACTATCTGGCATCCACTTACATATCAAATGGAAGAAATTATTATTGTTGTGCAGATTTGTCACCATGCACAATTCAGATGGTCACAATTGAAATGACATATAATTTCATAACTGCAATAGAGAATAGTTTCATAACTGCAATAGAGAATAGTAGTATCAGTTGACAGTGCGTTTGCTGGCCAATGAGAGGTTGGCAGCTCTACATTATAGGAAAAGCACCGGGGGGGGCAGTGGCTGCCATCAGTAATGCTCTCATGCCTTAACCAAGGATCATTGCTGGATCTGTGGAGAGAGGCGAGTGCAGTTTTAAGATTTCTTACAACTAGTCAATGAAGTAGGAGACCAAAAAGTCAATCTTTACTTAGCATTACATTTATTCACAAAATGAGACATTACAAATGGACACCTCAACTCTCCACCAAATAACAGCCCAACTAGCAATGGCAATAAGTTCTCTTTATATAAGCATTTAAGTCTTTATCCAGTGAGTGTCCCCCACCTGTACACACTGAACTTTAATTTTGATTCAAATAACATAGAACAGATTGGGGGGTCACGGGATGGGTCAGATGCAAGGGCACCATTCCTTTCCGATGTCTTCTATCATGTCCACAATTGGGCACAGCATGCCATCGAAAGAGGGGTCCTCATAGGAGACCCCTCGCAAACCTGACGGGGTTTGCTGGCAGTCTTCAGAAAGCACATGAGACCTGCAAATCCATGAAAATCCCGGAACTACACTAAATCCTGGTGGGCTGGGGATAATGGCCTTCTGTAATATACACTTCTGTAATTCTACCCAAGACTTCTTGAAGATTAATTAGGAATGCAGAATTTAACTGCAATTTTTGGCAATTGAGCTTTTGTCCTTTTTTGTTTGTGTACCAATTGATTACCCAGTTCTCAAAATATTCACTATTTGACTTTTTGGGCATTTATTTGAAAGAAAAATATTCATATCTCCAAGTAAGGACTTCCTGAAGTATAAAATCAAATTGTCAAACTGTTTTTGGACAAGATCTGTAATAACCAAGTTTAAAATGCTACTTACCATATCATCTTGTTTTTGAGATAATTGATGCTTTACACGCTGCAATTCTGCGGTGTCCAAGCCAAAGCCTGTTCTGGTCAACAAAGATTTGTTTTCTTCAGTCAATGCTTTCACCTTTTTCTCTAGACTTTGAACTTTTGGCATGGACACGGAGTTAGTCAGATTGGACAGCATTTCATGAGCTGGAGCTATAGTTAAGAATAAGGTGTTAATCAGGAATGGTAAACTATTTAAAACATTATCATTGAACAAGGATAATGCAAGTCATGACAAAATAAATTAAGTCTAACATCTTTACGTTTTGGAAACAATGACATGGCACTTTAATTATATTTGAAAGTAAATGTTCATAAGGTGATGCGAGTTTCAGAATAATAGTAAGTGGAAAGATATGATTGTGTATAAAACTGCAGCAACATAAATAAAATTATGCCAATGAATTTAAGCTGAAAACAGTTCTACAACAACTGATAAAAATGTGAGATTATATATTATAAAATATCATATTTCAAAAGATGCTTAACCTCTAATCATCTGATGAGAGGAAAATATATGACCCAGGTCAACATTGTTTCCACAGATGCTGCCAGACCTGCTGGGTTTTTCCACTTTTTATAACTTAGTCAGTTGCCCTTGCCCCACTGGTACATTCCATATATTGTTCGGTCTGCATCTTTAGTTCTTTGACTGAAGGAGACAATCAATGCAACAAGCGTGAACACTGAGCAATCCACAGTAAAAATAGAGCAGCTCCAAACCACATCAAATGATGAAAGGTCAGGGGAAACATAGAAAATAGGAGCAGGATGACTTTTGGTGGCAGCCCTTGACGTTAGCGGTTGCACCGAAGGTGGCTCGTGCCTTGAGGACTTTTTTTGGACCTTTCTGCCCATATTGCGCAAGCTGTGCAGGTGGAAAAATAGTACAGTGGAAGAACTAGGATTCATCCTCCGGTGTGGGATGTTGACGCGGTATCAAACGAGGAGTGTGTCGGGTAAAGGGCATTCTTCGGTCTCTGAAGACAAACATAGCGCAGGAGGGGAAAATATGGCGGAGGGGGACCTGTGGCATCGTTATCCGCTCAGTGGATGACTGAGAAATTGGTGGAGTTCCTGTTGACAAAATTTAAGAAGCAAAGGAAGACTCACTGAGGATATGGCGAAAGTGATTGAACCAATTTGTGCAGCCCAGGAATAGATGGAACAGCAGATGGCAGCGCAGAATTCGTCAATCCAGAAGGTGGAGGAGATGGTCACTGATCATGAGGATCAGATTTTCTCCTTGGAGGCAGAGGTGATGATAATGTCGGAGGGGCAAAAAACAATGAAGGCCAAGATTGACGACCTGGAGAACCACTTCAGACGACAAAACTGGATTGTTGGGCTGCCCATGGGCATAGAAGGGGTGAAGGCTACAGAAAATGTGGCAAAGATGTTCGAGCAGCTGGTGGGGGAGGGGGTCTTTGCATGCCCTCCTGAAGTGGATCGGTCGCTGAGGAAGCAGCCCAGAGCCAGTGATCCGCCAAGGGCGATCATAGTCCGGCTACACAGGTAATTGGACATAGATAATATCCTGAGGTGGATGAAAGAAACACGAGAATGCAAATTGGGAAGGCCACACCGTTAGAATCTACCAGGACCTGGGGGTGGAATTGGCAAAATGGAGGGCCGGGTTTAATATGGCCAAGTCTGCTCTTTTTAGGAGCAAGGTACGGTTTGGAATGATATACCCAGCTGTGGGTCATGCACAGGGATAGAGACCATTATTTCGACATGCCAGAGGCAGCAATCAACTTTATCAAGGAACATCGACTGGGGACATTTGAATGATCTGCATAATTAAGTTTTGGTAGTGTATTTAAGTGTTGTTCTAATTGGATTTTCCGGTTATATCGTTCTGTAATATCTGTTATCTTGTGTTTGAAGTTTGGGTTTTTGGATGTGTTAAATCAAATGGTGGGGGTGCTGTGAGGAATGACCGGTTTGGGGTACAAAATTAAGAATAGGTTCGGGTAGAGGGGGCGGTGTAGAATTTTTTTATATGTAAGTGACATTTCTCCCCAGGTGCAGGTCACCCTGCTAGCAGATATGCTGATTAACAGAAGCAGAGTGGGGGATAATGCCATGGCTCGTTATTTGGAGGGGCGGGGGTTATTTTCTTTGCGAGTTGGGATAAGAAGCCATGGGCAGTTGGGTTTATTTGTTTGGGATGGGAAGGGGAAGGGTGGTTAGTGGGAAGGCTGCTGACGGTGAAGGTTTCTTTATGAGCTACTGGGTGGAGGGAGGTGGCGGTGGTGATTTTAGGTGGGCCTGGAATATTTGCGAAGCAAGTCCTGTGGGATTCCCTTAAGTCTAGGATATGGCTGCTGACGGTGAAGGTTTCTATATTGAGCTACTGGGTGGAGGGAGATGGCGGTGGCCATTTTAGGTGGGCGAGGAATCTGGCTCTGGGATTCTCTTAAGACTAGGATTATAGGAGCAGCATGGTGACGGTGGCTAGCACTCACGGCGGCGAGGACCGGGTTCGATCCCGGCACCGGATCACTGTGCGGAATTTTTGCAGAGGGATAGGTAGTCAGGGAGATTTGCGTTGCTGAATTTGAGGAACTACTACTGGATGGTGAATATAGAGAAGGTTCGGAAATGGGTTGTGGAGGAAGTGTTTGTGTGGGGCGGAAGGACGCAGCTTCCTGTACAGGGTCGAGTTTGAGGGCATTGGTGTCAGCTCCTCTTTCATTCTCATTAGCCAGGTACTCTAAAGAGTCCTGTGGTACTAGCCTCGTTAAGAGTCTGGAACCAGTTTAGACAACACTTTAAGCCGGAATCGAAGTCGTTGTGGATGCCTCTATGTAGGAACCACAGATTTATCTCAGCGGGATTTGACTCTGACGTACAGCGGCTGGGAACAGGAGGGGGTAGAGAGGTTTAGGGATTTGTTTGTGTAGAGCAGATTTGCGCAGTTGAAGGAACTGGTGGAAAAGTTTCAGTTTACAGGTGAAATGGTTTCAGGTATTTACAGGTTAGGAACTTTGAGCTGGCTATGTTTCTTCGGTTACCACTCCTCATTGATGGACAAGGTCGTATCTGAATAAGGGCGGGGAAGATTTTGGATATCAATGGGCAGTTGATATAGAGGGGCTCGCTGGAGGAGAGAGGAACTGGGAAGAAGTGTTGGGCGGTGCATTTGAAGGGAGGGGGTGAATTGAGGCCTTATCTAGGATAAACTCTACCTCCTTGTGTGCGAGACTGAGCCCGATTCAGTTCAAAGTGGTGCGCAGAGTGCATATGACCAAAACAGATAAGTGGGTTTTTTACTGAGGTGGAGGACAGATGTGAACTGTTCGAAGGGGCCAACAAACCACACACACACGTTCTGGTTAAGTTCTTGTAATCGTTTTTTGAGATAATGTCAGAGATCCTAGGGGTGAGGGCGGCACCGAGCCCTTGGGAGGATTTTGCTCGGTGGCGGGCTCCAAAGCCATCAGGGCGACAGCGTGGGTGAGAGATCTGTTGGGAGTTTCTGCATTTGGAGAAAATTAAGTAGGCCATTAGGGTGTCGGAGGAGGGGTTCTATTCGAGGTGGAGGCTGTTTATCTCCTTTAAGAACTGGTAGTCAGCAGCAAATGGGCGTGGTGGTGGGGTTTGATATAAATAAAACAGGGCACACAGGGTGGGATACTGGGTTGATTGTTTATTATGAAAATTGTATGAAGTTCAATGAGTTGTATATATTGTAAAAATAAATAAATGAATAAAAATATTTTTTTTAAAAAAGAAAATAGGAGCAGTGGAGGCCATTTGATCCCTCGAGCCTGCTCCACCATTCATTATCATGGCTGATCATTCAACTCAATAGCTTGTTCCTGCCGTCCCCATATCCATTGATGCCCTTTTCCCCCAACTGTTTCTTGAAAATATACAATGTTTTGGTCTCAACTACTTTCTATGGTAGCGAATTCAACAGGCTCACTATTCTCTGGGTAAAGAAATGTCTCCGCAACTCTGTCTAAACGGTCTACCCGTATCTACAGACTGGGACACCCCTGGTTCTGGACACCCTCGCCATCGGGAACACTGTTCCTGCATCTACCCTGTTGAGTCCTGTTAGAATTTTATAGATTTCTATGAGATCACCCCCTCATTCTTCTGAACCCCTAACCAACTCAATCTCTCCTCATAAGTCAGTCCTGCAATTCCAGTTACCAATCAATCTCGTAACCTTCTTTGCACTCCCCCCTAGAGCAAGAGCATCCTTCCTCACATAAGGAAACCAAAACTGCACACAATATCTAGGTGTGGTCTCACCAATGCCCTGAAAAATTGCAGCAAGGCATCCCTGCTCCTATACTCGAATCCTCTTGCTATGAAGGTCCATACCATTATTGCCTGCTGCACCTGTTCATTCCTTCATGGGGCTGCTCCTTTACTCGAATCCTCTCACTATGAAGGTCCATACCATTATTGCCTGCTGCACCTGTTATTCATTCATGGGATGTGGTCATCGCTGGTTAGACGAGCATTTGTAGCCCATCCCTAATCGCCTTCGAGAAGCTAGTGGTTCAGGGCATTCCCAATTTTAATCACATAACCATTAATGGCCAAGGCCCCAAGCTCTTGAATTCATTCACTTACTTCCTTTTGGACACTTTTGACTGAGATTTAGGCCATCTGACCTAATATCTCTTTTATAAATAGTCTTTTGGTACTACAGAACTTAGAGTATTGCTTAAAAAAAGACATTTTGTCGGTTATCTTGCACTCACCAGGACAATCGCAAGAATACCAATGTCAGGGACCTCAACAATTTTACACCGAAGAGTGTGCCAATTGTTAAAATAAATTAGATTGCTAAATAATCCTCAGTGTGCTAAAACAATGCTGACAACCAATTTAACATTGTCATTCAGGCTCACAGTGTGGCACATGTGCGTGTACTGGAAGCTATAATTATCTACACAAAGGATCCTGTTCTTTGCAGACAGTAAGAACTTGTACGCACATTGCACCTGTTTCAGCTGAATAAAACATGTGATAGCCATTCGCTGGTTTATTCCACAGGGAAATGCCTTGCTCAATCAGGGTCAAGCTGCCTGGTTTAAATTTCAGCAATTAGCTGTCAGTCACATCAACTGGTGCATTCTCTGACAATGTCTCTACCAGAGTCTACTTGTCAACCGATACAGTATAAATTTGTTTTCCTTGGTATTGGTACACTTGCAGTTGTCCTGATGAGTAGAAGATGAAAAGCTTCGACAAAATATTTTTCAGTAATAATATCTTTTTAGGTTATGGAGTGTCAAATTTGTTTGATAACACTTCTGTCAAGTGCTTTGGGACAGTTTACGAAATTAAAGGTACTCTATAAGTAACAGTTGTTGCTTGTTTTTTAATGAGACATTAACTCTTAGAAGATAATCTAATTAGAGATTAGATCCTTTTAAAATCATTAACATAGGATAGAAATTCTGCTAGCTGTTACAAAGTTGATTTTAAATTAGCTATGCATTATGATGGAAATATTCTTAGCTTATGATTTAAGAATGTTGATACAAAATTTGTGACTGATACAGCATAATGATAAAATTATCTTCAAACCAAGTGCTACAAATTTCAACACCACGGGTATCTAAACTCCAATCCCTCGGTATCTTTCAGTACCACTAATTTGTAAATGTAATCCTTTCAGCGCCAAAATTGATAAATTGAATAAATCAACACACATTTCTTCTGCATCCAAAAGCCAAAAATCCCAGGGTGGCATGGTGGCGCAGTGGTTAGCACTGCTGCCTCACAGCTCAGAGGACCCAAATTCGATCCCAGCCCCCGGGTCACTGTCCGTGTGGATTTTGGACATTCTCCCTGTGTCTGCGTGGGTGTCACCCCCACAACCCAAAATGATGTGCAGGTTAGATGAATCGGCCACTCTAAATTGTCCCTTGATTGGGAAAAAAAGAATTGGATACTCTAAATTTATTATTAAAAAGCCAAAAATCCCAAAGTTAATGCACTAACTTTGTACTATGTAACATAAAAATGTATGCATATGCAATTCATTCCCTGATGTTTATCAAAAGGTAATTCAGTTCGGCCGGGGGTGGGGGCAGGGGTTGGGGGGCTGCCGTTCCGTAGGGCAGGGACTCAGTTTAGGTACCTGGGGGTGCAGGTACAACATTTCTAGTTTGGTGGGGAGAGTGAAAAAAGCTGATCTGGCAAGGTGGGATGGTCTCCCTGTCATTGGTGGGTCGGGTACAAGCAGTTAACGTGAACGTGTTCCGCGATTCCTGTTTATTTTTAAATGCCTGCCGATTTTCCAGCCAAAGGCTTTTTTCAGAGAGATTGAGGGAAGGATTATTTCGTTCATATGGGGAGGAAAGTGGCCAGAGTTAGAACGGTGCTGCTACAGAGGGGAAGGCAGGCAGGGGGTTTGGGTCTTCCGAACCTGATGTACTATTACTGGGCGGCGAATGTGGAGAAGTTGTGGAGCTGGGTCAGAGAGGTTGATTCCCAGTGCGTCAGAATGGAGGAGAGTTTGTGCAGGGGGTCGGGATTGAAAGCACTAGCAACAGCGCCGCTCCCGATACCCCCGGGGAAATACTCAGGGAGTCCGGTAATAATAGCTTCATTGAGAATTTGGAGGCAGTTTCGCCAACACTTCGGGTTGGGGGCAGGGTCAAGGGAAATGCTGATTCGGGGGAACCACAGATTTGAGCCAGGGAGGTGGGATGGAAATTTTCGGAAATGGGAGGAGAAGGGGATTAATACACTAAAAGATTTGTTTATTAGGGGTCGGTTTGCAGGATTGAAGGAGCTGGAAGCGAAGTATGGGTTGGAGAAGGGGGAAATGTTTAGATACATGCAGGTTCGAGATTTTGCCAGAAAGGAGATACAGAGCTTCCCGGTGGAGCTGGCCTCCACATTGCTGGAGGAGGTGCTGACGACAGGGGGACTGGAGAAGGGGGTAGTGTCAGCGGTTTACGGAGCTAATTTGGAAGAGGAGAAGGCACCACTGGAAGGTATCAAAGCAAAATGGGAGGAAGAGTTGGGAGAGGATATGGAGGAGTGGTTCTGGTGTGAGGTGCTCCGGAGAGTGAATGCCTCCACCTCGTGCGCGAGGTTGGGGCTGATACAGCTGAAGGTGGTATACAGAGCACACCTCACGAGGGCGAGGATGAGCCGATTCTTTGAAGGAGTAGAAGATGTGTGTGAACGTTGCGGTGGGGGCCCCCCGCTAATCACGTTCATATGTTTTGGTCCTGTCCAAAGCTAGAGGATTACGGGAAGGAGGTTTTTAGGGTAATTTCTAAAGTGGTGCATGTGAAACTGAACCCAGGCCCCCGGGAGGCCATATTCGGGGTGTCGGACCAGCCAGGGTTAGAAACGGGTGCTGAGGCAGATGTTGTAGCCTTCGCCTCGTTGATTGCCCAAAGGCGGATCCTGATAGGTTGAGGAGCAACCTCTCTGCCCTGTGCCCTGGCGTGGCTGGGGGACCTGTTGGAATTCTTGACTCGAGAAGGTTAAGTTTGAACTGAGGGGAAGGATGCACAATTCATCTGCATTATTCATTATGCACTTTCAAGAACTGGATAACATCGAACATTAGTTGGGGCGTGTGGGTGGGAGGGGGGCTGTGTGTGTTAATGGCGACTATGGGTGATCCCTAATTCCTTTTTGTCATTTGTTTGTGTGACCATGCGGGCTAATGTTTGGGGTTTGGTGGGAGGATGGGATCGTTGTTATTGATATGGGGATTGACATATTTGTTACTGATTATTGTTTATTGTTGGTGGGTGTAAATGTGGGAGAAAATGTGAAAAAGGAGAATAAAAAAATATTTTTTTTAAAAAGGAAATTCAGTGCCATTTTCCACTAAAACATATTTTTCAGGCAATAAATGAAGTTTGAATTAAATATCTCTCTATATTAAAGACCACATGAGCACATCTACCAATCCTGACAGGCAACTTACTAAGAAACCTCTGGTTTGATTGAAGAGATCTTGAACCATTCCAATATTGGTCCACCAGATCAAGTAGATTCAGCAAGAGGGAGGGAACCCTTGCAGAGACACTAGAGCTGAGCCCAGTTGGAGTTCGAGGACGATAGTCCCCACATTCTTCTCCTTCAAGCAATTTATCCAGAGTTGTTTGCTAGTGAAGGGAGAAATAAAGAAACGCACAATTTATACTTTCTATACATTTATCACCTTCAGACTTATCGCACATTTAAAATCACTGTTCTAATTTTTGATATAGGATGATTAGAGCATCCGATTTTGCATATACGAACACTTTGAATATGAATACTGGGCATACCTGCCACCTATTGAAGAAGCAACTTAACAGTTCAAATCCAACTTCAAAACAACTGCATAATGTCTGCTCAAATTTTAAAGATAAAGTCAGGTTGCCATATTTATTTGAATACATTAATTTCAAAACACAATGGGCCAGAATTTACAGTAGCTGGTGAAGATGCCTGTTAGTCGGACTTGACTAGCCGATTTAATTTCCATGCAAACTTTTACTGTAAGTTGCTTTAAATGGGAGATGGAAATGGCGGGACACTTGAGATCTGTTTGAACAGGACAGGTAACAGCACATCTTCTTAACAAATGAGATCAAAGAATTGTTAAATGAACAATGCAGTCAAACAGGAAGTGGAAGTTAGAATAGTGCATTCAATGTTAAATCGGGTACAGAAAGATGAATAAAAAGGAGAGATGGAAAGAGTCAATTCAGAAACAGAAAAATAGACAAATAAAAAGTACAATTTTATTGAATTGAAAAAACTTAATGAGTATTGTTGAAAAAAGAAACATTATCAAAGCTTTTCATCTTACACTCATCAGGACAGAATCACAAGAATAGCAAATTTCAAAGGGAACAACATGCCTATTGTGAACCACTGTATTAAGGGATGTAAGGTAGGACCTGCACTACAGGTTCGCCGGTAGCTCCTGCCGGCTGGCTCCACCCACGGAGAACTGTATAAATATTCATGACCTCCAGTGCCCTGCCATTTCGCCAGCTGTAGCAGGAGGCCACGCATCTGACTGTAATAAAGCCACAGTTGTACCCAACTTTAGTCTTTGTGCAATTGATCGTGCATCAATTTATTAGTCAGATTTTCCACAGAATGGATATCAGAATTAAGCCCGATCGCCTGCAGCTGGATCCGCACTTGCCCGACGCTAGAAAAGACTTTACTCACTGGCTAGCATGTTTTGAGGCCTACAAACTATGCGGCGGACCCTGTGCCAACGGAGGCTCAGAAGATAAACGTCCTGTACTCCAGACTGAGCTCCAGCGTGTTCCCGTTGATCAAAGACGCCACGAATTACACAAAAGCAATGGAACTCCTTAAGGAACACTACGCGCAGAAGGCGAACACACTCTTTGCCAGTATGTACTCGCCACCCGCTCGCAACTACCTGGTGAGTCCATTGAAGACTTCTGGCGGGCCCTAATTCCACTCGTCCGGGACTGAGACTGCCAGGCCGTTACGGCCGCCGAACACGCGAACCTCCTCATGTGCGATGCTTTCGTGACAGGGATTGCGTCGCACCGCATCCGAGAACGATTACTGGAAGGGGCCACGCTCAAACTGGTGGAGACGAAAACCTTGGCGCTCTCCATGACGGTCGCATCCCGTAACGTCCAATCATACCCCTCCCGCCGCGCTGCCCACCCTTCTCCTCCTTCCTACCCCTCCTGGACCCCGCCGATGACCTCCTCAGCCAGGGCCCTGCCTTCCCAATATGCCTGCACCGCACGCCGATCCGCGCACCCTGGGGGTTCCTGCTGCTACTTCTGCGGTCAGCAGAAGCACCCCCGCCAAAACTGCCCGGCCTGCACTGCCGTTTGTAAAGCCTGCAGTAAAAAGGGCCACTTCGCGGCTGTGTGCCAGGCCCGCGCAGTCGCTGCGATCGCGCCCACTATCGCCCCCTCCCCACGCCAGACGCACAATGGGAGCCGCCATCTTCTCCTCCCGGGTCCATGTGCGCCGCCATCTTGTCCCCCTTCGGCCACATGCGCCCCATGGGCGCCGCTTGACCCGACCCCGCAATGGGCGCCGCCATCTTGTCCTCCACAGGGTCTCCGGACATCCCGACATCGGAACCGCCCACGCTCGCCACCCGACGGCTACCCGCAGCTCGCTTCGATGACGCTGGACCAATCTCGCCCGCACAACCTGGCCAGCGCGTCGACGACGGCGAAAATCAACGGCCACGTGACCTCGTGCCTGCTGGATTCCGGGAGCACCTAAAGCTTCGTTCACCCAGATACGGTAAGGCACTGCTCCCTCGCGGTCCACCCTGCCAATCAAAGGATCTCCCTTGCCTCTGGATCCCACTCCGTCCCGATCCGAGGCTTTTGTAGTCACTCTCACGGTCCAGGGCGTAGAATTTAGTAACTTCCACCTCTATGTCCTTCCTAATCTCTGCGCTGCACTCCTGTTGGGCCTGGACTTCCACCAGTGCAACCTCCAGAGCCTCACCCTCAAATTCGGCGGGCCTTTACCCCACCTTACCGTTTGCGGCCTCGCAACCCTCAAGGTCGATCCCCCCCTCCCTTTTTGCCAATCTAACTGCGAATTGCAAGCCCGTTGCCACTAGGAGCAGACGGTACAGCACCCAGGACATGACCTTCATCAGGTCCGAAGTCCAGCGGCTGCTTAAGGAGGGTATTATCGAGGCCAGCAACAGCCCCTGGAGAGCCCAAGTGGTAGTGGTTAAAACTGGGGAGAAACACAGGATGGTCGTGGACTACAGCCAGACCATCAATCGGTACATGCAGCTCGACGCGTACTCTCTCCCACGCATATTTGATATGGTCAATCAGATTGCGCAGTACCGGGTCAGCTCAACAATTGATTACTGGTAACGTAAATCATGAAATGTCGTAATGCCAATACCAAATTTAAAGTTTCTATTTTAATTGTAGAATGTCTGTTGATGATGACTTAATTTCTTTGAAAAATACCTCACAGGCTTCTCAAATTGAAGTTCATCTTCTTGTAACAACACAGCTCCCAAACCAATGACACTAGAACCACAACCAGTTTAAACTGTTTGTCATAACTTGGTGCAGCGAACACTTGCTTTGTTGTCAAATGTTGGGATGCAGTTTGGAAGTTGTCAAATGTTGGAATGCAATTTGGCAGTTCTCTGTCTAGTTAAATGTCTTGTTCTTCTTCAAAAGTGCTAGTAGTGGTGTTAGCACACTGCTAAAGTTCACCACGAACTTGATAAAATTCACTATTTCCCAGAAACCTCAAAATATCTTTTCTTATTGTCGGTTCTGAAAAATCCCAAATGGCCTGTATTTTCACATCTTGTGGGGCCCATTTGACCATGTCCCACAACATGTTTAAAAATTAAATTTGAGCTTTAACAAATTCGCTTTTTGTCAAGTTCATTACTAGATTAGCCTCTTTTAAGCATTCAAACAGTTCTTTGAAGTATTATACATGTTTTTACCAAAATTGAATTTGAAAAAAATTCACCCTGGTGATGACATTCACTTTCCTGCAGTCCACACAAAGTTGCTGCGTTTCATCTGCCTTTGGCACCGTTTGTGAGGGCCACGAAGAATCCAGCATGAGTTTTAAGGATACAAAGTAATAACATTTATTTACAATAACATATATTTATATAACAGCAGCAGCAACTTCCCTTGCTGCACACTCCTTCCTGCTTGTTCCAAACTGGCCAGCTTTATTTATGCTTGGAGTTTACTAATGGGTTCTCCGCCCCCCTCATTGGGGAAGCTCATACTCCCACAGGATTGTGGGATTGTCATTAGTCCCCAGCCAATGGTAAGCAGGCAGGTTATAACATCCCTCCCCCCCCCCAAAGTCCAAGGAATCCATCGAAGACCCTGGCGAAGGAGGGCGTCGGACTCGTTTTGCCGCAGGCCGGACACCATTTGCACGCGGCGCTGGATCAGGCGGCGTGTAACGAGACGGAGACCGGCGCTTCCGTGATGAACGGCGTAACGGTTGTACATCCACGGCCCGTGGACGCCAGGATTCCCCCTCTGATGCGTCCTGTGTCTCCATCTCGGAGTCAGAGTCTGCTGCCTCCGTCATGTCAGCGTCTCTATCTCCATTCGGCTCTGTAACGACCTGCGCAGGCTTTGAGTGAGGCACCAGTGGAAGATTGTGAGGACTACCTTCCCTTGTCTCTGCGGCTGTAGAAATGAGCTCCGGGGGCTGGGAATCTTTGGAGGGGATAGTCTTCTGGACCGAACGTGATCTACATGTTTGCGCTGGAGACGACCCTGGGCTTGCACCTGGTAAGATATAGGGCACGTTTGGCGAAAGATTACGCCAGGAACCCACTGGGCACCACCAGCAAAATTCTGAACGAACACAGGGTCACCGGGCGCAAACTGCCGAATGGGCCGATGCCGAGAAAATCCTTGTCCCTGCCGTTCTTGTGTGCGGCGTACACTTGCGCCAATGTCCCGGAAAACCAAACTAAGGTGGGTGCAAACTCTCCGGCCCATTAGGAGTTTTGCGGGAGCTACCCCAGTCACCGCATGGGGGTGGTCCTATACGTAAACAAAAAGCGAGCCAGTCTCGTGTCCATTGATCCTGAAGACTGCTTCTTTAGGCCTCTTTTGAATGTCTGCACTGTGCGCTCTGCCAACCCATTTGAAGCCGGGTGGTAAGGGGCAGTGCGGATATAGCGTATGCCGTTCATCTTCATGAACCTCGCAAACTCCTCACTCGTGAATGGAGTGCCGTTATCCGTGACCAGCACCTCGGGGAGGCCATGCGTACTAAAACACAAACGCATCTTTTCAGTTGTTGCGCAGGACGTTGTCCCCTGCATATTATGCACCTCTAGCCATTCAGACTGGGCGTCGATTAATAGAAGGAACATGGATCCTTGAAAAGGGCCTGCGAAATCTGCATGCAAGCGTGCCCAAGGCCGCCCTGGCCATTCCCAGTGATGTAGGGGAGCGGCCAGCGGAAGCTTCTGATGCTCCTGGCAAATGGAGCAGTTTTGGGCCACCTTCTCAATGTCGGTGTCGAGGCCTGGCCACCAGACATAACTCCGGGCCAACATTTTCATTTTGGTCACACCTGGATGCCCATTGTGCAAGTCTCTTAGTATCAGCTCCTGGCCTTTTTCCGGGACAATCACACGCGTCCCCCACAAGAGGATGCCGTCTTCCATGCTGAATTCTGACAGCTTGGAGGAAAATGCCCGCATCTCGCCTGGGAGCTGTCTATGCTGCCCACCATACAGGACTATGTGCCGAACCTTTGACAGGACTGGCTCCGTCTGGGTCCACTCATGGATCTGTGATGCCGTGACAGGCAAGGTGTCCATAAAATTTAGGGTTGCAACCACCTCACCGGTCGTGGGGGTCGACATGGGGTCGGTCGATAAAGGCAATCAGTTCAGTGCGTCAGCATTTGCTATCTGCGTTCCTGGTTTGTGCTCCAGAGAATACTCGTATGCAGCAAGCAACAAAGCCCAGCGCTGGATCCGTGCGGAAGCAATGGGCGGTATTGGTGACGAATGTGATATAAAATAGTTACTTTAGAGATATAAGTTAATGTAATGTAGAAATAAGCCACTTTGATTCTGGCAGATAGAGACAAAGGGATTTGAGACCGCATGGAAAAAGCAGGAAGAGGTGTGTCTATGAGAGTGATGCTGCATTGATAGGGGCCAGAGAAAGGGATTGGAAGTGAGCCAATCAGAATAGATCAAACAAGTCAGGAGGGACATAGGATGACCTATGGGTGTCGAGTATGTGAAACTTGATACCATTTGAATTGATTTGCAGAGATCCCTTTGTCTCTTTGTTCATTCGCTTTCTGGGATGTAGGAGACTGGATGTCTCTTATGTTTCTGTGAAATGAATCAAGCTTGCAAGCTGAATAAAATAACTTCTTTTTACGTGCAAATCCATCTCGACTTTTATTGAGGCCAGACTGACGGAGAAAGAAATTTGGGAATCAACATTGGCTTATCCTCTCTGAAAAGTCCCAGCAGAGGCTTATGATCAGTCACGATAGTGAAATGGCGGCCATACACGTACTGGTGGAAGTATTTCACCGTAAAAACCACTGCCAGGCCCTCCTTCTCGATCTGCGCGTACCTTTTCTCCGCTGCAGTCAATGTGCGGGAGACGAAAGCTAACGGTCGCTCGGCCCCGTTCTCCATCTTGTGGGACAGGACGGCCCCAATACCATACAGGGATGCATCACATGTGACGAGCAAAGGCTTTCCAGGTTCATAGTGGGTTAGTAACCCAGACGACGACAATTGTTGCTTTACCCGCCGGAAAGCGGTTTCTTGCGGCTGACCCCAAACCCAGGTGTGATTTGTCTTTAGCAGAAGGTGCAACGGGGCCAGCGTAGTTGCCAGATTGGGGAGGAACTTCCCGTAATAGTTTACGAGACCGAGAAAAGAACGAAGATGCGAAGTGTCAGTCGAGGCGGGGGCCTGTTGAATCGCACGCACCTTCTCTGCGACGGGGTGCAAACCTTCGCGGTCCACCCGATAACCTAGGTAGACTACTTCCTTTGCCTGAAATACGCACTTTGTGCGACGTAATCGGACTCCAGCCTCCGAAAAGCGTCTAAGGACAGCCTCCAGATTTTCCAAATGTTCCTGCTCCGACGTCCCTGTAATCAAAACGTCAACGAAGTAGACAGCAACACGCAGTAAACCTCTCAAAATGCCCTCCATAACACGTTGAAAAATAGCGCAGGCAGAGGATACTCCAAAGGGCAACCGTGTATATTCATACAGGCAGTATTAATCTGTGTATTAATCGTTACATATGGTCGGGAGGCAGGGTCCAGCTCTAACTGCAGGTAGGCGTGACTCATATCTAATTTTGTGAACGAGAGTCCACCTGCAAGCTTCTCGTAGAGATCCTCTATGCGAGGCATTGGATATCGGTCGAGTCGGGAAGCCGTATTCACTTTAAGTTTATCGTCGCCACACAAGCGAACTGTGGCATCTGGCTTCATTACAGGTACAATTGGTGCTGCCCAGTCAGCAAAACGGACGGGCCTCATAATACCCCAACTCTCCAAATGAGTGAGCTCCCCTTCTACCTTCTCGAGCAAGGCGTAAGGTACCGGGCGCGCCCGGAAATAGCGCGGCGTCGCATCCATCCACCATCCATCCCGGTTCAACTTGGATACGGGCTACTCCCCTTTTATTTTCCCCAAACCAGGCTGGAATACATCTGGGTATCGTCCTAGCACCTCAGTCAACCCTTCAGAAACTGTTTGGAGGATGTGCTGCCATTGCAACCGCAAATGGCGCAACCAGTCCCGACCCAACAGGCTGGGCCCATGGCCGCGCACCACGATAAGTGGCGTCCATAAACAACAGGGGTCATTGTAGTTCCTGCAATGTCCAGTGGTTCCCCCGTGTAGGTGGCCAATCTGGCCTGTGAGTCGGTTAATGTAAGGGTCTGTATACCCTGCTTGATGCGGTCGAATGTCCTCTGGGCGATCACGGAGACCGCTGCGCCAGTGTCCAACTCCATCTCAAGCGGGTGACCACTGACCCGCACTGTCACCTTAATGGGGGCCACACGGGGAGCTGCCACACAATGCAGCTGCAGGCAGTTGTCCTCCGTGTCCACGTCCTCAGGAGTAGTCGCCGCAGGTTCATCCACATGGAAGGTACGGCCCCTGGGCTGGTCCCAGTTTCGGTCGGACCGACGGCGCCTCTGGCGCCCCTAGGACCAGCGTCTGCGACGGGGTCGGCGCCTACAAGTCTGACACGGACATGCTCCTCATCCATTGGTTCTGGAGAAGGCTCCCTTCAGGGAGGAATGTCTGACGGCCACTGGCGTCGGTCCGGAAGTCGCCTCGCCCAAGGTACCGCAGGAGTGCGGGGGGACGTTTTCGGACAGAAGGGCTGCGCCCCAAGGCATGCACTTCCATTCCCTGTAGCTCCTGCACTCCTCGGTCTGCGCTCTCGCGGGACAATACTATTTGAATGGCCTGTTGAAAAGTCAATGTTGGCTCAGCTAACAACTTTCTCTGGGTGGCCGCGTTGTTAATACCGCAAACCAAACTGTCGTGTAACATTTCTGACAAGGTCTCACCATAGTCACAGTACTCCGCAATCCTGCGTAGCCTGGATAGAAAATTGGCAAGGGATTCTCCAGGGGTCCTCTCAGCGGTATTAAACCGGTAGCGCTGGACTATCGTGGACGGGGTTGGGTTAAAATGTTCTCGTAACTCATCCACCTCTTGTCTTATCTTTTCTCATCCTGTTCTCGTAACTCCTCCATCTCTTGTCTTATCTTATGTACCTGTGACATTGTTACTACACAATCAGGAAACATTCTGGGATGGTCTGTTTGCAATTTTTCTGTAGCTAGATTTTCTAGTGGCTGTTCAAACACTACCTGTGATCCAGCTATATCATTTCCTAGAATGAATTGAATCCCTGCAATAAATAATGTTTCTATTACTCCCACAACCAATTCTCCAGTTTTCAAGCTATTCTTTAAGCTTATTTTCACCAAAGTATTTTTTTTTTTGTTTCTCCGTGATTACTGCTGACCAGAACCTCTTCCTTCAATATTCCTTCTGGGCAACAAATATCCTTATCCCACAATATTAGGAAATTGACTCACTCCAATATTAGGAATTGACTCGTGCGAGCAGCACGGTAGCAGTGGTTAGCACAGTTGTTTCACAGATCCAGGGACCCAGGTACGATTCCCGGCTTTGTTTACTGTCCGAGTGGAGTCTACACATTCTCCCAGTGTCTGCGTGGGTTTCCTCCGGGTGCTCCGGTTTCCTCCCACAGTCCAAAGATGTGCAGGTTAGGTGGATTGGCCATGCTAAATTGCCTTTAGTATCCAAAAAGGTAAGGTGGGGTTACGGGGATAGATTGGAGGAGTGGGCTTAAATGGGGTGCTCTTTCCAAGGGCCGGTGCAGACTCGATGGGCCGAATGGCTTCCTTCTGCACTGTAAATTCTACAGTCTATAAGAGACTATATCTGCAACTTGATGAAGTTCTGATGTTAGCTGCCTTTTCTCCCTCTTTCCTTAGTTAGGGTTCAACAGTTATACTTTTTCTTTGCCTTTTGATGTTTTTCACCCTTTGGAGTTGGTTTTTAGCATGAACATGTCCATTTCCCTATCTCCCCACTTTGAAGTTACCACCTCTATATTGTTTTCTCTAATCACTTATGTAAAATACTTGTTTTCCACTGCTAGGCAAATTCACACCTCATCATTTCTCCATACATCTGCCTCTAATCAACTCCATATTTTACTTTGTTTTTTAATCTTAATTTTCCCAATTCTTTTTTTTAAACAAATTTAGAGTACCCAATTTTTTTTTCCAATTAAGGGGCAATTTAGAGTGACCAATCTACCTAACCTGCACACCTTTTGGGTTGTGAGGGTGAAACCCATGCAGACACGGGGAGAACTCCACACAGAGTGATACATGGCCGGGATGGAACCTATGTCCTTAGTGCCATAGGCAGCAGTGATATCACTGCGCCACCGTGCTGCCCAATTTTCCCAATTCTCAACACTAAGGCAGCACCTTCCAAACCCACAGCCACTGCCATCTAGAAGTGCAGCAGATACCTGTGATCACCAGGTAAGTTCCCCTGCGAGCCACTCACCATTCTGACTTAAAAATTGATCACCATCCTGTCTTAGGGACTGGTTTAGCATAGTGGGCTAACCAGCTGACTTGTAATGCAGAATAAGACTAGCAGCGAGGGTTCAATTCCCGTACAGGCCTCCCCGAGCATGCGCCGGAATATGGCGACTAGGGGCTATTCACAGTAACTTCATTGAAGCCTACTTGTGATGAAAAGCAATTATTAAATATATCGCAGATCCTGCACTGTTGCTGGGTCAAACTCTTGGAACTCCCTCCTCAACAGCACTGTAGGTATACCTACACCTCAGGAATTACAGAGGTTCAAGAAGACAGCTCACCCCACCTTCTCAAGGGTAATTAGGGATGGGCAATAAAAATGTTGGTCAAGCCAGCGACAACCACATCTCGTAAAAAAAAAATTTTTTTAAACTATGTTCTGAGTTTTGCAAGCATGGGCTTTTTGAATAGTCAGTATTCTGCCTGTTGCAAACAGCTGAAGGGACATGCTACTTTATACTATCCACCAGTCATTGGAATATATGGCCTATCTACCTGGCATCATACTGGCATTGAAATTCATGTACTACATTACTCATTGTGTGGTATGCAGAACATTTTTTTGATTTGATGGTAGCATCCTGTTAGTGGAGAGTACTGCATAGTAGCAGCATTAATGGCTAGCTCACCTGGTGCTCAAATTTATGAGACACATTACCCTTCCAGGATAATTGGAAGTAGACTGGGCACGTTTCAGGAGCAAAAGTGCTAGCCTTGGGCCCATTCATGAGTTTGCGCCTTATGCAAGGGCAGTGATCTGGTCGGGATAGTCATCCCATAGAATATTTTTGTGTTCCCTATTTTGGCATCAAGCTTGCAGTGAGTGAATAGCTTGGGCCCTATTTACTGTCATGTGAGAGTACCTTTAAGACATGAATGTTTAAGCAATGTACCTTTAAGAAAACAGTGATGTCAGAGAGTGGGTGGAGCTGAGGTCAGGTCAGCCATTTTGCAGTTTGGAGGAAAAGAGCTGGGTGTGTCTGTGTTTTGCAGTGAGCTGGATCTCTGCCATAAAAGACCATCTCTGGATCATTTGGGTGATTTAAACTTATAATAGTCAAACCTTTAACCTGATGCGATTTTGTTTAAAGGTGTTAAGTCTCTTGGATGTTTGAAGGAACATTTTAAGGAATTATTTACTGTTGCAATATTTTCTGAGTTATCTTTGAAGTAAGGGGTGTTAAGCGATCCAATGTTTATTTAAGATGTTAAGTTGAGTTCATGGAATAAACATTGTGTTGTGTTTAAAAACCCACGTGTCCATAATTGTAAACCCACACCTGGGGAAAAAGCTAGGAAAAGCAACAAATCCATTAAAGGGAGAGGTTGGTTGAACTCCATGATATATTTTGGGGTTCTGAAAACGCCTCGCCCATAATATTATGAAGTTGCTAATAAGGCTAATCTTATATTGCATGGAGCTGTAGGAATCCCAATATGTATACTGACCAGTGAAGGTAGACAATAGAAAACCCATTAGAAGGTCTTTCAACTAGCACATTGAGAAAAGCTCATTAGAGTACACCCTTTCAAAGGTGAATTTGAGCGTGGGCTGGAGTCTATTTACATGGAACTGTTGATTCAAAGGTAGCAAACATTTCACCTACGTATTGGAAATATGCAAGGGGTAGGGGGTCATGGGTCATTCTACCAAAGTCATGTTTCTTGCAGAAACCAATAAAAACGTTAGCGATAGTTGGGCTTAGGCTGGATCCCATGGCAACAACATCCATTTGGGCATACATGGTATTGTTAAAGCAGAACTCAATTGTTTAAGTTCATAAGTTCAATGAATGAATATTCAGGCAATGATGATGCATCTAGGTTGTCATGATATAGTGACCCGGCAGTCGACGAACAGGGTATGGAACCAATTGAACCATACCAGGGTATGGAACCAATTGAGGAGGTATTTTAAGTTAGAATGTCGGTGATGATGTCATTGTCTGAGATCCATAGGTTTAAACCTGGGGAGATGGTTGGGATGTATGGGAAGTGGAGGGGGCAGGGATAAGCGGGTTAGGGACATGTTCGCCGAGGGAAAGCTTGTGGGACTGGACGAGCTGTGGAAGAGGTTTGAGCTACCGAGGGACAGTGAGTTTAGGTATATGCAGGTGCGAGACTTTGCGCAGAAGGAGTGGACATTCGCCAAGCTACCGGAGTACATGCTGTAGGAGCAACTGCTGCTTCCTGACGGTTTGCGGGAGGGTAGGATTGGAGATATATACAGGTGGTTGGGGGAGCAGGGCGGGGCACAGGTGGTGAGGATCAAGAGTAAATGGGAGTGAGAGCTGGGGAGGGAAATAGGTTGGGAGCTGTGGTGTGAGATGATGCGGTGGATGAACGCAACCTCCTTCTGTGTGAGGATGAGCTTGATTCAGTTCAGTTCAAGGTGGTGCACAGGGTACACATGACTTGGGCAAGGATGAGTGGATTCTTCCAGAGGGTGGCCGATGGGTTTGCAAAGTGTGGGCGGGGGCTGGAGAATCATGCTCACATGTTCTGGGGCTGTGTGAAACTCGAGAGCCATTGGGAGGAGGTGTTTGGGACGCTATCCAAGATAGTGGGGGTGGAGGTCAGGCCGGATCCTATGGTGGCAAAATATGGGGTCTGCTGAAGGGGAAGGGGGCTGATGTTGTGGCCTGCGCCTCTCTAATGCTCGGCGAAAGATTCTGTAAAATTGGAGGTCAGATATGCCGCCGAGGGTGGCAGCTTGTTTGGGGGGGGATCTGTACGACTTTCTCCGGTTGGAGATCAATTTAGAATTGTGGGATCAAAGAGGACTTTGAGGTGCGGTGGAGGCTATTCATGACATTATTTGAGGAGCTGTTTGTTGCCGGGGGTGGAGGGGGTGGGGGGGTGGGGGGAATAAAAGGGGAAAAACTGTGGATTGTGATTTGATGGACAATGTATTTTGTTGATGTTACATGTAGAACATAGAACATACAGTGCAGAAGGAGGTCATTTGGCCCATCGAGTCTGCACCAACCCACTTAAGCCCTCACTGTCACCCTATCCCCGTAACCCAATAACCCTTCCTAACCTTTTTGGTCACGAAGGGCAATTTATCATGGCCAATCCACCTAACCTGCACGTCTTTGGATTGTGGGAGGAAACCGGAGCACCCGGAGGAAAACCACGCAGACACAGGGAGAACGTGCAGACTCCGCACAGACAGTGACCTAGCGGGGAATCAAACCTGGGACCCTGGCGCTGTGAAGCCACAGTGCTATCCACTTGTGCTACCTTGCTGCCTGTATAGTCTACACAAATGCGTTTGAAATAAAATACCTTTTGAAAGAAAAAATGATAACGTGACCTGGCGCAAATGTCTACGGTTTCCTTAACTGGCACATGAATGAATAAACTAGCAATGTCAAACAAGCACATGGACACTGCATTGCTATTGATATGCAAGTCTTGATGTGGAGATATGCAAGTCTTGTATAGTTACACAAAGGTGAAAAAATTCTTCGGAGTGTACGTGGAAAACTCATGTAGCACTGGTTGTAGCAACTCACTCAACCATTAGGTTAATTCATGCAATACAGAACCAGCTACTGATAAGACATAAAGGGACATAACTTTTGTGTTCCTTGGCAGCCCATACATATGTGAATGCAGTGAATCATGAGGATGAATATATATACTACTCCTTATGGATTTTCACCAAGCTGTGCTGTGTCCTTTCAACATCTTCTGTTTATCGCATATATAATCAAGGGATCTAAGAAAATCAATGTAAAGAGAGAGAGCTTGCATTCCTATAGCACTTATCATAACTTTAAAACTTTCCAAAGCATTTCATAGTCAATGAATTATTTTTTAAAGGTAGTCACTGCTGCAATTTAGGGAAACCACCGGAATTAATCTGACCGGAGGATTAGGTTTTATGCTTTACAGTTTCCCATTCTCCTGCTGACAAAATTTCCAAACAACAGCAAAGTCAATGATGAGAAACATTGGAAGTAGACATTGTGGTTTGAGGTTTATGAACAAAGTAAACCAATATTTTAAATGTTTTGTGTCTACATAATTGAATATAAATCCCCTAAAGGGAGAAAAACTTGACTGTATACACTGGTGTCATGTGAGAGTACCTTTAAGAAAAGGGTGTTTATAAATGGGTGTGTATATAAATATCTGTAGTGAGAGTACCTTTAAGAAATGGGTGTTTATTACTGCACTGATGTCAGAGAGTGGGTGGAGCTGGGCTGTCTGTCAGCTTTTTACTTTTGTTTTAGGCTGTTTGCTGCAGGGTCTGTTTTAGTTTTGTTTTCAGTGTTGGAGCTGAAGCCAGACTAAGCAGGTGTACTGCTGTTCTCTCTGCCATCAAAAGACTATCTCTTGATCATTTGGTGAATTCAGAATTATAAATGTTCTCAGTAGTGAATGTAAACCTAATGTGCTTCTGTTAAAAGGTGTTTCTTCCGTCTTCTGGATGTTGTTTGGGAAGTTATTAAGGATTACTTAGTGTATTCTTTGGGGGTTGTATTTGAATTGATGGTTGCTAAGATGTTCACTGTCTGTTTCAAAAAGGTGAACTTGAATTCATAGAATAAACATCGTTTTGCTTTAAAAATTACTTTTCCACTTCTGCTGTACCACACCTGTAGAGTGGGCTATTAAAAGTTGTGTGTCAGGTGTACTCCATGATACACTTTGGGGTTCTCCAAATCCTGGCCCATAACAAATTGGGGGCTCGAGGGGGATAAAAGTCTAACTATTTGATTGACTTAGTGAACTTAAAGACAGTGAGGGGTGAGCATATTGTGGGTGCTTTTCAGGTGTGGTATTTTAGTTTAAGTAGGGCGTGTGTTGTGGACAAAGACTCTTTCAGAGGCTCTGAAGTTTTTGGGGGTGGAGACGGTCACACGCGCAGTACCTTACGGACAGAGACTAAAAGCAGACTGTTAGATTTGGCAAAAACATTGCAGTTAACATTATCTGACAAAATGCGAAAAGATGAGGTAATTATGGCGGTGGCTAAGCATTTAAAGTTGCCTGAGATACAGTTTGACTCATTGGAAATGGCAAAAATTCAGTTACAAATTAAACAAATGGAACAGGAGAAAGAATTAAAGCAGCTTGAATACGAAAGGGAGAGGAAAAAGAAAGAGAAAGGGAGATACAGATCAGGGAAAAAGATAAAGAGAGAGAGTGAACTTCAGAAAATGGCCATGAAACATGACAGTCAGTTAAAATTGGCAGGCATAAAGGGAAACGTATAGTTGGATGATAGTGATGAGGATAGTGAGAAAGAGCGTCATAGTCAAAGGCTTGGTGGGGATCTATTTAAATATGGCCAAGCAGTGCCAAAGTTTGATGAGAAGGGGGTAGAAGCCTTTTTCATTTCATTTGAGAAGGTAGCTAAACAAAAGAAATGGCCACGGGACATGTGGGTATTACTGATTCAAACAAAGCTGATAGGTAGGGCTAGTAAAGTGTTTGCATCACAACCGGAGGAGGTATCTGAGTCGTATGAGGAGGTGAAAAAATCCATCTTATGGTGCATATGAACTAGTGCCTGAAACCTACCGACAAAGGTTTAGAAATTTAAAGAAAGAATTTGGTCAAACATACATGGAGTTTGAAAGGATCAAACAGAGTAATTTTGATAGGTGGATAAAGGCTTTGAAAATAGACCAAACATATGAAGCTCTCAGAGAAATTATACTTTTGGAGGAGTTTAAAAATTCAATTCCTGATGTAGTGAGAACTCATGTGGATGAACAGAGGGTTAAAACTGCGAGATTAGCAGCAGAAATGGCAAATGATTATGAATTAGTTCATAAATCAAAGCTTGGTTTCCGACATCAGTTTCAGCCTGTGAGGGATAGAAACTGGGGACATAAGAAATACTCAAGTGGTAAAGGTAAAGGAGAGCTGATGGGAGATAATAAGGAGTGTACCTCAGATTAAAAAATAAATCCAGGAGGGTGGAAGAGACGTGAAAAGTTTCAAATGTGTTCACCGTAATAAACTAGGCCATGTAAAGTCACAGTGTTGGTGGTTGAAGAAAAGCACTGGGAAGGCTGATGTGGTAAAACAGGACAAGACAGTGGGGTTTGTTAAAGTGGTAAAGGAAAGCCCAAGTGAAGTGAAGGAGGGGCAAAAGATTGTACAGCCGGATCAAGAGGTGATTGATAAGAAGGTGCCAGATGTCTTTAAAGAATTTACTTGTGTGGGTAAAGTTTACTCATGTGTATCAGGAGGATCAGGTAAAGAACTCACAATTTTAAGAGATACGGGAGCTAGTCACTCTTTAATGAAATTGATGAGGAGTTATGTAATTTGGGAAGAATGTTGCCAGAAAAGGTGGTAATATGTGGAATTCAGGGAGCAAGGAGTAGTATTCCATTATATAAGGTAAGGTTGGAAAGTCCATTGAAGAGTGGGGGAAGTGGTAGTAGGAGTAATAGAGAAACTATCTTGTCCAGGAATACAGTTTATCTTGGGTAATGATATAGGCGAATTGCAGGTGGGAGTGATGCCTACTGTGGTTGATAAGCCAGTGCAAAATCAGACAACTGAAGTGTTGAAGGACGAATATCCTGGGATATTTCCGGATTGTGTCGTAACAAGGTCGCAAAGTCACAGGTTAAGACAAGAGGAGAAATCAAAGAATGAAGATAAAGTTGAAGTGCAATTATCAGAAATGATTTTTGATCAGATGGTTGAAAATGAACAAGAACCGGTGGAGGGCGAGGCAGATATTTTTAGTTCAGGAAAATTGGCAGAGTTACAACAAAAAGATATAGAAATAAAACGGATGTATGAGAAAGCATACACGGAAGAGGAATCTGAGTGTATACCAGAGTGTTATTACCGTAAAGGTAATATCTTGATGAGAAAATGGAGACCTTGATATATGCAGGCGGATGAAAAGTGGGCAGAAGTTCATCAAGTAGTATTGCCGGTAGGGTATAGAAAGGAGGTGATGCGAGTTGCACATGAGGTACCAGTGGGAGGTCATTTGGGAATAAGGAAAACTCAAGCTAAAATACAAAAACATTTTTATTGGCCTGGACTACATAAAGATGTAGTTAAATTTTGTCAATCATGTCACACATGTCAAGTGATATGGAAACCTCAAGCAGTGATAAAACCAACGCCCTTAATACCCATTCCAGCATTTGAGGAACCTTTTACAAGGGTCCTAATTGATTGCGTCGGACCGCTTCCTAAAACGGGAATCAATATCTTTTTTTTAAAATTATTCTTATTCAAATGTTTGTCAAAAACAAAATTTTTGCATAACCGTACGCAACAATTCACAGAACAAAATGAATGTTAACCGTATATTCAAAGAAAAGAACAATACAACGTAACAATTCCCCCCCCCCCCCCCCAGCTCCTCCTCCCATTTGACCTTAAGCTCCTCTACTGGGGCTTCCTCCGCCTTCTGAAGTTCCCGGTAGATGTCCGAAACCTTCCCCTCCCCTATCCAGGTGCCGGAGACCACCCTATCCTGTATCCTGTGTGGGGGTAGCAGCGGGAATGATACCACCTGTTTTTTCAGAAAGGCGCGTACCTGAAGGTATCTGAAAACGTTTCCAGGGGGCAAATTGAAGTTCTCCTCTAGTGCTTTCAGGCTGGGAAAGATCCCGTCTATGAACAGGTCCCCCATCCTTTTAATGCCTGCCCTATGCCAGCTTTGAAACCCTCCGTCTATCTTGCCCGGGATAAATCTGTGATTATTACATATCGGGGCCCAGACTGAGGCTCCCTCCACCCCCCTGTGCCTTCTCCACTGACCCCAGATCTTTAATGCCGCCACCACCACCGGACTAGTGGAGTAGCGGGCCGGCGAGAACGGCAGAGGTGCAGTTACAAGTGCCCCTAGGCTGGTACCTTTGCATGAGGCCGCCTCAAACCGCTCCCACATCGACCCCTCCCCCAATACCCATTTCCTAATCATGGCTATGTTAGCCGCCCAATAGTAGCTACAAAGGTTCGGCAGCGCCAGCCACCCCCCGACTCCGCTCTAGGCACAGTCTCTTTACTCACGGGGTCTTATTTGCCCATACGAATCCCGAGATGATCTTGTTCACCCGCTTAAAGAAGGGCTTAGGGATGAAGATGGGAAGGCACTGGAAGACAAACAGAAATCTGGGGAGGACCGTCATCTTAACGGTCTGCACCCTCCCCGCTAGAGATAGCGGGAGCATGTCCCACCTTTTGAAGTCCCCCTCCATCTGCTCTACCAGCGGAGATAGATGAAGCTTGTGGAGGGCATCCCACTTTCGAGCCACCTGTATCCCTAGGTACCGAAAGCTCTTCTCGACCAGCTTCAGCGGAAGCTCTCCGATTCCCTTATCCTGCCCCTTAGCTTGGATCACGAACATCTCGCTTTTCTTCTCATTTAGTTTGTACCCCGAGAAATTGTCAAAGTCCCTCAAAATCTGCATGTCCTCCCCCATCCCCTCTAGCGGGTCCGAAATGCACAGGAGCAGATCATCCGCGTTAAGAGTGACCCGTGCTCCTCCCCCCCCCCCAAAACCAACCCCCGCCAGTTCTTTGAAGTCCACAGCGCTATAACCAACGGGTCTATCGCAAGGGCGAATAGTAACGGGGAGAGGGGGCATCTCTGCCTCGTCCCCCGGTGGAGTCTAAAGTATTCCGACCTCACCCTGTTCGTGCACACACTTGCCACGGGGGCCTGGTAGAGTAGCTGGACCCAACCTATGAACCCCTCACCGAAACCAAACCTTCTTAGCGCTTCCCACAGGTACTCCCAATCCACCCAGTCAAAGGCTTTCTCCGGTCCATTGCCGCCACCACTTCTGACTCCCCTCCCTCTGAGGGCATCATGATGATGTTTCGGAGCTCCGTACATTGGAGTTCAATTGCCTGCCCTTGACGAAGCCGGTCTGACCCTCCCCTAACACCCCAGGGACACAGTCCTCAATCCCAGCAGCTAAGATCTTGGCCAGCAGTTTGGCGTCTACGTTCAGGAGCGATATCAGTCTGTAAGATCCACACTGTAGCAGATCTTTCTCTCGTTTGAGGATGAGTGAAATTGAAGCCTGTGACATGGTTGCGGGGAGGGTCCCTCTCTCTTTGGCCTCATTAAAGGTCCTTAGTAGGAGTGGGTACAGCAGTTCCAAAAATTTCTTGCAGAATTCTACAGGGTAGCCGTCCGGCCCTGGGGCTTTGCCCGACTGCATGTTCCCTAAACCCTTTACGATCTCCTCCAGCTCTATCGGAGTCCCCAGTCCCTCCACCAGATCCTCTTCCACCTTTGGGAACCTCAGTTGGTCCATGAATTGCTTCATCCCCTCACCCCCCCGACGGGGGCTCTGACTCATTCAATTTACCGTAAAACGCCCTAAAGACTTTGTTCACCCCCTCTGGGTCTATGACCGTGTTGCCCTCCTTATCCCGTACTTCCCCAATTTCCCTGGCCGCCTCCCTCTTGCGAAGTTGGTGCGCCTGCATTCTATTTGCTTTCTCCCCGTATTCGTAGACAGCCCCTTTGGCCTTCCTCAGCTGTGCTACCGCCTTCCCAATGGTCAGCAGGTCGAATTCCGCCTGCAGCCTCCGGCTCTCTTTCAGTAGCAAGTCTTTAGGGCGTTTTACGGTAAATTGTATGAGTCAGAGCCCCCGTCGGGGGGGTGAGGGGATGAAGCAATTCATGGACCAACTGAGGTTCCCAAAGGTGGAAGAGGATCTGGTGGAGGGACTGGGGACTCCGATAGAGCTGGAGGAGATGGTAAAGGGTTTAGGGAACATGCAGTCGGGCAAAGGCCCAGGGCCGGACGGCTACCCTGTAGAATTCTGCAAGAAATTTTTGGAACTGCTGTACCCACTCCTACTAAGGATCTTTAATGAGGCCAAAGAGAGAGGGACCCTCCCCGCAACCATGTCACAGGCTTCAATTTCACTCATCCTCAAACGAGAGAAAGATCTGCTACAGTGTGGATCTTACAGACTGATATTGCTCCTGAACGTAGACGCCAAACTGCTGGCCAAGATCTTAGCTGCTAGGATTGAGGACTGTGTCCCTGGGGTGTTAGGGGAGGGTCAGACCGGCTTCGTCAAGGGCAGGCAATTGAACTCCAATGTACGGAGCTCCGAAACATCATCATGATGCCCTCAGAGGGAGGGGAGTCAGAAGTGGTGGCGGCAATGGACCGGAGAAAGCCTTTGACTGGGTGGATTGGGAGTACCTGTGGGAAGCGCTAAGAAGGTTTGGTTTCAGTAGCCCCGTCCCGGGGGTCTCCGCGTAGCTCCTGTCTACTCTGATTCTCTCCTCAACTAAACTTCTCTCTCCGTTCTTTCTTTCTTCTCTCTATGGGATCTGATAGAGATCAACTCCCCTCTGATAACTGCCTTCAGGGCCTCCCACACCGTGGACGCCGTTACCTCCCCCGTATCATTAGTTTCCAGGCAATTCTTGATGTTCCTCCCTATCCGCCCACAAACCTCGTCGTCTGCCAGCAGCCCCACATCTAGCCTCCATAGTGGGGGCTGACCTCTCTCCTCCCCAAGACGCAAATCAACCCAGTGTGGAGCATGATCGGCGACTGCAATGGCCGAGTATTCTGTCCCCTCCACCCTAGGGATCAACGCCCTGCTCATCACAAAGAAATCGATACGGGAGTAGACTTTGTGGACATAGGAAAAGAAAGAGAACTCATTTGCACTCGGTCGGGCGGATCTCCGCCCCCAACCTGTTCCATGAATCCCCTCAGTTCTTTAGCCGCCGCTGGTCGCTTCCCCGACCTGGGGTTTGACCGGTCCAGTACGGGGTCTATAACTGTGTTAAAGTCACCCCCCCATAATCAGATTGTGTGAGTCTGAGTCTGGAATTTTACCCAGCGTGCGTCTCATAAATTCCACGCCCTCCCAGTTCGGGGCGTAAACGTTCACTAGCACCACCTGAGTCCCCTGCAGTTTCCCGCTGACCATTATGTATCTGCCCCCCTTGTCAGCTACAATATTCCCTGCCTCAAAAGCCACCCATTTGCTGACCAGGATTGCTACTCCTCTGGTTTTTGAATCCAGCCCCGAATGGAACACCTGGCCCACCCACCCAGTTCTGCTCCCAGGTCCTGGTAAATGCGGATTACGCTGTTCTCCCACCAGCTGCTCCGCTTTTCTCAATCTTGTTTGGTCCGCAATTTTTAAGTGCGTCTCCTGTAGCATGGCTACGCTTGCCTTTAACCCCTTTAGGTGCGAGAACACGCGAGCCCTCTTGACCGGCCCATTCAGGCCCCGCCCATTCCACATGATCAGCCTGGATGGGGGGCTGACCCCCCCTCCCCTGCTGACTAGCCATCTCCCATTTTCGGCCAGCCACGAGCCCGCGTCCCCCGCTTATTCGAGCCCTCCCCCATTGGAGGCCCCCCCACCCCGACTCTCCCTCTGTTCCCCCATGTTGGCACCTTTTCTGTCAGCCAAGCAGCATCCCATCCCCCCCAGCAACCCCGTGATCCCAAACCCCCATGTCAAGCACCCGCTTGACACTGTCTCTCCCCCCATTACGCTTCTGTGAGTCAGCTGACCCATGCTGACCCCGGCCGCTCCTGCCTCTGTCTCCGATTACTCAGGTGCCTCATTTTGCGGGCCCATCCCTCCCTATGGAAACCCCAAATTATCTGCTTCAGCGGCCCCAAAGAACATTTTCCGCCCCCTCCCCACAGCGAAACAAACAGCAAACCCCGGGCGCAAACCCAGCCCCATCAAAGAAACGGCTCCAGCTGCCAGGAGAGCAGCCCTACGTGTGGGGCCCCCTCCTCCCTCTGCAGCCGAAAACATGGCCAAAGAAACAGGGAACAAACTAAAATATGAGGAAACAACATAATGTCGCTGCCTCCGGCTACTCGACAATTACCATCCCCACCAGAGTAACGTCCCAGTGTGGCTGTCCTTTAGTTCGAGTCCAACTTTTGTTGCTTGATGAAATTCCACGCCTCGTCCGGTGTATCAAAGTAATGGTGGCGATCTTGTTACGTGACCCACAGCCTCGCCGGATGCAGCAGCCCGCACTTCACCCCTTTGCTGTGGAGGGCCGCCTAGCACAGTTGAATCCAGCGCGCCTCTTGGCCAGTTCTGCTCCCAGGTCCTGGTAAATGCGGATTACGCTGTTCTCCCACCAGCTGCTCCGCTCCTTTTTAGCCCATCGCAGGACTCGTTCCTTATCTGAGAAGCGGTGGAACCATACCACCATGGCCCTTGGCGGTTCATTCGTTTCGGGCTTCCTTGCAAGGACTCTGTGCGCCCCATTCAGTTCCAGAGTCCGAGGGAATGCTTTTGGCCCCACCAGGGACCCCAATAACGTGGTCACGAATGCGCTCGCGTCCGACCCGTCCGCACACTCAGGTAGGCCCAGAATGCGCAGGTTCTGCCTCCTGGACCTGTTTTCAAGGTCTTCCAGTCTCTCCTGCCACCTCTTGTGTCGGGCGTCGTGTGCCTCCACCCTGACGGCCAGGCCCAGTATCTCGTCTTCGTTATCCAAGACCTTTATCTCAATCTCCTTGATCGCCTTCTCCTGCATTTTTTGGGTCTCAACCATTTTCTCCATTGAGGCCTTCATTGGGGCCAGCATCTCAGTTTTCAGGTCAGCAAAGCAGCTTCTAAGGAACTCCTGCTGTTCCCGCGACCATTGGGCCCACGCTGCCTGATCCAAGCTGGCTGCCATTTTCTGATCCCACGCCCGTTCCTGCCGCTTCTCGTTGGTCGTTTGTTTGGCCGTCCTGCTCCTGGTCCCCTCCATAAACTGCTGTGGGGAGACTTCTAGCGCCGTTCGCCCGCCGGTTTGTGTCGAAAAGGGGCCGTCAAAGCTCCTTGAAAGGGACCGTTAGTCCGTTAGCGGCGGGAGCTGACAAAAACGCGACCTACCCACGCATGGCCGCCACCGGAAGTCCGGGAATCAATATCTTTTGACAATAATAGATTAATCTACTAGGTTTCCAGAAGCCATTCCAGTACATAATATTACAGCTAAAAAGATTGTGGAGGAGTTACTTAAATTCTTTACTAGATATGGACTACCCACAGAAATGCAATCGGATCAAGGATCAAATTTTACCTCGAGGTTATTCAAAGAAGTTATGGATAGCTTAGGAATAAAACAATTTAAATCAACTGCGTACCATCCAGAATCTCAGAGAGCGTTAGAAAAGTGGCATCAGATGTTAAAGACAATGTTGAGGGCTTATTGTCAAGATTATCCAGAGGATTGGGATAAAGGAATTCCATTCGTACTGTTTGCAATTAGGGATGCACATAATGAGTCAATCAAATTCAGTCCTTTTGAACTAATTTTTGGTCATGAGGTAAGAGGACCACTTAAATTGATTAAGGAAAAACTGGTGAGAGAGAAATCGGAAATTACATTATTGGATTACGTGTCCAATTTTAGGGAATGATTAAATAGAGCAGGTGAATTGGCTAGACAACATTTGAAAGTTGCACAAAATGTGATGAAATGGGTCACGGACAAGAAATCCAAAGTTCATAGTTTTGCCAGTGGAGATAAAGTTTTAGTATTGTTACCAGTGGTAGGTGAACCTTTAAAGCTAGGTTTTGTGGACCTTATCAGATTGAAAGGAAATCAAGTGAGGTGAATTATGTGGTAAAAACACCAGATAGAAGGAAGACTCACTGAGTGTGTCATGTGAATATGCTTGAAAGGTACTTTGAAAGGGAAGGAGAGAAAAAGGAGGTTTTAATCATTCTAACTCAAAGTGACAAACCAAATCCAGATGACTGAATTTGACATACCTCAAATTAAATTGGAAAACGAGGATGTTCTTAAAAATTGGGATAAATTGTTGAGTTACCTTCCAGAGGAAAAACAAACTGACCTGAAAGTTATTGATATCACATGGGCAAGTTTGTGGAGATAAATTGGGAAGTACTAAAATGGCTATACATGATGTAGATGTGGGAAATGCTGTTCCAATCAAACATCCATATAGACTATACCTTTAAAATTGGCACAGGTTAACAGAGATATTGAGAGTATGCTTAAAAATGGCATAATTGAAGTGGGTTGCAGCCAATGGAGCTCACCCATAGTGATGGTACCAAACCAGACGGTACCCAACGGTTGTGTGTGGACTATAGAAAGGTTAATGCAGTTACAAGAACAGACTCTTATCCTGTCCCACGTTTGGAGGATTGCATTGAGAATGTGGGACTATTAGCTTTTATTTCCAAACTAGATTTACTTAAAGGTTTAAGGCAGTACCTTTATCCGAAAGGGCAAAGGAGATTTCAGCTTTTGTGACTCCAGATGGTATATACCAATTCAAAGTTATGCCATTTGGCATGAAAAACGCCCCAGCCACATTTCAACGGTTAACTAACAAAGTTGTTTCAGGATTACCCAATTGTGCGGTATACATCGACGATCTGGTAATTTTCAGCCAGACATGGACGGTACATTTAAAACATCTGATGGAGTTATTCGATCGACTTCAGGAAGCGGGTTTGGTGATAAACCTAGCCAAAAGTGAATTTGGAAAGGCCCAAGTCACTTTCCTTGGCCATACAATCGGACAGGGTTGAATGGTTCCGCAGGATGTGAAAACAAAAGTTATTGCGGAGTTTCTGATACCCTCGACACGACGGGAAATAATGCGATTTCTCGGTAGGAGTGGATTTTACCGGAAATTTGTACCCAATTTATATAGCGTGATTGCTCCACTGACGGACTTGCTCAAGAAGCATAACAAATTCCAGTGGACAGAGGAGTGTCTACAGGCATTTGACGGCCTGAAGGTTGTGTTAACCACTGCTCCTGTGTTAGCCATCCCAAATTATACGAAAGCATTCAAAGTGGCGGTTGATGCGAGTGATGTGGGTGTAGGTGCGGTGCTTCTACATGATGATGTCGAAGGGCTAGAGCAGCCTATTGGTTATTTTTCAAAGAAATTGAATTCTCACCAGAAAAAGTATTCCACGATTGAGAAGGAGACTTTGAGTTTGGTGCTGGCTTTGCAACATTTTCACATTTATGTGACCAGCAATCCGTCTGACACAGTTATATATACAGATCATAATACATTGATGTTTTTGGAGCGATTCCGGAATAACAATGCAAGGCTGTTTCGCTGGAGTTTATTGTTGCAGCCATTTCATTTAAAAATAGTACATGTGGCGGGAAGAGAAAACGTGATAGCCAATGCTTTGTCACGAATGTGATGAACGGAAGCAGTTTCAGTTGGAGGAAGAACGAAAAAAAATGGACTACATTATTATACCTGTTTGCGTGTGTTGTTTTTTGAAACAAAAAAGTATATTTACTGTGTGCATTTCTTAAAGAATGGTGAAAAGGTGAAATATGAAACCATCTTGAAGTTGATGGTTTATTTTTTTTTCTTGGGGAGAGGTGTCATGTGAGAGTACCTTTAAGAAATGGCTGTTTATAAATGGATTTTGTATATAAATATCTGTAGTGAGAATACCTTCAAGAAATGGGTGTTTACTACTGCAGTGATGTCAGAGAGTGGGTGGAGCTGGGCTGTCTGCCAGCTTTTTACTTTTGTTTTAGGCTGTTTGCTGCAGGGTGTGTTTTAGTTTTGTTTTCAGTGTTGGAGCTGAAGCCAGACCAATCAGGTGTCCTGCTGTTCTCTCTGCCATAAAAAGACTATCTCTTGATCATTTGGTGAATTCAGAATTATAAATGTTCTCAGTAGTGAATGCAAACCTAATGTGCTTCTGTCTTCTGGATGTTGTTTGGGAAGTTATTAAGAATTACTTAGTGTTGTATTCTTCGGGGGTTGTATTTGAATTGATGGTTGCTAAGATGTTCACTGTATGTTTCAAAAAGGTTAACTTGAGTTCATAGAATAAACATTGTTTTGCTTTAAAAATTACTTTTCCATTTCTGCTATACCACACCTGTAGAGTGGGCCGTGTGCTCCCCATACCACAATCTATTAAAAGTTCTGGGTCAGGTGAACTCCATGATACACTTTGGGGTTCTCTAAACACTGGACACAAACACCCCCTGAAAAAATAACTAATAAGAGGGTTTATTACCTTTTTATCATAACATGGCTGCGTGCACGATAGTGAACTTAAGCTGCTGGCTTTCTTTGGTTCTAATTTAGATTCAAAGTTTTCCACATTGCCGGTAGTTAGCTGTGATCGTCTCTCTGAGTTCTTGTTGGCTGTAAATTCAGCATTCATGTGTTCAGTAAAGCCCCGCTTTGAACTATTGGAATAAAGGGATGTAAAAGAGCTGGCAGGTGATATCAAATTTTGCCGATCAAGCAAGTGGTCAGAAGATGAAGTTCCATGACGTGGTAATAAGACACTCGAAGTCATTTTTGACCTCTGACTGCTAGCAGCATCATCTACATGGGCATTTTTTCGGATTCCATATGTGCTATTTGTTTTCAAGTCTGGACAGACTAAGAAAAAAGATAGGGGAAATTATTACTAGCTTCCTTCATATCAATTCATTTTATAGCTCAATATACACAAAAACACAAAAAACACAATTTCATCCCACACCCTCATTGTCCTTTCTTAAATATGTATTTTATGGCCGGATGCAACACATTGAGGCATTGAATATGAGAATTTCTGCTAACATAATGTTACTTCAGGCATTTCAACTTTTGCTTAATCGTTTTTCAATCAACACAAAACAGAGGATTCAGTTGAGATACCATAAGACATAGGAGCGGAAGTAAGGCCATTCGGCCCATCGAGTCCACTCCACCACTCAATCATGGCTGATTTCAACTCCATTTACCCGCTCTCTTTCCATAGCCCTTAATTCCTCGAGAAATCAAGAATTTATCAACTTCTGTCTTAAAGACACTCTACGTCCCGGCCTCCACCGCCCTCTGTGGCAATGAATTCCACAGACCCACCATTCTCTGGCTGAAGAAATTTCTCCTCATCTCTGTTCTAAAGTGACTCCCTTTTATTCTAAGGCTGTGCCCCCGGGTCCTAGTCTCCCATGCTAATGGATACATTTTCCCAGTGCTTGTGCTACTGATGTGGTACATTAAAGAACAACCACACACACCTTCCCACTGCACCCCCACCCCCCGAAGAGCATCATGTTGCACCAAGCGTAGAAAAAGCAAAAAACCCTGGATTACTGTAAGATGTAGATAAATTCTTACATCTATATTTGGAATAAAGTATTAATTTTCACAAATATGTTGTGCGAATGTCATTCCTGTTCATGTTTCTGAGTTTATTTTTTAAATATGTTTCTGAGTTTATTTTTTAAATGGTGACTGTAACAGTACAGTGGCATTCCAACAGACCTACTCCATGGTAGATCTTGATTTATTTTGCCTTATCTTATCTCAGCTTGGGTATCGGCTCAAGGCACCGGATAGATATGGGCCAGTTTCATAGTCAATGGAGTAAATTAACTACAAATGAGCTACGCAACTTGTCTCTATACTCAAAATGCAACATTTTGTACAAAAAAACCTGAATAGACTAAAGCTAGTAATATTTCTTCTTACAAATAATCAATCATAGCTTAACTGTAAATATGAGCATAGTAACAGAAACTACAGAAATACACAAATGTTTATTAAAATACTATTGATGTATTAAAATAAAATAGGCTGAAGGAAAAGTAAAAACAGCACAACAACCAATGGGCCAGTAAAGGAACAAAACTACAAATGTTAGTATTAGTACTACCTGGATTCAATTTAAACAATCTATCGTTGCTCATTCCAATGCTTGCTTTTTCTGTTTGATAGTTTAAATACGAACTCTGAGGATCGTGGGTGGACTGATAAGTCTTTGTATCTGTGTACGGTTGCTTGTGATAATCATGTGACAATATACTGTTTGTGTCAATGTTTGTAGAAGAATCATTCATTATGGAAGTATCTGTGTAGTTTGTAAGGTTCCTTTCTCTGGTCTGAAGTAAGCTTTCCTTATTATACCCTGAAGATTGTAAATCTGAATTAATAAAATTTTTCTGGGTATTGTTTTCATCTGTACACGAATCCAGTATTTTATCTGAAAATGTTACTCTGTATCCTTCCCTTGGTCGATTAAAAATACTTTTCCCAATACAACGCAGAGAGGAGCGAGATGGCGAATGATAAGTTCTATTATCGTCTGAAAGAGAAATTCATTACAATAAAATCTCTAATCTTTTTACGACTAAAATTGTCCTTAAAGCATTACCATTATATTTCTAGAATGAAGTTTTAACCTTAGACTGTCAATAGCTTTGGGAAATCAAATTCCCTGAAAAGGCTGATTTTATTACTTTTTTGATCACTTACCAATACTGAGAAAAAACACCACCATCATAATAAAGTTACACAAAGATTAGTAATTATTTTACTATGTTAGTCTAAAACAAAAACTAAACACTTGGAAACAATTTAAAATAGTAACAGCATTAAAAATACTTTATTTCTACTTTACCCAATATGTTTTTCATATTGTTCTCTAGTTGTTTAAAATGTTAACATTTTAAAAATATAGAAAATAGGCGCAGGAGTAGGCCTTTTGGCCTTTCGAACCTGCTATTCCATTCATTCTGATCATCCAATTCAAAGCCTGTTCCCATTTCCCATACTTCCTTTGATCCCTTTTGCCCCAAGAGCTATCAATCCTTCTTTAAAATATAGAATTCTTTGGCCTCAGCTACTTTCTGTGGTAGCAAATTCCGCAGACTCAATCACTCTCTGGGTGAAGAAATTTTTCTTCATCTCAGTCCTAAATGGTCTACCCCATATCCTCAGACTTTGACCCCGATTCTGGTATCCCCCCTGATCAGGAACAACATTTCTGCATCTGCTGGAATTTTATAGATTTATATGAGATTCCCCCTCATTCTTCTGAACTCCAGCAAATATAATCCTAACCAACGCAATTTCGTCTCATATGTAATTCTCGTCATCTCAGGAATCAGTCTGGTAAACCTTCGCTGCACTCCCTCTATGGCAAGAACATCTTACCTTGGATAAGGAGATCAAAACTGCAAACAATATTCCAGATGTGGCCTCACCAAGGCCCTGTATAATTGCAGCACGACATCGCTCCTCCTGCACTCAAATCATCTCGCTATGAAAGTCAACATACCTTTTGCCTTCTTTACCAGCTGCTGCACCTGCATGCTAACCTCAGTGCCAGGTGTCATTGCACATTCCCCTCTCTCAATTTATAGCCACACAGATAATAATCTGCCTTCCTGTTTTTGCTACCAGATTGGATAACCTCACATTTATCCACATTATACTGCATCTGTCATGCATTTGCCCACTCACTCAGCTTGTTCAAATCACAGTGAAGCATCTCTGCATCCTCCTCATAGTCTACCCTCCCACCCAGCTTTGTGTCATCTGCAAATCTGGAGATATTGGATTCTCCAGCTGTTCGCTGGTGGCACGATTCTCTGGTCCCACTGGCAGCGTCCCCCCATCCATGGGTTTCTTGGGGGTATGGGGTGGCTTCAATGGGAAATCCCATTGACAGCGGTGGGAGCAGAGAATTCCACCGCACGCTGCCTCCTGCTGCTGGGAGGTCGGAGAAGCCTGCCCATTACATGTAGTTACCTCATCTAAATCATTTATATTGTGAATAGCTGAGGTCCCAGCACCAATACACCTATATAAATGCCCGGTATTGTGCATATTATAGCCATTTATCTTACCTTTATCCAACTTTAATTATTTTTCCATTTTCCTGCGTGAAACCTACTCCTTTCCCATTCCCCATTTTTAAGTGGGATATATATTACAGTAATTTGATTGGCTAAAAACAGATTCCAAAAAGCATTTCAATATCAAAATTATGAACCTTGACAGTGCCAGAAAAGTAAACCTGTTCTTAATACTTAATAAATTTAAGTTGAATGTTTGCCCCTTTGAAAAAGAACACATCTTTTATCTGGCAGGGCAGGTATTTCCTCATTCGTTCAAAACGTTATCCGAATTGTGCAAGAGAATTTCTGTTCCTGTTTTGTTAAGTTTTGATTAACAAAAGTTATCCCCAGCAAGTTCCATTCATGAGGCAGGTAGGAAACCCCCCCAAACTGCAATGAGCAAACATCACAAATATATCCCAAATTAAAAGCAAAATGCTATGGATGCCGAAGATCTGAAATAAAAGCAAAAAGTGCTGGGAAAACTCAACTGGAATAGTTCTGAAGAAGATTCATGTTAGACTCAAAATTCTAACTCTGTTTCTCTTGCCACGGATGCTGCTAGACCTGCTGAGTTTCCCCAGCAGCTTTTTGTGGCAACTAGCAAATTTAAAAGTGAAACTTCACAATTAATATCTTCATGCTATTTTAATTCAATTTATTATTATAGTCAATACGTGCAATTAAAAAATAACATTATAAATTACACAATGGGGGTGGCACACCACAAAAGGTATCCATAAAATTTGGCACTTACACTCCCAGCGTTTAGTGTGGATGTTAAAAGATCCCGTATCACTATATAATTAGGGAAGTTTGCTGGTGTTCTGATCAATATTCCCCCCACAATTAATATCGCAAAGAACAGATGTGGAGATTTTGCTGCACACAAATTGGGTATCATGGGTGGGATTCTCCGTTTTGCCGGCACCCAGGGGTTTCCCAACGGCGTGGGGCTGCCTCATAATGGGAAACCCCATTGACCAGCCGGCGTAACGGAGAATCCCGCTGGCGGGTCGAGGCTGAAAAGTGGAGTGGCGGGGAGGAGAATCCAGCCCCATATCTCTTACATAACAGTCACTGCACTTCACACTACTTAGTTGTAAATGAAGTGTGATAAAATATGATATAAATGCAAGTTTTCATGCCATCAAATTAAATTAAAGCTAATGACATTTTTGATGATTTTAGTGTATAATGATGTTTGCATTGAAGTTTCTTTTTGGGGGGGGTGGAATACCTTTAAGCAGCTTTGATGGTGTGCTCTGACACAGCAGCCAGTGGATCTGTCAATACTGCATAATAAAAGCAAAGCTGCCGATCGGAAATAAATACATAAAATGGTGGAAAATCTCAACTGATCTGGCAATATCTGAGGAGAGAGAAACAGAGTTAACGTTTCAAGTCCAATATCAGATTCCTCAAAATTGAAGAATTATATTGGACTTGAAATGTTAACACTGTTTCCCCTTCTACATATGCTGCCAGACCTGCTGGGTTTTTCCAGTAGTTTATATCAATACTGGATCAAGGATTTCCCTGATACAATGTTGCAATGGTAACTTCAGCAAAAGATCATCCACTACAAGTAAAGAAACAAAAATGTCCCTTCGAACCATATAACTGCAATGAAGGAGGAAAGATTTTGAAGAAAGAATAACCAGATAGATAATGTACTTGAACCTTTAGAAAACAGTGCAAATCCACTGTGGAAGGGAGAGCACTAAATATCATAAAAAATAACTGAGAACAAGATGTTTTTGGAGGTGCGCGAGAACCAAAGTTAATTGCTTATTAAGGAAAAAAAATAAATGAGGTTGAATTTTCCTACCCTTCCTGGTGGCGCAGCTGGCGAACAATGCAGAACACCATTGACGTCAGCCGGACCGATAGATCCTGCTGCTGTCCAACGGCAAGCGCCTCCAACAGTAGAAAACATGCCGCAGGGGTGGGGACTGAAAAAATCCCACCCCTGGTGTAAACAAATGGAAAAACCAACACTTTAAGAATTTATTACAGTAAATAAATAATGAAGCTTATATCAAATGTTAAATTTCAACAAAGCTTTACCTTCATTGAGGTAACTGTGATATTGTCCACTTCTTGACTGTTCAATCTCCTATGAAAAGACGTTTTTGTATAGCGTTTAAATGATCATTCTTCAAATCCATATTTCAATGTACACAGATCAACTAATTAACTCTGCACATTGTTCTAAACTATTCAAGTACATTTCAGATCAGCTAAAAGCAAAGCAAAAGAATGTGGAAAATCATTTTATTCCTTTTTTGCTCTTCCAGAAGCTGGCAGAACTAATGCCGAGGTATCACACTCTCTTGGATTGATTCAGCATTCACAGGTCTTACTTAAAGTCTTTCCTCACTACTTATTCCACTTGTAAACATTTTTGAGATTATTAATTTGTTGCCTTTAGATTACTTGCACTCCATCCCAGTAAGAAATAATGAACACCATCAATATAGAGCAACTAAGAGTTGCCATCTATTACACCACAACTGAAATAATTCTCATGATGTAATTAATATAATGATACAAACAATTTTGCAAATGTTAAACTATTACTTGCACTTACTGCAATTGTTACATGCAACACAGAACTAACACACTTTACAAAATCAAGTGTCTCGCCACATGTACAAAACGAGAGCAGAACAAAGTCCCATTATTATGGTAATCAAGCGGACAATTTCATGTTGAATCTAATCTTTTAGTATATAATTTTAAAAACATAAAAAATTAGCAGTTTCCTCTGATCCTTAAATGTTTAATAATGACTATTTTAGGTAGGATGCAAGGACTACTTTCAGTCTAGCCATAGGAAAAGAATGCTATTCACACTGATGAAATTCATAGCTAGCGTTTGCTAAGCACGAAAGGTTGTGTTCCACTTAGTGAAGAATTCCTCAATTTGAGAACTCTATTTGGTTACGATTTCTTCCATTCAATCCTTGTCAAATTAGAAATAGATTCAATTCAGAGCACTCCACTTGCAGTCACACTACTTAGCAGTCTATTCCATTAGTCAGATAGGAACACCAAGAGCAGAGTATAAAGTCAGCCAATCCAGCAGTAGGGTTCTGGCTTCAACTGTGGGACCACTTGAATGTGATAGACTCGTAATATCTGCCTTAAAACAGAAATGCATTCAGTATCAACTTTTTCAACATTTTTCCACCTGGTCTATCAATGCTTCCTGTTGCATAGCTACCTTGCTCATTGCTCAAAGTGACAAAGTTTGGGTTGTCACTAACTTTGGGTTAGTGACAACCCAAAATATCCTGATCAAGCCTGCAAATCTAGGTTTTCTTTTGTTTAATCTCCATGGAAATCACAATAAATTAAAAAGTTGCTAAAATTCTTCTACTATTATTTTATAACATAAAATGAGTTGGTAATTTAAATAAAAATTGTAGAACATTCTTCCTATTTCTTTTTGAACTACTAAGACCGTAAGACGTAGGAGCAGAAGTCAGCCATCAGCCCACTGGGTCTGCTTTGCCATTCAATGAGGTCATGACTGATCTAATATGATAATCCTCAAGTCAACTTCCCCGTCTTAGTCCCATAACCCTTGGCTCCCTTACTGATTAAACATCTGTCTATCTCAGTCTTGAACATACATAATGATCCAGCCTCTATAGCTCTCTGCAATAAAGTAATCCACAGATTCACTACACTTTGAAAGAACAAATTTCTCCACATCTCGGTCTCAAATGGGCAACCCCTCATTCTGAGAATATCCCCTCCAGTCCTAGATTGTCCCAAAGGGAAAACAACCTCTCATCATCTTCCCTGTCAAGCCCCCTGAAAATCCTATATGTCTCAATACAGTTGCCTTTCATTCTTCTAAATTCCAAGTACAGGACCAACCTACTCAATTGCTCTTCATAAGAAAATCCCTCCATATCCAGGATCAACCTAGAGAACCTTCTCTGGACTGCCTCCAATGCCAGTAATGCTTTCCTTAGATAAGGGGGTCAAAACGGTTCACAGTATTCTAAATATATACTACTGTAAATGATCCTTTCTTGTTGATATTTTAGAAATAAACCTACCATAGGGTCTATGCTCATCTTGCTCGGTGTATCATTTTCTCTCGCCTCCTTCACGTCCCTGGCAGCATAAAGAGATGATAATGGAGGCCGGCTGCACAAAGATTCTTGATGCTCACTCATCAGCTGGAAGTCATGCGGTGCCCATCGTTCCTTCAAATCTGTAAAAGATAATTACGAGAGTTTCAGTGATAAATGTAATCTTAAATATTGCTTAGGCTTTTGTACTAGACACAGTGTGTGGAGTTTCACAAAGCCTCTTTTAGAATATATGATTAGCAGATAAATGTGTATTTAAGTGAATGAAATGTAGAAACTTCACTTGGAATGCATGATGTAAATTTAAAGCTGCTTCTATCAAATATCTTGAGAAAATCAAAGTACCATGAATTACTGAAAGAACTGTTACCATCCACCTAACAATTAGAGAAGCTGAATAAATAAACTTAAAATCTAAAAAAATACATTGTGTATGATTTTTGACAGAAATCTAACAGTGAATTTTAAACATTGTTTGCAACAGAGCCAATTCTTCTTTGTCAAGTAATAGTGTGACATTTTAAAAAGTACTTAAATTTGTCAGCGATTTAACACACAAATTTGGGTAGATTTTTCCACTTGTTCCAGGATCCTGAAAATGCAATGATCCTGATTAATTTGAATTTGTCTTTATTTCAGCAGCTAAAGTGAAGCTATAAGGCCTGCAGCACAAGGCCACAGCCAGAAGGAGAGATCACATTGGTGGGGGAGGGGGACAGGAAGTTGGAGGGGGGGGGGTAAAGTTGATGTTGGGTTCATCAGACACAGGGCACTGATGGAGATGGGGAGTTGAGGAATTCCTGCTTGATATGGGGGGGGGGGGGGGGGGGAAGAGATCATTGAGGTTGGAGGGAAGCTGAAAGAGGTGATTGTTAAGGAATTGGATCACAGGGAATAGGTAGGCCAAGTGTCGGGAGGAAGAGGGATTGTGACAGGTTCGTTCAGGGGTGAAGCATTCTTACTCTGCCTGGCCCACAAGCAGTGCCAGAAAAGTGTTTACCTCCTGGACCTCATCTTTCTTGCCTCGCTTCAGCTGCCAAATTTCCGAAGGGCTGGAAAATCAGCCCACGAGCAATAAAATAAAAAATAGTAAAATACGAGGCACACGATTTTAACCTACTGATTTGTCCCTCAAGAACATGTACGGCATGTTTGGGTCAGATTTCAGGGCCGGGATTCTCCGAGCCCGTGACGGGTCGGAAAATCACCAGGGGCGTGGGAAATTCCCGCCACGCCACTCCGACGCCAGGCCATGCCCACGCGGTCGGGGGCCACTGAAATAGGCACCCGCGTGGATTCTCTGCAGGCGACAGGCCGAACTCCCGCCACTGAAATAGGCCCCGCGGCGATTCTCCACAGGTGACAGGCCGAACTCCCGCCGAGTCCCACCGGCGTGGTTCAAATCTGGTACCACCCGGCGGAAGCTCGGACCCGCAGCCGCTGTGGACTTCCTGGTGGGGGGGCGGGTCTCCACGGGGTTCAGGCCCGCGATCGGGGGCTTCCGATCGGCAGGCGGCCGCGATCTGGAGGGAGCCTACCTCCTTCCACGGAGGCCCACTGTTAGGTCCCTGGCATGTTGCTCCGCATCAGCGCGGAGATGGCAATCACGTGCATGCGCCAGCGCGGAGGCTGCTGTCATGCGCTCCCACGGATCCGTGCCGGACGTGGCGTGCATGTGCAGACCCGCACCGGCTGTGCAGGCCGCCTTTTGGCGCCGGAGCAGCGCGCAGCACTCCGGCGCCGTGCTAAAAACCGGTGAATTGCTGGGCCAGGAGGCCTGTTGACGCCGGCATACACCACTCCGGTGTTTACGCTGGCAAATTTCGGAGAATCCCGGCCCAGATTTTTGAAATTGTAACCCATTGCCTCACGCCCACACTAATCCTGGGATGGGGGGGGGTATAATTCCTTCTTCCACAGGGGCAAGATTTTCTCTACAAACTTTAAAGACCCCACCATCAGGCTCAAATAAGGGCCATAAGTTTGCACTGTGTGCGAAACAGTCACTCATTTGTAATTTTCGCTGAATTAGCCAATTAGTGGCCAGACATTGGGTTTACAGTGCAATCCAGGTTGGCTAATGAATTCTTGAAATGCAAAGGTCAATCGGCAGTCCTCCAATTGGAAAGTAATAGGCAGGTTGCATTTCCAGGTAACACGAAAGGAAGAGTGCCCAAGATGGAGGTACTCTCTCACCAACAAATTCAAATTATAAATTGGCCTCAGCAGCTGCGTCACTATTGTCAAGGGTGAATCCTTCCACAGGGTAGCCTACAGCTGTAGCTGAAGTCAAGCAAGCAAGGACTGAGCACCATCAAACCTGCCTGCAATGCTCCACTCCCCATCATCTTCCCCACCATTCCTACTCCATTCTGCCACTGGTTGAGAGTCTCCAGGTAGCTACACTGTTCCACATTGCCTTCTGGAACCTAGAGGCAGACTAGAAAATTTCAGTCTGCCTCCAAAAATAGGCCAAAATAGGCCCTTAACAAGCTGAATTGTGAATTGGCTACCCCCACCCCCCCCTGCAAGCAGGTCGTCATGCTACTCTTTCCTCTCTTCCCCCTTCTCCCAAACCCTCCCACCTCCAGTAAAATGGGTGGAGCCAGAATACTGGCATGCCAGCTGGTGGCACAGATTTTCACATGGCCCACTCCCACTGGAGCGTAAAAAATTCCATCCTGCGTACATGTTAACTTAGATCTAGATTTTGAAGTTTGGATATTTCTATCTAATTTTGTAATGGAGTATTCATTATCATTAAAATTATTAGGGGAGACAGTAGCCTAGTGGTAAAGTCACTGGAATAGTAATCCAGAGGCCAAGTTAATGGTTTGTGGGCAAGAGGTCAAATCCAACCACAGTAGCTGGTGGAATTTGAATTTGATTACTAAATCTGGAATATAAAGCTAGTCTCAGTGAGGGTGATCATGATGACTATCATCGACTGTTGTAAAAACCCATCTGATTCACTAATTTCCTTTAGGGAAGGAAATTTATCATCTTTATCTGATCTGACCAACATATGACTCCAAACCCATAACAAAGTGGTTGATTCATAATTGCTTTCTGAAACAGCCTAGTAAACCACTCAGTTCAAGAGGTGAAAGGGTTTAGTGACTAAAATGCTTCAGTGACAATCAAATAAATGTTGCAATGGCACGCACAGAAGCACATTCCAACGGCCTTATCAAAAATATCATACGGCACTTAAACTCAGATCCCAAGGCAACATGTTTATTTATTATTAGCCTGCCAAGCAACCAAAGCAGAAACTACCACAACCGCACAGTGATTTCTGTATTGACATAAGGAGGAACCTTGGTACTAACAAGTTGTTTGATTTTCTTTTGCTCATTCCATGATTTTGCTGTGCCCCTAGCAGGTGTACATAGATTCACTGAGGGAGGCAACACAATGGGTTGCATACCTATGCGTCATTCATCATTGACACTGTCGAAGAAAGCCATGTGCGCTGCACAGGTATAAATGTGCAAAGCTGCTTGCCCCAGTGTATCAACTTCTGTCCAGAGTATCAACTTCTCCCCAGAAGTTATTCTTAAACCACTCCCTCACACCTGGCTTGCAGGGTTATTGGCCGTAAGTTTCATTTGATTTCAACTGCACAGTGGCACACTGACTGATCAATCCTCTGTCCAGCACACCCAAATACGGAACAGACAGAAGACTAGTTTCAATATGAAATTTCAATATAAAAATATGCTACATCATGCTGAAGCAACCAAACCGATTAAAATAATAATTAAAACAATGTAACTATACACTGAGAAAAGCCCAGCACTGCCTGGGGGGTTAGGGGGTACCAGAATGATTGCAGTTGGAGGCAGGTGGGTTTAAAAGCAGCTCCATAAATGTTGCTGCTATATGTGGAGGAACTGCAAAATTGATATCATTAAAGAGCAGACATCTGTGGTGAGAAAGTGTGCAAGAAAGTGTGGCCAGAACATTAGCAATGCTTCAGGAGCTGGAAGCCATGCTAAATATGGTGGAAACGGCCAAAGCCAACCAGTCATGTTTCTTGGATGACAGCCTGTCAGAGGAAGATGTAATTGGTCCGATTAGTAAGCTTGCGTGCGACACAAAGGTTGGTGGAATTGCAGATAGCGAAAAGGATCATCAGAGAATACAGCAGGATATAGATCGATTGGAGACTTGAGCGGAGAGATGGCAGATGGAGTTTAATCCGGCCAAATGGGAGGTGATGCATGTTGGAAGGTCTAATACAGGTGGGAAATATACACAGAGCCCTTAACAGTATTGACAGGCAGAGGGATCTGCATTTACAGGTCCACAGGTCACTGAAAGTGGCAACGCAGGGGGAAGCAGGTATGATGGTGACGTTTCAGAGGCGTCTTAACAAATGCATGAATAGGATGGGAATAGAGGGATACGGACCCTGGAAATGTAGACGGTTTTAGGTTAGATGGGCAGGATGGTCAGCGCAGGCCTCGAGGGCTGAAGGGCCTGTTCCTGTGCTGTACTTTTCTTTGTTCATTATATAGAAGGGGGACTCATGATAAGAGGAATCACGTCTAGGAGCAAGGACAGATTGGTGAGTCCTTAATCTGGTGGTGCTAACTCCAGCGGAAGAGCAAGGTCCACTGGTCTCAGAAAGTTAGGGGTTTCAGAGCAGGGCAAGAGTACAGTGGACAAGGGAGAGATTGAGGGAGGGTATGAGAAATGTGGGACAGCAGTTCTAAGACTGATAGGTGGAATCCACTAATCCCTTATGTTTACCCATTCAGAAGTCATTGTTATCCAGATCTTGAATCTGAGATGCAACCCAAATGCATGCACTCCAATTCTTAAATTCTGATGAAGACTTAATTATGTTTTCTCAGATGTGACATCTTCCAGATTGCAGACTGATCTGGAAGACCCTTCCTTAACATCAGAGGATGATGTCCAGCCAGCAGGGTGGCACAGTGGTTAGCACTGCTGCCTCAAACTCCAGGGACCCGGGTACGATTCCGACCTTGAATGACTGTGTAGAGTTTGCACGTTCGCCCAGTGTCTGCGTGAGTTTCCTCCAGGTGGTTCCTGTTTCCTCCCACAGTCCAAAGATGACCAGCTAAATTGCCCCTTAGTGTCCAACGGTTGATGGGGTTACGGGGATAGGGTATTCTTTCGGAGGGTCAGTGCAGACTCGATGGGTCAAATGGCCTCCTTCTGCACTGTAGGGATTCTAGATGCACCCATATCACATCTTCTCTCTACAGATGCACCACCTCAAATAGAGTTACGTCGGTGGGATTCAGCGTTCCAGAACAGATGGCAGCATACACTGGGGAAGGCATGCCACGCTTATTTGAGGAACTGGTGGAGGCAGAGAATCCTTAGGGCACCAACAATCACAAGATTGCTGCCAACCACAACAATACTGAGCCTAATGCAGATTATGAGCCTCTGGGTGTCCAGCAGGAAATACGTGAAGATCTCAGGGTCTGGGGTCCATGATCTCTGTACTAAAGGAGTCCATGCAGGGGCTGTTTAGCACAGGGCTAAATCGCTGGCTTTGAAAGCAGGCCAGCAGCACGGTTCAATTCCCGTAACAGCCTCCCCGAACAGGCGCTGGAATGTGGCGACTAGGGGCTTTTCACAGTAACTTCATTTGAAGCCTACTTGTGACAATAAGCGATTTTCATTTCATTTTTTCATTTTCATGCGAAGCGTGAGCACTGCACTGACCCACAACTCCAAGCGCACAGCCTCCTCCATCGAGAGAGGGGCAACTCTCATGGTGTGGCAGCTCCAGGAACTCAATCTGGCATTTAGGGGATTGCGCTCAGATGTGCAAGTCCACACACTGTAGACAACCTGCAGCTCCATGCGTCTGAAGACTCCTCTCAGGGTGCTCTTGATGATGGCAGCAACTCCTCTGCCCCTTTGCCAGAGACCGTCACATGTGAGAAGACTTTGACATTCTGAGGATGGCCAACAAAGTCATCAAGGCAGACAGGGCATCAGAGTCAGCAGCCTGCCTCCAGTGCAGCTGCCAGTGAGCAGAACACACCTAGGCACAACACTCGTAAGCTGAAATTAAGTTATTGCACTCACAGAAGGTGAATTATTCACAGGTGAATAATTTCTCATTGTCACTTGTGTAATGATGTATGTAGCTGTCACACATCACAACTGAAATGTTGACATCATGTCAAATGGCCTTATTGTGCTTTATGACATTGTGGACGTCTGCAATTCTGTGCAAGACCTTGATTGGGCTTCAAAGGTATTTCAGAGGGAGGGACAGGAGTGTAAGGTACCAGGAGGGGATATCATAAGCCCTGAGCAGTAAGGTGATAGTCTGTTTGCAAAGATCTGGAGTCCTGATTTTGGGGGCCGACTGGAAACTCCTTTCAATCAAGGCCTCCTTGGCCCCCATAAGCATCCTCATTGCTGGATCTTCTTCTAGTTCAGCGCTAGATTCACCCTCAGCAGCTTTTGGAAGAACATCACTGCCTTTACCCTCCAACTGCTCCCCCATTGAAAGTGGCCAATTGTGAAGGGCACAGGAGACAACCACTAAGGAAAACAAGTTCAAGAGGATATTCCAGAGATCCTCCTGAGCAGTCCAGTGAAACCTCATTTGAGAAGGCCTCTTGTCCTCTCAATGTTGCCCCTTGTGGAGGCATGACTCCGGTTATACCTCCCTTCCGTAGATGTTCTTGGGTGTCGGAATGGTGTTATCGGCCACCATTTAGGCGGATATCTTTTGTCCCCTATCAATGTGTCATCCAACTGGGCTGGGGCTATGAATAGTCTTAGTACTTGGGAGTGATGAAGATGGGCATGCATCATGGCAGCTTCCAGAGTACCTGGCACAAACCTGCAGGATCTTGTGATGGTAATTTCACACACACTATCTGAACATTTGATTTGATTTGATTTATTGTCACATGTACCGAAGTACAGTGAAAAGTATTTTTCTGCGGCCGAGGGAACATACACTGTACTTACATAGTAGACAAAAAGAACAGACAGCATTGACAAATGGTACATCGACAGTGATTGGTTACAGTGCAGAACAAGGGGTCAAACAAAGCAAATACATGAGAAAGAGTAGCGTAGGGCGTCATGAATAGTGTTTTTACAGGGAACAGATCAGTCCAAGGGGGAGTCGTTGAGGAGTCTCGTAGCTGTGGGGAAGAAGCTCTTCCTATGTCTGGATGTGCGGGTCTTCAGACTTCTGTACCTTCTGCCTGATGGAAGGGTCTGAAAGAAGACAATGCCTGGGTGGGAGGGGTCTCTGATAATGCTGTCTACCTTCCTGAGACAGCGGGAGGTGTATACAGAATCAATGTGGGGGTTGAGTTGACCACACTCTGCAGCTTCTTGCGATCTTGGACTGAGCAGTTGCCATACCAGGGTATGATGCAGCCAGATAGGTTTTGATTTGATTTATTATTGTCACCTGTATTAGTATATAGTGAAAAGTGTTGTTTCTTGCATGCTATACAGACATCGCATACCGTACATAGGGAAGGAAGGAGAGATTACAGAATGTAACGTTACAGTCATAACTGGGATGTAGAGAGAAAATCAACTTAATATGAGGTAGGTCCATTCAAAAGTCTGACGGCAGCAGGGAAGAAGCTGTTCCTGAGTCGGTTGGTACGTGACCTTAAACTTTTGTATCTTTTTCCTGACGGAAGAAGGTGGAAGAGAGTATGTCCAGCGTGCTTGGGGTCCTTAATTATGCTGGCTGCCTTTCACAGGCAGCGGGAATTATAGATAGAGTCAATGGATGGAAGGCTGGTTTGCGTGATGGACTGGGCTACATTCACTACCTTTTGTAGTTTCCTGCTGTCTTGGGCAGAGCAGGAACCATACCAAGCTGTGATATAACGAGAAAGAATGCTTTCAATGGTGCATCCGTAAATGTTGGTGAGAGTCGTAGCTGATATGCCAAATTTCCTTAGTCTTCTGAGAAAGTAGTCGTTGATGGGCTTTCTTAACTATAGTATCGGCATGGGGAGATCAGGACAGGTTGTTGGTAATCTGGACACCTAAAAACTTGAAGCTCTCGACCCTTTCTACTTTGTTCCCATTGATGTAGACAGGGGCATGTTCTCCTCTACGCTTCCTGAAGTCAATGACAATCTCCTTTGTTTTGTTGACATTGAGGGAGAGATTATTGTCATCGCACCAGATCACCAGATTCTCTATCTCATTCCTGTACTCTGTCTCGTCATTGTTTGAAATCCGACCACTACGGTGGTGTCATCAGCAAATTTGATGTTTCGAGTTGGAGGGGAATTTAGCCACACAGTCATAGGTGTATAAGGATGCTCTCTATCGCACATCTGAAGACGTTTTTGAGAGTCGATGCAGAGCTGCCAAATTTCTTTCGCTTCCGTAGGAAATAGAGACGTTGTTGGGCTTTCTTGACTGTTGCATCAACGTGAGTGGACCAGGACAGACTGTTGGTGATGGTGACCCCCAGGAACTTAAAGCTATCAACCATCTCCACTTCAGAGCCATTGATGCAGACGGGAGTGTGTGCCATGCTACGCACACATGCAGGTTGGAACACTTTTTAAATATTGATGGGATGTAGGTGTCCCTGGCTAGACCAGCACTTATTGACCATCCTTATTGTTCTGGAGAAGGTGGTGAACTGTTCTTGAACCGCTGAGGTCCATGCAGCGTAGGTACACCCACAGTGCTGTTAGGGAGTGAGTTCGAGGATTTTGACTCAGCGATAGTGAAGGAACAGTGATATATTTCCAAATCAGGATGGTGTTTGGCTTGGAGGGAACTTCCAGAAGGTGATATTACCATGTTTCGTTGCCCATGTCCTTCTCGATGTTAGCACCTTCCGAACCCACGAGTGCTAACCAAGAAAGCTTGGTGTGGTCCTACAGTACACTTTGTAGACAGCACACACTGCTGCCACTATGCATTGGACTGGATGGAGTGCCAATCAAACGGGCTTTGTCCTGGATGATATCAAGCTTCTGGAGTGTTGTTGGAGCTGCATTCATCCAGGTCCTCGGCACTCGCGCAGGTGCATGAATAGGCACATGTGTGCAGTCAACGGCTCCAGGGATACCCTGCTACCAATTCTGCAAGGATCTCCCACATACCTCTGGAACGAACCCGAAGCATAAAAATGTAGGGCAACTGTGACTTTCAGAACCGCAGGCATTGGGTGGACAACTAAACAGTTTGCAGCTATCTTGGGTCCAATCATGTCACATATTGAGGTGAACGTTTCTCTTGTGAGGCAGAGCCTTCTTTGACATTGTACCTCTATCATTTCAAGGTAGCTACAGCACAGCTTGTATACTAGGTACTGGTGCCTTCTCCTGTTCCTTCTCCCTTGCAAAGTTTGCTGAGCTTTGACCCCCTTCAGGTTGTGCCTCTTGAGGGCAGACAGGCTCTTATTACGACATATGCGGCCAACTGGTATGCTTTTCCTTCTTGTCCTCTCCTCACCTGAGGAGGTCCCTCTAGCAGAGTACAAACACCGTTCTCAAACCTTATGCTTGCAGAGGTTTGACCTAAAGTATGGGGCCTGTCTGCAGAAAGCCTCTGCAAAAATGTAAACCTCCTAAAGTCAGGTAAATGAACACAATGCTTCAATAAATGAACTATAATGGACAAACTCGCACCTCCATTTGAAATTCCTACCTCCTCACCTCTCTATTTCTTCTGGCTCTTATATCCCACCCTAGATCCAGAAAGTTGAAAAAATATGAAACCTGCCTGACAGGTTCATGTGTAAGCTTAAAAGTGCAGTGCATAGACCTCTCAAAATTCGGAATAATTGGTCTTAATTGGTCCTTTAATTGCCGGCAGGCATGCTTCTTATATTTGCACCCACCCGCAAACCAAATTATCACAAGGTGGGCAGGATGATGTTGGGAAGCCCTCCTGGTAGCATCAGATGCCATTTCACACTAAGTACGGACTGCCACACGTAAAATTCTGGCCATTGAATCTAAACACTGAATGGATCGTAAGGATAGATATGAGGTGATAGCTAAATATATAACTTACCAGTTTTATAATCTGATGCAGCATCCCACTTGTTTTTCATTGATGAATGCAGAGAGTCCTGGTCATCTTTGTCATATGCAAAGTTCCTCTTTACATGGTTCCTGAAATTAGCAGTGGGACAGAAAGACAGAAACCAAATGAAATCAGCCACACTCTGGTTCCAGCTGTAACAAACATTCAACTATCCACTGTGGAGGAATTTAAATCACAGAAATGTCAGTGAGCTCAAATGGTGGCCTCATAACAAAATAAAATGTTTAACAAGATGCAAATAGTGGAAATCTGAAATAAATGCAGAAAAATGCTGCAATATTGGCTGAAAGAGAAATATTTACATTTCAGGAGGTTTCTTTCATCAGAATTGCTCTGGTGAAAGATGACCCGAAAACATTTCTCTTTTTCATTGTGAAGACCTTTTAATAATTCACAAATAAAGCTAAAAAGTGAAATAAAACTGTATTTTTCATTAAGCCCCGATGGCCATTCACTTTAGAAAAAGTTTAAAATAAATGATTTTGTAAAATAAAAATTAGTCTTAAAGGTGTTTTCTCACAGCTGCCGCTTTTATACCCCTGTTCTTAGTGAGTGTCACTCTCCAGCCAGGATTGACTTCCACCTTCAATATTATTGGCAATACAGTATTTGCAGGCCTCCAAATATCATTTCATCAGTCCTTCCAGTTCTCTTACAAGCACGAGCAATCCTTGCACACATTTAATGACATTGTCCCTTGGAATACTTTACTATGTTAAAGACACTATATAAATGGAAGTTGTTGCTGCTGCATACACAAATAAAACGATCACTAAATTTTGATAGATTATTCTACCATAAATTGCATTGCAATTTAGACCAATATAGTCCTCACTTGCTCTTCACACCGGCGTGTTTTTCAGCAAGGATTATAGGACAGTGCCCCAAGTGGTGAGTTTCAATGCCTCAGCTAAAGACCTCTATGATCTTGTACGGTGATTGCCAATGTTTTGGGACTTTTTAGACTATTTTTCCACAGAGAAATTTGGAAAATAGTAACATTTACATGGCGGGTTTTTAAAAGCAAAGTGTTTGTTTTTAAAGCACTGGGACAAAAGATGGTTAAAATGTCAATGGGTTTTGCATTAAAATTTGTTTGCCAAAGACTGTAAATAGTAAACAACTCTTTAGCCTCTCAGTAATTGCAAAACATATCACTATTAGCTGCTCTATGATTCTGGACACTTTTCCATCTGAATTTTCTACTCCTTTTTTTGAAAGGATAATTAAATATATTCAATATTAAGTATTTTGTGGCATTTTACTTGGTGGAATTATAATTAATTATAATGGGCTGCACTGACTGAATATTTCAGCTGTTTGAACAATGGATACAATATTCAATTATTATTCAGATATATTAAGACCAATGGAAAAAATATAATCTAATTAAATGCATGCTCTACATCTCCTGAAATTTCATGGTCACTGTCATGTTGACGGATTTGCAAATCATTCAGATTAACTTTCCTTCCTTTGTAAAATGCTATGAAAAACTTACTCATCCAGATATATTCTTTGATAATTGTATATACATATATTTACAGAGAAGAATATCTCCCTACCTCTCTTCATCTCGATCTAGGTCTGATGCCTCTTTTTGTTCCCTTGAACTGAATTGAATTTGAGCAGCTTTCCGCTCACTCTCCCGCACTGGTCTGTCATCTGTTGATGACAAATAACATCTAGATATATTTTAATTAACAAATACAGTCCAAAACAAAAAGGAACTGAAAGGAACCCTGCTGATGCTGAGTCCATCAAAGTTTAAGAACTCTGGGATACAATTGGTAGTGCATACTGATGATTACTCACAAGGTAACCATAGCAACAGCTACTACAACAAGTCAAATTACAAGCCATGTAAACTTGACAATTTAATGAATGCTACATCATAAATTTTCCAACTCTCAGCCAATCCATATAGGATGCTTTGGTAGTTATTCAATTGTCTACCTAAACAATATCAATGATCCTATATCTGCAAATAGTAAGCTAAATACAGAAAACCACCAACATTACCAGCCAAGTTGGGGGAGATTAATGTCAATAAACAAAAAAATAACAGAAAAAATATTTACTCAGTGAAATTAATTTATACTGGTGTGTTTATTGTGGATCCAACCCCCCAAAAAAATCTAATTGGCCTTGTTTGAACTTGAAACTGACTTAGCTCACGCTAACTCAGCGTGTTTTAATTAGCTACTCAAAGCTAATTCAACAATATAATTGATGTACTTATTAATTAATTAAAACATATCTGGTCGCAGCCACGGTGTGAGTGGTCGCACTCAGTGCAGCTCCTGCTTGAAGGCGCAGTAAAGAGCTCCTTTTTCCCGAAATTGGATAAAGTGTAGCTGAAGGTCGGAGGAGAAGTTCCCTGCGGGAGTGGTATGCCTGCTGGTTACCAAACCAGGAAGAAGGGAAAAGACCTGGCCAAGGAGTTGGAGGGACCTGTGGCGCAGCAGCCAGTGGAAGGATGGTGGCGCAGGAAGGGCTAGTGCAAGCTGGAAAGCCCCAGATGGAACAGATGATGGCCTTCATCAAGGAAGAGTTCCGCCAGCAGAGGAAGGAGATGGAGGAGGATCGCTCGAAGGCCATCGAAGGGGCTGTGGAACCCCTGGAGGCCTTGGTGGAGAGAATGGAGAAATGTTTGGAGCTGCAAGGGTTGCAGATCCGAGAGATTGAGAGGGTAATGTCAGACCACAGCAATCGGTGGTGGCATGGAGACGGAGGTGGGGCTTTTAGGAAACTTTTTTGTAAGTGGTTGAGAGCAAAGGTGGAGGAGCAGGAAAATAGATCGAGAAGGCAGAATCTGCAGATAGTGGGCTTGCCTGAAGGAGTGGAAGGTGCAAGTGCCACGTGGATGCATTTTGAGGACGCTGGCGGGGCTGGTGGCGGAGGGTGTGTTGGATAAGGCCTCTGAAGTGTAGAGAGTGCACAGGTCTCTGAGACAGAAGCCTAGAGCGGCGGAGCACCGCCGGCAGTGATTGTGAGGCTCAACAAGTTTGTGGTGAAGATTCTCCAGTGGGCCAGGGAGAAACGAAACTGTGAATGGGAGGAGGACAAGGTCCGAATATACCAGAACATTGGAGCTGAGCTGGGAAAATGGCGTGCGGGGTTCAGCAAAGCCAAGGTAGTGCTATATCGACGGCGGATCAGGTTTAGGGAGCTCCTATCAGACAAAGCTTTGGGTGATGTATGAAGGCCGGGAATATTATTTGGAGACCCCAGAACAGGCCAATGACTTTATCAAGGAGCTAAAACTGGGGGAGAACTGAACTGAACGAACAATTCTGTGAGACTAAGGTGCTGGCACTTTGAAATATTTGGGAATACGAGTAGTGTGGGGGTTGGAGGTTTTTCTTCGTTTTTTTACTGTCGGATTGACAAAGTTGCAGGGATAAAAAGTTTGCAAGGGGAAAGCTGTCCCCATTCCCCCTCCTACTGCCTGTTTTTTTTTTGTCTTTTAAGTTACCAAGCAGTCTGGAAACAGCTTGTAAAATGAAGACAGAGAGTCACATCTTTTAACCTGTGCAGTTCAAACCAGTCCAAAACTCAAAGCGGAAGTAAAACTCAAAAAGCCACAGCCCAGCTCCACCCACACAATGACATCACTGAAGCCATGTGATAAGACAAAAACATTTCTTAAAGGGACACTCCCATGCCAAGAACCTCTGGCCATGGCTCTTTGGGGGTCGGCAGAGTGGCAAGGGTTTACAAAGGATGAAGGAGGCATCGGGTGTCATTCTATGCTGACGACTTACTATTGTATGTTTCGGACCCACTGGAGAGGATCATGGGCCTCTTGAGGACGTTTGGATGTTCTCAGGATACAAGTTAAATGTAGGGAGAAGCAAAGTGTTCCCGGTGAGTGAGTTGGATCGGTGAGCCAATCCAGGGGGAAATGCCATTTAAGGTAGCTAGAGACAGGTTTAGATACCTGTGGATTCAGGTAGCGAGGGAATGGGTGATCCAGTGAACAAATAGGAAAAAAAACTGTGGCTTAGAAGTGAAAAAAATCTGAGTAACAAAGATCTTGCTATCTTTTAAGATCTTCTGCATGAAAAACAGGCTAAATCTGTAAACATTTCGAATAATCTTCAAAGGCAGAACAGGCAAACGAGTGCATCACACTGGCTACAACGGTAGAAGATGACTGCGGCGGCAAGGTGGTCCCAATTATCGTGTTTCGACATGTCACCAAATCTGAGAACCAACCTATCAAGATTGTGTGAAACGCACCCCAAGGTCCCCATGTTAAAAAAAGTCACATGCAAGCTTCTGCCAGGATCCATTTTCGAAGTCCTTTGGCAATGGAGAAGTTACAAGGACGCTATGAACCTGGGAGTCCCTAGTCACAAATCTACACACAGGTGACAAATGTATAAAGGCCATTGGACACCTTCGTTGGTATCCACAGAGGTGTCTTTAGGCAGCAGCATCAGAGACTGAGCAGTTCCCTTCAGGATACCATCTGCTCACCCAAATGAGGAGAGGGCTAGAAAAGGTGCCCTAAAAATAAGCTATCCCTGTTGTGCATTCATGTTTGTTGGAACAAGGCCACTGTAAGACTTTGATCATGTGATATCGTGATTACATCATCGGCAATTTGGGTGGGCTAACAGTCAGTCTAGTCGGCAGCCTGTAGAGAAGACACCTTTTCAATAAAGCTCTTGTTTGTCTGTACATGTAATAATTCCAGGAGGTACAGGCGAAAAGGCAAAGCCGGTTTATTCTCCAATAATAATCTTAAAATAATAATCTTTATTATTGTCACAAGTAGGCTTACATTAACACTGCAATGAGGTTACTGTGAAAATCCCCGAGTCGCCACATTTCAGCGCCTGTTCGGATACACTGAGGGAGCATTCAGAATGTCCAAATTACCTAACAGCACATCTTTCGGACTTGTGGGAGGAAACCGGAGCACCCGGAGGAAACCCACGCAGGCACGAGGAGAATGTGCAGACTCCAATGACCCAAGCTGGGAATCGAACCTGGGACCTTTGTGCTGTGAAGCAACAGTGCTAACCATGTGCTGGCCTACAGTTTACAAAACAAATGTCCCAGTCCTGGACTATCGGGAACGGCGGGCCCGGGGTCAACATTAAGCCTCCACCTGCTGAACATGGAAACCCATATCCTACAAAGCCCACGGGGAGTTCAATCAGCAATCCCCTGTGGTCTTCGTGAGGATTATAATAGTACCTTCGTGGTCTGCAAACCTCTCCTTTAAAAGTACCTCAATCCCATTTTCCCTTGCCGGAGAACCACACTCTGTAGGCTCACCATCCGTGCAGTCGATGGAGGAAAACGTTTGCAACTTGAAATGTTAGAACACTCGAGGACAGAGGTGTTTGGGGGCCTCGTGGCGCTCATCCTCTTTGCAGGGGGCTTGCATCACACCCAGCTCCCTGGTGACATGGCAACTCACCCCCAATGATGTTGAGTCCCTCCCCCAATGACGTCTCTGCTCACCTCTCTGCTCTCGTTCAGGTGGCTGGACCACAAACATCGACGGCCAGCTGGCTGGCTGCCTAGCTGCTGCTACTGGCTATCTGGCCTGGCCTCTTGCTCTCTTTGCCTGGTTCAGTTGCTGCCCAGCCCAGCCCTCTCACTCTCAGCCCTGTCTGGCTGGCCTCTAACCCTGGTCAAGTTGCCCCATTCCCACTGAACACTGCTCCCCGATTTCCCGAGACATGACGCCGCCGCTTGTCTGGACTTCTTCGCACATGCTGAATGCTGCTCTGCTCACCTCTCCCTCAGGTGGTCAGGCCTCAACAACCTCGTGTGGCTCCTGGCTGGCTGTCTGGTCTCTGTTCTTTTTGGTTGGCTGCCCACTCACCCAGCCCTGGCCTGGAGGTCAAGCTTCATCCCGTTGGTTCCCTCAACTGCCGTTGTCCAGCACCGCCTCCTCTCCTCGTTGAAGGCTTTGCAGGCTCACACGTTTACGTTAATTCAGCAATGACTTTTGCTTCAGACTGCCCGACAGACCGAATGCCAGAAACTTGGCTGCTCCTTTGCATCTTTACTCAATGAAGGGCACCCTCCTGAAGACAAAGGGTGCTCAGCATGGTCTCATTATGACAAACACACTCTTCCACCAGAAGGAAAAATACAAAACCACATGAAGCATTCTAGAGCAAAGCACTCTCACCTCCTGGATGATGTCAGTGTTTGAGATAAAGAGTCAAAGATCTAAGTGATGTTTCTATCACTTCATCCATCCTGCTGAACAGATCATAAACTTGTTCAATCAGTGAACATCTACCTAGCATTAAGACATCGGCAAAGGTAAAGGATCAATGTCTCAGCTTTAAAGCAACTCGACCAAAGAGGGAAATTCCAAGTGCAGCTCATGACCAATCTTGAAAACCTTCACACACAAATTTTGAAGCCACAGGACTCAAGGTCAAATGGACAAAATCCCCTTCGCTCACAGGATGGTGTTTCCCTACAGTGCCATCCATCAACACCAGAAGTGACATTTTCAACAACTCCTGAACTGTGAATTCACAGTAGCTATCCTCCAGGCTATCCCCCAGCTACCTATGGTAGAATCCATGGGTGAACCACCACCAAGGAGAGAGTTGCAACAAGCAATGAAACAGATGGAAAGCCTGTGGCCTCAATGGTATTCCAGCTGAGATCGTCAAAGCTGGTGGGCTTGTCTCACGTCATGATGCATTTACTCATCCCATAGATTTGAGAAGAAAAAGTACTCCCCTTCCCCTGTCCCCCGCCCCAACTTCAGGAATGACAATTGCAACCATCTCCAAGGGAGATAATTTATACTGTGGAAATTGTCACGGTGTTTCCCTCTTGTTGATAGCCTAGAAAATCCTGACACACATTCTCCCAAATTACCTGCTTCCTGTGGCTGAGGAAATCCTCCCAGAGACACAGTGTGTCTTTAGACCTTCCAGAGGGATCTCTGACATGGTCTCTACTGCCAGATAAATCAAGAGATTATGGAATGTGTTCCAAAGATTTTGATGTACAAACAACTTTTCTAAACTGTAACTTTTCTGATCCACTGAACTTGCTTCACAGAGAATCCAAACTCATATATATGCACATATACATTACACATTTAGTGAGTGTGCACATTTATGCATGAACTCAATTATACACTTTGCACTTCATCTCAAAACAAAAGTCAGTCATGATCCACTGCAAATTTCATACCAAAAATACTTCAAATTTTCTCCCTCTAAAATCTGTCCAAAGATAGAGCATGTAATAACATCCAGCCAGAATTGTTTTCCAAGATCAGGAGGCTCCAGATCAACTCCCAACTTGTCCAAAGTGCCAACCTCCAATTAAATATATTAAGTCATCTGGGACACATATAAAATGATGTACACAAAAATACTCATTGTCAACCCAGCATGTCCCACACACATGATGTCTTATGCATCGCAACACACATATTCCCTAGCTTTCTATGAGATCTGCTGCGAGAGGCAAGAGCCAGATAAAAATAACTCAAGCGATTAGCAGGAGGTGAAGGGGCAGTGGGAGTGGAAGATAAATGGAAAATTCCTCACTTTGGAGATCACACTGGCCCCACTTTACACTAGAAGGTGCCTACTTTTGTACAAGGTGATCTCCACACTAACCAGAAAAAGCTCCAGCTCTTGTTTGAATTAATGCAATGAAAGAACTCTCATGCAATTAATAAGCTGGCAACCTGTTCACTATTGAAAAATGGGTGAAAAACTGGCCAAGATCTAACTTAGTTCTGCCCTTAAATGGCTTGTAAGCCTGGTCCTCCGTAATATATGTAGTTGAGCAGATTGGTCTACATAAACACAAGTCTAGTTTCTTTGTTGCTTTATAAGCCTCAATCAATCATCCCCAAGTCTACAGTTTTCTAAAGTTTACCGATCCAGCTTGTTAGGTAACTATGGCCAGCCAGAGTTTTATAGAGCTGTAGCATCTCACGCAGCCCACTCAAGATAAAGGCCAACATTCCATTTGTCTTTTCCAGCAAAAACACACAGGAGGGAGGCATTTGATACCAGTGAACTTCCAAAGCTACCGATGCTGATCTGATATTAACTTTTTTTTGTACCTGTCTCCTAAATCTCTCTGCTCCTCCAGTTGTTAACTTCTCATATTTCCAAAATTGGATGACCTCACAGATACTCACATTGAATTCCATCTGCCACAACTTTTCACATTCACTTAATCCATCAATGTCTCTTTGTATTTTCTGCTCTCATTGTGCGATCTAATGTAGTGTCATTAGTAAATTTGGATATGTCCTTTATTTAAAGTACTGATAGATATACTGAAACACCGATGCCCAAACATAGGCCCCTGTAGGACACAACTAATCACATTCCACTAAGTTGCAGCACATACCATTATACCAATTCCATCTCCTACCTCCAAACCAATTCCCTACCTATGTCAAAAGGCTAACGAAAATTTCATACACTCTCATTTTTTTGCTAGGACTTCTTTGTGGACCCTTACTGAATGTATTTTCCATGTCTATATAAATAACATCAGTAGACACCCCCTTTGTAACAGATTAGAAACATCCTCAAAAAATTCAACCAGGTCAATTAGACTCAAATCTGTCTGCTGCACATCAATCCTCACAGGTTTGCCCCAAACCATAGTGCAACTAGTGTTATTAGGGATGGCAGTATTTCAGAAGTTTATGTCTCTTTTGTCTACTTATTAAGCAATGTGATGTTGAATAACTATTGCTTACCCAACTTCTTCAAATTTGGTAGTAGGTGTATTACATACAGTCTGTAGTTCTCCTCATTCCTAGTAACTGGATTCAGTCGCAAGTCAAGTTCTTTCAAGTTGATTAAATGACACAAGCTGGAAATCTCCTTTGAAGATGGCACATTATTATAATACAAGTTTAATTTTTCCAACGAATGTAAACCCTCCAAACCCTACAAGATCAAAAATAAAAGTATAAGAAAAACAAAGTAGCCATTCACAAAATAATTGATGCCTTATACCCCCCAACACTGTATTTCTACTAGTTTTTCCCAAACAAAAATCAGATACATCCCTCTTAACATGTGAGTTTGACTGTAATGAAGTAAGTTTAAAAACTCTGATCAGTCAGCATCTTAAACGGTAACGGTTATGACAGCTTCATTTTCCAAGCTCCATTAACCAAATGTTAGCTTTCAGCTCTAGGCCAAGAACTACTTCGTGCAGTCCTTTTGGCCCCTTGAAACTGGTTCTTTTTCCTTTTCTGCTATGCCAATAACCGAGGAAATTGAGAAATTATACATTTTCCTCTTCTGGAAATGTCAACAAACCAATTACCCACTCACCCTCGTCATGTGCTCATATGACTCGAAATTTCCAGGGCGGCACGGTCGTGGTGTTTAGCACCACTGCCTCACAGCGCCAAGGACCCGGGTTTGATCCCAGCTCCGGGTCACTATCCATGTGGAGTTTGCACATTCTCCCCGTGTCTGCGTAGGTCTCACCCCCACAGCCCAAAGATGTGCAGGGTAGGTGGATTGGCCACACTAACTTGCCCCTTAATTGGAAACAAATTATTGGGTACTCTAAATTTATTTTTAAAAATGAATGGAAATTTCCTGATTATAATGTGAATATTTGTTGGCCAGCTCTTGTTAGCAAACTGCTTAATATCACTGAACAAAAGTAAGATACTTTGGATGCTGGAAAAGTGAAATAAAAGCAAGTCAAAGGGAATGCTTCCTCTATCCCTTTGACCTTCTGCTCTCTGACCCAGAATAATCAGTTCTCAGCAGAGGCTCTAGTTTCAACCGTTTACATCCCACCTCAATGAAGTTTTGAGTTTGATATGATATCAGGTTCTGCGCCCTAGTCCTAGTTATGCCTGACTTTTTTGAGTTAAGTGCAACATTTTTTGTTGCACTTCTACTCAGGTCTGTTACTTCACCGTGTTGACGACGTTATGTGTCATTCCCGGCTCTTAGGTCAGGTACAAACATTTTTCAACTCTACTTCCAATGACCAATCTTTCCCCTGTCTTCACATGGTCCTTCTCTGACTTTTTCCTTCCCTTATTTAACTTGCCTGGCATGAATTTTTTGCGATAGGTTATCGAGCAAAATCCACTGTAAGCCCACTGACTCTCAGCTGCCTACCTACCTCCTACCCTATTTCTTTATACGCACTCTATTCCATTCTTCCAATTTCGCTGTCGCTGTTCCATTTGTTCTGATAATGCCACTTTCCATAGCAGTGCTTTAACTTAAACTAACTGTTTCTTGACCTAGTACAAAGATCCAGCTTATTCTGTTTTTCATGTCTCTGGACATCCTCATTAATGCCTTAGAAAATGACAAATCCAACCTTGTTGCCTTTTCTTGATTATACTCATTGACAATCTTTCCTCCTTCACCATCTTGACTTCTTCATTGCTCATGTTCTCTCCAACTCACCCACTCCTACCTTCTCTAGAACCACATTTCACAATTTTCTAGTCTTTGTATGTCCACTTTTCTGAAGGTCCATGCTTCAACCCCAGTACTTCGGGATATCCAAAATCACAGTCTTGCTAGTAGTTTAAGAGCTTCAAAGCGCACTCACACTGAGCTTTGTGCACGAGCGGTGGGAGAGAAGCCACATCGGAGTGAGCCACAGGCAGAGTGAGCTTTAAGCTTGGGAATGTGAAACAGAGTAGGGATTTGGTGCAGAGTGGGAAGAGGTGCTCTTTGCTTTTTCTCCTTGCTTTGTAACTTTTAAATCTTCAGAGAGTGGTCTTGCTCTGCCTGCAGTAAGGCTACAAGGGATAGAGCAGGTTGGTAAGTAGTGGACAAGATCAGTAAGTCTTTACAACTTTTATCAATTATAGTTTGAAAATAAATTTAGTGGTTTATAGTCTGTGAATGCTATAATTGGTAGTAATGAGGACCAGCAAAGAAGGGCCACAAAGATAATTGGATTTAATCTAATATCAAGCATCTTTCAAAACTTTAGTCTAAACTGGTAAGTCATGGCAGGAGAACTCAAAGCCTTGGTTTGTTCCTTGCTGAATGTGGGAGGCCGGAACATTTCCAGTGCCCATGGGCAGCATGTGTGCAGGAAGTGTCTCCAGCTACAGCTCCTGGAATCCCACGTTTCGGAGCTGGAGCGGCGGCTGGGGACACTGTGACATCCGTGAGGCGGAGAGTGTCGTGGATAGCAAATATAGAGAGGTGGTCACACTGAAGGCTCAGAATCCAGAGTCAGAAAGGGAATAGGTGATCACAAGGCAGAGCAATAATAATAATCTTTATTAGTGTCACAAGTAGGCTGACATTAACACGACAATGAAATTACTGTGAAAGAGAGCTAGCCAGACAGTGTAAGAATCTCCTGTGGCCATTCCCCTGCAAAACAGATAAACTATTTTGGATACTGTTCAGGGGAATGATCTCTCAGGGAAAAGCAACAACAGCCAAATTCATGTCTTCTGCAGAGGGGGGAGTAAAAAGTGTGGGAATGCAATAGTTATAGGGGATTCGATTGTAAGAGGTACAGATACGTGTTTCTGTGTTTTGTGAGGGCCACGAAGAATCCAGCATGAGTTTTAAGGATACAAAATAATAACATTTATTTACTATAACATATATATATATATATATATATATAACAGCAGCAGCAACTTCCCTTGCTGCACACTCCTTCCTGCTGTTTCCAAACTGGCCAGCTTTATTTATACTTGGAGTTTACTAATGGTTTCTCTGCCCCCCCCCTCATTGGGGAAGCTCATACTCCCACAGGATTGTGGGATTGTCATTAGTCCCCAGCCAATGGTAAGTAGGCAGGTTATAACATCCCTCCCCCCCAAAGTCCAAGGAATCCACTGAAGACCCTGGCGAAGGAGGGCGTCGGACTCGTTTTGCAGCAGGCCGGACACCATTTGCACGCGGTGCTGGATCAGGCGGCGTGTAACGAGATGGAGACCGGCGTTTCCGTGATGAACGGCGCAACGGTTGTACATCCACGGCCTGTGGACCCGAGGATTCCCCCTCAGATGCAACCTGTGTCTCCATCTCTGAGTCAGAGTCTGCTGCCTCCATCATGTCAGCGTCTCTATCTGCATTCGGTTCTGTAACGACCTGCGCAGGCTTCGAGTGAGGCACCAGTGGAAGATTGTGAGGACTACCTTCCCTTGTTCTCTGGTCTCTGCGGCTGTAGAAATGAGCTCCAGGGGCGGGGAATCTTTTGAGGGGATAGTCTTCTGGACCGAACGTGGTCTACATGTTTGCGCTGGAGACGACCCTGGGCTTGCACCTGGTAAGATATAGCGCCCGTTTGGCGAAAGATTACACCAGGAACCCACTGGGCACCACCAGCAAAATTCTGAACGAACACTGGGTCACCGGGCGCAAACTGCCGAATCGGCCGATGCCGAGAAAACCCCTGTCCCTGCCGTTCTTGTGTGCGGCGTTCTTTTGCGCCAATGTCCGGGAAAGCCATGCTAAGGCGGGTGCGAAGTCTTCGGCCCATTAGGAGGTCTGTAAGAGCTACCCCAGTCACCGCATGGGGGATGGTCCTATATGTAAACAAAAAGCGAGCCAGTCTCGTGTCCATTGACCCAGAAGACTGCTTCTTTAGGCCTCTTTTGAATGTCTGCACTGCACGCTCTGCCAACCCATTTGAAGCCGGGTGGTAAGGGGCAGTGCGGATATGGCGTATGCCGTTCATCTTCGTGAACCTCGCAAACTCCTCACTCGTGAATGGAGTGCCGTTATTCGTGACCAGCACCTCGGGGAGGCCATGCGTACTAAACGACAAACGCATCTTTTCAATTGTTGCGCAGGACGTTGTCCCCTGCATCTTATGCACCTCTAGCCATTTAGACTGGGCGTCAATTAATAGAAGGAACATGGATCCTTGAAAAGGGCCTGCGAAATCTGCATGCAAGCGTGCCCAAGGCCGCCCTGGCCATTCCCAGTGATGTAGGGGCGCGGCCGGCGGAAGCTTCTGATGCTCCTGGCCACCAGACATAACTTTCATTTTGGTCACACCTGGGTGCCCATTGTACAAGTCTCTTAGTATCAGCTCCTGGCCTTTTTCCGGGACAATCACACGCGTCCCCCACAAGAGGATGCCGTCTTCCACGCTGAATTCTGACAGCTTGGAGGAAAATGCCCGCAACTCGCCTGGGAGCTGTCTATGCTGCCCACCATACAGGACTATGTGCCGAACCTTTGACAGGACTGGCTCCGTCTGGGTCCACTCACGGATCTGTGATGCCGTGACAGGCAAGGTGTCCATAAAATTTAGGGTTGCAACCACCTCACCGGTCGTGGGGGTCGACGTGGGGCCGGTCGGGCCGGTCGATAAAGGCAATCGGCTCAGTGCATCGGCATTTGCTATCTGCGTACCTGGTTTGTGCTCTAGAGAATACTCGTATGCAGCAAGCAACAAAGCCCAGCGCTGGATCCATGCGGAAGCAATGGGCGGTATTGGCTTATCCTCTCTGAAAAGTCCCAGCAGAGGCTTAAGATCAGTCACGATAGTGAAATGGCAGCCATGCACGTACTGGTGGAAGCCTTTCACCGCAAAAACCACTGACAGGCCCTCCTTCTCGATCAGCGCGTACTTTTTCTCCGCTGCAGTCAATGTGCGGGAGGCGAAAGCTATCGGTCGCTCGGCCCCGTTCTCCATCTTGTGGGACAGGACGGCCCCAATACCATACGGGGATGCATGTGACGAGCAAAGGCTTTCCAGGATCATAGTGGGTTAGTAACCCAAACAACAACAATTGTTTCTTTACCTGCCGGAAAGCGGTTTCTTGCGGCTGACCCCAAACCCAGGTGTGATTTTTCTTTAGCAGAAGGTGCAAAGGGGCCAGCGTAGTTGCCAGATTGGGGAGGAACTTCCCGTAATAGTTTACGAGACCGAGAAAAGAACGAAGATGCGAAGTGTCAGTCTGGGCGGGGGCCTGTTGAATTGCACGCACCTTCTCTGCGACGGGGTGCAAACATTCGCGGTCCACCCGATAACCGAGGTAGACTACTTCCTTTGCCTGAAATACGCACTTTGTGCGACGTAAACGGACTCCCTCCTCCGAAAGGCGTCTAAGGACAGCCTCCAGATTTTCCAAATGTTCCTGCTCCGACGTCCCTGTAATCAAAACGTCATCTAAGTAGACAGCAACACGTGGTAAACCTCTCAAAATGCCCTCCATAACACGTTGAAAAATTGCGCAGGCAGAGGATACTCCAAAAGGCAACCGTGTATATTCATACAGGCCCCGGTGTGTATTAATCGTTACATACGGTCAGGAGGCAGGGTCCAGCTCCAACTGCAGGTAGGCGTGACTCATATATAATTTTGTGAATGAGAGTCCACCTGCAAGCTTCACGTAGAGATCCTCTATGCGAGGCATTGGATATCGGTCGAGTCGGGAAGCCGTATTCACTGTAAGTTTATAGTTGCCACACAAGCGAACTGTGGCATCTGGCTTCATTACAGGTACTATTGGTGCTGCCCAGTCAGCAAAACAGACGGGCCTGATAATACCCAAACTCTCCAAACGAGTGAGCTCCCCTTCTACCTTCTCGAGCAAGGCGTAAGGCACCGGGCGCGCCCGGAAATAGCGCGGTGTGGCTCCTGGTTCGACTTGGATACGGGCTACGGCCCCTTTTATTTTCCCCAAACCAGGCTGGAATACATCTGGGTATCGTCCTAGCACCTCAGTCAACCCTTCAGAAACGGTTTGGAGGATGTGCTGGCATTGCAACCGCAAATGGCGCAACCAGTCCCGACGGAACAGGCTGGGCCCATGGCCGCGCACCACGATAAGTGGGAAACGCCCCTCCTGGCGTCCATAAACAACAGGGGTCATTGTAGTTCCTGCAATGTCCAGTGGTTCCCCCGTGTAGGTGGCCAACCTGGCCTGTGAGTCGGTTAATGTAAGGGTCTGTATACCCTGCTTGATGCGGTCGAATGTCCTCTGGGCGATCACGGAGACCGCTGCGCCAGTGTCCAAATCCATCTCAAGCGGGTGGCCATTGACCCGTATTGTCACCTTAATGGGGGCCACACGGGGAGCTGCCACACAATGCAGCTGCAGGCAGTCGTCCTCCGTCTCCACGTCCTCAGGAGTAGTCGCCGCAGGTTCATCCACATGGAAGGTACGGCCCCTGGGCTGGTCCCAGTTTCGGTCGGAACGACGCGCCTCTGGCGCCCCCAGGACCGCCGTCCGTGACGGGGTCGGCGCCTACAAGTGTGACACGGACATGGCTCCTCATCCATTGGTTCTGGAGAAGGCTCCCTTTGGGGAGGAATGTCCGACGACCACTGGCTTCGGTCCGGATGTTGCCTCGCCCAAGGTACTGCAGGAGTGCGGGGGGACGTTTTCGGACAGAAGGGGTTGCGCCCCAAGGCATGCACTTCCATTCCCTGTAGCTCCTGCACTCCTCGTTCTGCGCTCTCTCGGGACAATACTATTTGAATGGCCTGTTGAAAAGTCAATGTTGGCTCAGTTAACAACTTTCTCAGGGTGGCTGCATTGTTAATACCGCAAACCAAACGGTCGCGTAACATTTCTGACAAGGTCTCACCATAGTCACAGTACTCCGCAATCCTGCGTAGCCTGGATAGAAAATCGGCAAGGGATTCTCCAGGGGTCCTCTCAGCGGTATTAAACCGGTAACACTGGACTATCGTGGAAGGGGTTGGGTTAAAATGTTGCCCCACTATATTCACAAGTTCATCAAACGTTTTGGTGTCCGGCGCAGCTGGGTACGCAAGGCTCCTAATCACCCCAAACGTATGCGGGCCGCAGGCGGTGAGCAATATGACCACCTGGCGCTCGTTTTCGGTGCTATTGTTTGCCCGGAAATAGTAACGCATCCGTTGTGTGTACTGGTTCCAGCTTTCCAGCGCAGCATCAAAAACATCCAAACGTCCGTACAGAGGCATGGTATTATAGAAAACAACTTCCAACCTGTATCCAACAAAAATCCAGGGAGGTGGCTTCAGCAGTGTAGACAGCTATTCACTTTAACCTTCGTCGCCAGTTTTGTGAGGGCCACGAAGAATCCAGCACGAGTTTTAAGGATACAAAGTAATAACATTTATTTACTATAAATATATAATATATATATATAAAACAGCAGCAGCAACTTCCCTTGCTGCACACTCCTTCCTGCTGTTTCCAAACTGGCCAGCTTTATTTATACTTGGAGTTTACTAATGGTTTCTCCACCACCCTCATTGGGGAAGCTCATACTCCCACAGGATTGTGGGATTGTCATTAGTCCCCAGCCAATGGTAAGTAGGCAGGTTATAACACTGTGGCCGCAAATAAGACTCCAGTATGGTATGTCGCCTCCCTGGTGCTAGGGTCAAGGATCTATCAGAGCGGTTACAGGACATTCTGGAGGGAGAGGCTGAACAGCCAGTGATCGTGGTACACACCGGTCCAACGACATAGGTAAAAAAAGGGAGGTCCTAAAAGCAGAATAGAGGGAGATAGGAAGAAAGTGGAGAAGCCGGACCTCAAAAGTAGCGATCTCAGGATTACTACCAGTGCCACGTGCTAGTCAGAGTGGAAATAGTAGGATGTATCAGATGAATACATGGCTGAAGAGATGGTGTGAAGGGCAGGGTTTCAGATTCCTGGGGCATTGAGACTGGTTCTAGGGCAGATGGGACCTGTACAAACTGGATGAGTTACACCTGGGCAGGACCAGGATTGATGTCCCTGGGCGGGGGGTAATTGCTAGAGCGGTTGGCGAGGGTTTAAACTAATATGGCAGGGGGATGGGAACCTATGCAAGGATTCAGAGCAGAGGGAATCAAGAACAAGAGAAAAAGACAGAGAAATCAAGGACTGTAACAGAAAATGACACTGTAAAAAATAGTAGGGATGGGACAGGTACGTTACAAGGACTAGCCTTCAGGTACCTGAACACGTGGAGCATTCAAAATACAATGGATGAATTAGTTGCGCAGATAGACGTAAAGGGATGATATAGTTGGGATTATAGAGACATGACTCAAAAGTGACCAAGGATGGGAACTAAACATTGAGGGCTATTTAGTTTTTAGGAAGAAAAGGTGGCAGAGTTGCATTGTTGGTTAAAGAAGATATTGATACAATATTGAGGAAAGATATTAGTACAGATGATGTGGAATCTGTCTGGGTCGAGTTGAGAAACATCAAGGGGCAAAAAACATTTGTGGGATGGTATACAGATCACCAGTTTACAGTGGTAATGTTGGGAATAGCATTCAACAGGAAATCAGAGATGCATGTGATAAAGGAACATCTGTGATTATGGGTGACGTTAATCAAATTAGTCACAGTGCAATAGAGGAGGAATTTCTAGAGTGGAAATGGGATGGTTATCTGGACCAGTATGTTGAGGAACCAACAAGGGAACAGGTCATCTTGGATTGGGTGTTGTGCAATGAGAAAAGATTAGTTGGCAATCTAGTTGGGAGAGAACCCTTGGGGCGGAGTGACCATAATATGGTAGAATTCTTTATCAAGGTGAATAGTAAGGTAGTTGATTCTGAGACCAAGGTCCTGTATTTTGTTGAGTTGGTTATTTGCAGTCCTGTTGGCTTGTTTTGTTTTGTGATTATGTTTGTTGTGTAAATATATAAATGCCTCAATAAAATATTTTTCAAAAAAAAAAACGTACCAGAAGTTCTGAGAAGACCAAGTTTTAGTCAGGAGCTGAAGAAAATTAGTATTATTAAATAAATTGGGGATATTAATGGGATTGAAGGCAGACAAATCTCCAGGGCCTGATAATCTTCATCCCAGAGTACTTAAGGAAGTGGCCTGAGAAATAGTAGATCCATTGGTGGTCATTTTCCAAAATTCTTTGGACTGTGGAATGGTTCCTACAGATTGGAGGGTATCGAATGTAATCCCACTATTCAAAAGAGGAGGTAGAGAGAAAGCACGGAACTATATACCAGTGAGCCTAACATCGGTAATAGGGATGTTTTTGGGAGCCCATTATGAAGGATTTCATGGCACAGCATTTGGAAAGCAGTGGTGTAATCAGACAAAGTCCGCATGGTTTTACAAAAGGAAAATCATGCTTGACAAATCTACTAGAATTCTTTGAATATGTAACTAGTAGAGTTGACCAGGGAAAACTGGGGGATGTGGTTGACTTAGACTTCCAGAAGGTTTTAGACAAGGTCTCACATACAGATTAATATGCAAAGTTAAAGCACATGGGATTAGAGGTAGTGCCTTGAGATGTATAGAAAGCTGGTAAGCAGACAGGAAGCAAAAACTTGAATAAATGGGTCTTTTTCTGATTGGCAGGGGTAAAGGGGTACCCAACTGTTCACATTATATATTAATGATTTGGACGAGGGAACCAAATGTATTACCTCCAAATTTGCAGATGATACAAAGTTGGCTGGGAGGGTGAACTGTGAGGAGGATGCAGAGATGCTTCAGCATGATTTGGACAGGCTGAGTGAGTGGGTACATGCATGGGAACACTACAGGGGGTGGGTGCAGAGCCAGGAGGATAGTAGAGGGACCGGGCGGAGGGGGTTGTGTTAGTCACCACTGTTGTATTGTATATACTGCATATGAGGGGAATTACGGTAAGGCCCCTGTACCACAGGTACGGGGGTAGATCCCTGCCTGCTGTCTCCGCCCAGTAGGCGGAGTATAAATGTGTGGGCTCTCCGGGAGGCTACAGATCTCTGCGTAATAAAGCCTCGATTACACTCTACTCTCGTCTCGTCGTAATTGACAGTGCATCGATTTATTACACAGAGATTTTGCAATGATGGATCTCCACATCAAGCCTGATCGCCTGCAGCTGCACCCTCAAGCAGACAACGCCAAGTCGGCCTTCGCACATTGGCTAGCTTGCTTTGAAGCATACATCGGATCTGCGACAGAACCACCCTCAGAGGCACAGAAGCTCCAGATCCTTTACACGCGGCTGAGCTCCGATATCTTTCCCCTCATCCAGGATGCACCGACCTACGCTGAGGCCTTGGTGCTACTGAAGGAGAACTACACTCAGCAGACCAACAAAATCTACGCCAGGCACCTCCTGTCCACGCAGCATCAACTCCCCGGTGAGTCTTTGGAAGATTTCTGGCGTGCCCTGCACACCCTGGTGAGAGACTGCGATTGCCAGGCCGTTTCGGCCGTTGAACATTCTGACCTGCTAGTTAAAGACAAGTTCGTTACGGGCATAGGGTCGGCCTACATCCGGCAGCGCCTCTTAGGAGGGGCTACCCTCGACCTTGCGGCGACCAAGAAACTAGCGATCTCGCTCAGTCGCCTCACGCAATGTACAGGCGTATGCCCCCGACCGCATGGCCCACCCCTCCTGGGCATCGTGCCCCCCAGCGAACACCCCATCGTGGACCACATCAGCGGTCTCCCCCAGCCAACCCCAGGGACCCAAGTGCTACTTCTGCGGACAGACAAAATGCCCCGGCAGCGCTGCCCGGCGCGGAGCGCACTCTGCAAGGCCTGCGGGAAGGACATTTTGCTGCTGTGTGCCAGGCCCGCTCGATCGCCACTGTTGTCCCTGCACCCCCCACGTGCGACCCGTGGGCGCCGCCATGTTCCTTGCCTCAGACCACATGCGGCCCGTGGGCGCCGCCATCTTGCTCGCCTCACAATACGTGCAGCCCATGGGCGCCGCCATCTTGCCTGCCTCAGGATACGTGTGGCCGTGGGCGCCGCCATCTTCCCTGCCTCAGGACCCCTGCTCATCGGCCACCTCATTGGGCCGCTCATCGCCTGCAACCGCCGACGACCAGCCGTGTCTCGCCTCCATCACGATCGACGAGTCCCGACCGCACAACCTCGCGACTGCGTCGACGACAGTGAAGGTCGACGGGCACAAGATATCCTGCCTTCTGGACTCCGGGAGCACTGAGAGTTTCATCCACCCCGATATGGTAAGGCGCTGTTCCCTCACAGTACACCCCATTAACCAGAAAATCTCCCTGGCCTCCGCCCTCACCATCCAAGGCGTAGAGTTCAGCGGCTTCCGGCTCTACGTCCTCTCCGACCTCTGCGCTGCCTTGCTACTCGGCCTGGACTTCCAGTGCAACCTCCAGAGTCCAACCCTGAAATTTGGCGGGCCCCTACCACCCCTTACCGTCTGCGGTCTCACGACCCTTAAGGTCGACTCGCCTTCTCCGTTTGCAAACCTCACCCCGGATTGCAAACCTGTCGCCACCAGGAGCAGACGGTATAGCTCCCAGGACAGGACCTTCATCAGGTCTGAGGTCCAGCGGCTGCTACGGGAAGGTATTATCGAGGCCAGCAACAGCCCCTGGAGAGCCCAAGTGGTAGTTGTGAAAACTGGGGAGAAAAACAGGATTATTGTTGACTACAGTCAGACCATCACTCGGCACACGCAGCTCGACGCTTACCCCCTCCCACGCATATCTGATATGGTCAATCAGATTGCACAGTACCGGGTCTTCTCGACAGTGGACCTAAAATCTGCTTACCACCAGCTCCCCATTCGCAACGTGGACTGTCCGTACACCGCGTTTGAAGCGGACAGCCGCCTTTATCACTTCCTTAGGGTTCCCTTTGGCGTCACTAACGGGGTCTCGGTCTTCCAACAGGAGATGGACCGAATGGTTGACCGGTACGGACTGCGGGCCACCTTCCCGTACCTGGATATCGTCACCATCTGCGGCCACGACCAGCAGGACCACGACGCTAACCTTTCCAAATTCCTCCACACCGCTAAACTCCTCAACCTAACCTACAACAAGGAGAGGTGCGTGTTCAGCACAAACCGATTAGCCAGCCTCGGCTATGTGGTCCAGAACGGAGTGCTATGGCCCGACCCTGATCGCATGCGCCCCCTTATGAAACTCCCCCTTCCCCACTGCCCCAAAGCCCTCAAACGGTGCCTGGGCTTCTTCTCGTACTACGCCCAGTGGGTCCCTAACTATGCGGACAAGGCCCACCCACTCATTCAATCCACCGTTTACCCCGACGGCCGAGGCTCACCAGGCCTTCAACCGTATCAAGGCCGATATCGCCACGGCCGTGATGCACGCTGTCGACGAGACGCTCTCCTTCCAAGTTGAGAGCGATGCATCAGACGTCACTCTTGCCGCCACCCTCAACCAGGCAGGCATTCCCGTGGCATTCTTTTCCCGCACCCTCCATGCCTCCGAAATCGGGCACTCCTCCATCGAAAGGAGGCATCACCACTGTTTTAATGTATATACCGCATACGAGGGGTATTACGGTAAGGCCCCTGTACTACAGGTACGGGGGTAGATCCCTGCCTGCTGGCTCCACCCAGTAGGCGGAGTATAAAGGTGTGGGCTCTCCGAGCTGCAGCCATTTTGGCAGCAGCTGCGGGAGGCTACACATCTCTGTGTAATAAAATCTCGATTACACTCTACTCTCATCTCGTCGTAATTGATAGTGCATCAGGGGTAAGGGCGGTAGGCTGGCTATGACAGATAGCAAGGAACACAAAGGCACTGCAAACAGCCACTTTGGAGCGTCCCCAAACAAACGGAAACACTGGAATGCAGGGCACACCCACATGGTGCACACAAAGATGGCGGCCATTTTGGATGGCCCGTGGACAAAGGGAGACCCTTTGTTCACACAAAGGTTCACACACCCAGGGCCGAGGGGAATTCTCCTTCTTCTCCCAGGTACATACACTGCAGGGACCTGGCGTCATGGTGATTACAGTGACCACGGCTATTTTGAATGGCCCCCTAACAAAGGGAAACCCAGGAGTGCAGGGGAGATTCCACAATGTAAGTATGGATGATCCCGCAGGGATCGGGGGGGTGGGGGACAGAAAGCCCTTCATCAGAATAGTCACCTGGAAAGTCAGAGGACTCAGGGGCAGCATGGTAGCATTGTGGATAGCACAATTGCTTCACAGCTCCAGGGTCCCAGGTTCGATTCCGGCTTGGGTCACTGTCTGTGCGGAGTCTGCATATCCTCCCCGTGTGTGCGTGGGTTTCCTCCGGGTGCTCCGGTTTCCTCCCACAGTTACCAAAGATGTGCAGGTTAGGTGGATTGGCCATGATAAATTGCCCTTAGTGTCCAAAATTGCCCTTAGTGTTAGGTGGGGTGACTGGGTTACAGGGATAGGGTGGAGGTGTTGACCTTGGGTAGGGTGCTCTTTCCAAGAGTCGGCGCAGTCTCGATGGGCCGAATGGGCTCCTTCTGCACTGTATATTCTATGTATGTTAATGGCCCAGTGAAAAGATCCAGAGTCTTCGCCCACCTGAAAAATATGACAGCCGACATAGTCTTCCTCCAAGAGACCCACCTGAGGGAGGATTGGATTGGATTGGATTTGTTTATTGTCACGTGTACAGAGGTACAGTGAAAAGTATTTTTCTGCGAGCAGCTCAACAGATCATTAAATACATGGGAAGAAAAGGGAAGAAAAGAAAATACATAATAGGGCAACACAACATATACAATGTAACTACATAAGCACTGGCATCGGATGAAGCACACAGGGTGTAGTGTTAATGAGGTCAGTCCATAAGAGGGTCATTTAGGAGTCTGGTGACAGTGGGGAAGAAGCTGTTTTTGAGTCTGTTCGTGCATGTTCTCAAACTACTGTATCTCCTGCCCGAGGAAGAAGTTGGAAGAGTGAGTAAGCCGGGTGGGAGGGATCTTTGATTATGCTGCCCGCTTTCCCCAGGCAGCAGGAGGTGTAGATGGAGTCAATGGATGGGAGGCAGGTTCATGTGATGGACTGGGGAGTGTTCACGACTCTCTGAAGATTCATGCGGTCCTGGGTCGAGCAGTGGCCATACCAGGCTGTGATGCAGCCCGATAGGATACTTTCTATGGTGCATCTGTAAAAGTTGGTAAGGGTTAATGTGGACATGCCGAATTTCCTTAGTTTCCTGAGGAAGTATAGGCGCTGTTGTGCTTTCTTGGTGATAGCGTCGACGTGGGTGGACCAGGACAGATTTTTGGAGATGTGCACCCCTACGAATTTGAAACTGCTAACCATCTCCACCTCGGCCCAGTTGATGCTGACAGGGGTGTATACAGTACTTTGCTTCCTGAAGTCAATGACCAGCTCTTTAGTTTTGCTGGCATTGAGGGAGAGATTGTTGTCGCTACACCACTCCACTAGGTTCTTTATCTCCAGCCTGTATTCTGACTCGTCGTTATTCGAGATCCGGCCCACTATGGTCGTATCGTCAGCAAATTTGTAGATGGAGTTGGGACCAAGTTTTGCCACGCAGTCGTGTGTGTACAGGGATGACTGACTGCGGAAAAGAAAGAACTGAGTGGGACCCACGTACCAGTCGTGCATCTTGGTCAATAAGAGGAATGCATTCAAAGCGACGAGGACGGTTACGGACCAATGGGCACAGTACATGATGGTCAGCTGTGACCTGGAAGGGGCATCGGCAGTCCTTGTTAATATGTACACTTCCAAATGGGACGATGCAGAATTCATGAAAAAGACCACGTTGGAAATCCCCAACATAAACACACACTAACTCATCATGGGAGGGGACTTTAACTATGCACAGGACAAACAGATCAAACCCTAAATCGGGGGGGGGAAAAAAAAATCAAAATTGGCAAAGGAACGGAGAGTTTTCATGGAACAGATGGGGGCAGTGGATCCATGGAGGTTCACACACCCAGGGTAGAGGGGAGTTCTCCTTCTTCTCCCAGGTACACAGAGTCTACACCAGAATCGATTTCTTTGTAGTGGGAAAAGCGGTGCTTCCAGGATTAGTAGTAGCAGAGTATTCCATAATCGTAATCTCTGACCAAGCTTCACACTGCATGGATATGAGGTTGGAGACTGGCCGGGCCCAACATCCCCCACGGAGGCTAGACACAGCCCTCCTGGCCAATATGGGGCAGCATGGTGGCACAGTGGGTTAGCCCTGCTGTCTCACGGCGCTGAGGTCCCAGGGTCGATCCTGGCTCTGGGTCACTGTCTGTGTGGAGTTTGCACATTCTCCCCGTGTTTGCGTGGATTTCGCCCCTACAACCTAAAAGATGTGCAGGCTAGGTGGATTGGACATGCTAAATTGCCCCTTAATTGGAAAAAATGAATTGGGTTCTCTCAATTTATTTTTAAAAATAAAAACAATAAGGCATTCTGCAAAAGGATATCACAGGCCATAGATGGGTACATTACCAACAACCAGAATGGAGGGGTCTCATCCTCCACATTTTGGGAGGCGCTGAAGGCAGAGATAAAGGGAGAAATTATTATTGTTTTATAGTAGTTTTCAAACATACTGGTAAGGGCCTGCCACCAACACTAGCACAAGTGATACCAAAAAAGGACAAAGACACGACTAAGTGCAGGTCCTACAGGCCCATCCCGCTGCTAAATGTAGATTTGAAAATCCTGGCAAAAAACCCTGGCTAAGCGGCTGGAGAGCTGCTTACCAGAGATGGTTGTAGAGGACCAGATGGGCTTTGTCAAGGGCAGGCATCAGGCGCTTGCTGACCATGGTAATAACCCCATCCAGGGAGAGAACACTAGATATGATCATCTCCCTGGACGCAGAAAAGGCTTTCAACAGAGCCGAGTGGAAGTACCTCATAGTTGGACTGGAGTGGTTTGGACTTGGGCCATGGTTCACCTCTTGGGTGAAATACTGTACAGTGCTCCCATGGCAAGCGTACAGACAAACACCACCAGCTCTAAATACTTCCAGCTGCACAGAAGTACGAGGCAGGGATGCCCGCTATCCCCACTGCGTTCGCTCTAGTAATTGAGCCACTAGAGATTGCCCTCAGAAGGGCAAAAGGCTGGAGAGCTTCCAGAGGGGGGACAGAGAGCATAGAGTTTTACTCTATACGGATAACCTGCTCCTCCTCATCTCAACCTCCCAGGCTCCCAGTGGGCAGCACGGTAGCACAGTGGGTAGCACTGTGCCTTCACAGCTCCAGGGTCTTAGGTTCGATTCCCGGCTTGGGTCGCTGTCTGTGCGGAGTCTGCACATTCTCCCTGTGTCTGCGTGGGTTTCCTCCGGTGCTCCGGTTCCTCCCACAAGTCCTGAAAGACGTGCTGTTAGGTAATTTGGACATTCTGAATTCTCCCCGTGTACCCGAACAGGCGCCGGAATGTGGCGACTAGGGGCTTTTCACAGTAACTTCATTTCAGTGTTAATGTATGCCTACTTGTGACAATAAAGATTTTTTTTTAAAAAAGGGATCATGAAGCCCCCAAAGGAGTTTGGAGCCGTCTCGGGCTACAAACTCAAACTGAGCAAGAATGAAATCTTCCCAGTGAACTTGCAAGGGAGAGGGACAGAGCTGGAGGGACTACCGTTCAAACAAACCCAAACCAAATTCCACTACCAGGGGATCCAAATAGCCCACAATTGGACATGGATCCACAAATGGAACTAACAAATCTATTGGAGGAAGTCCAAAGGCACCTGCAGAGATGGGGCACACTCCCACTCTCGCTAGCGGGAAAAGTGCGGACGATCAAAATGAACGTACTGCCCACGTTTCTCTTCAAGTCCCTCCCGATCTACATCCCCAAGGCCTTCTTCAACACAGTAGACAAACTAATCGGGACTACGCTCCGAATGTGGTATCAGATGAGATTCAGCCTAACCAAAATGTCCACCATGACTCCTATCTGTAACAACCACAGGTTCACGCACGCAACAATGGACGCCACCTTCAAAAGGACGAAGGGACACTGACAGTTAGCAACATGTACATAGATGACAGGATAGCAACCCTCGAGGAACTCAGAGAGGTTCCAATTACCCAAAGGAAACTAAATGAGACTATACAGATCAAAATCTTCCTGCGTAGGAAAACGACAGCATACCCCCCAGATACCAGGACATTTGCTAGTTGAGGAATTGTTGGACCCGGGCAACCAATGGAAGGGGAGCTGTATAGACGACAGCTGGAGGTGGTACGTTCCCCATTGGACGAGACAAGGGGAAAATGGGATGAAGAACTAGGCATTGAAGTAGGGAGGGGGACACTGGATCGAAGCACTACACATGGCGAACTCAACCTCCACATGCACAGGGCTGAGTCTAATGCAGCCAAAGGTGGTGCACAGAGCACACCTAACCAGAACCCAAATGAGCAGGTTCTTCCCAGAGGTGGAGGGCAAATGCAAACGATGCCAGGGCAGCCCAGCCAACCACAGCCACATGTTCTGGGCCTGCCACAGATTTGTAGGGTTCTGAAAAACTTCTTTGAGGCAATGTCCAAGGTTGTAGGGGTGAGGGTGGAGCCATGCCCAAAAGTGGCGGTCTTCGGGGTCTCAGAGCAGCCAGAACTCTTTATGGGGAGGGGGGCCAACGGCCTAGCCTTTGTTTCCCTAATCGTTTGCCGAAGTATGCTGCTCGGCTGGCAATTGGCAGCACCACCCAGAGCTGCAGAATGGCTATCCAACCTGTTGGAATTCCCCCAACTGGAGAAGATAAAATTTGCTATCTGAGAGTCGGAAGAGGGCTTCCAGAAGACCAACTTTTTAAAAATTCATTTACGGGATGTGGGTGTCGCTGGTTAGGCCAACATTTATTGCCTATCCCTAGTTGCCCTTCAGAAAGTGGTGGTGAGCTGCCTTCTTGAACCGCTGCAGTCCTTCAGGTGGAGGTACACCTTCTGTGCGATTAGGGAGGAAGTTCCAGGATGTTGGCGCAGCGACAGTAAAGGAACAGCAATATATTTCCAAGTCAGGGTGGTGAGTGACTTAGATTAGAACCTCCAGGTAGTACGGTTCCCAGGTATCTGGTGCTCTTGTCCTTCTAGATGGTAGAGGTTGTGGGTTTGGAAGGTGCTGTCAAAGGAACCTTGGTGAGTTACTACAATGCAACTTGTAGATGGTATACATGGCTGCCACTGTTCATCGATGTTGGAGGGTTTGAGTGTTTGTGGAAGGGGAAGCAATCAAGCGGGCTGCTTTGTCCTGGATGGTGTCGAGCTTCTGGAGTGTTGTTGGAGTTGCACTCATCCAGGCAAGTGGAGAGTATTCCATTACATTCCTGACTTGTGCCTTGTAGATAGTGGGCAGGCTTTGGGGAGTCAGGAGGTAAATTAATCGCCGTAGGATTCCTAGCCTTTGACCTGCCCTGGTAGCCACAGTATTAATATGGCTGGTTCAGTTTCTGATTAATGGTAACCACCAGAATGTTGATTGTAGGGGATTCAGCAATGGTAATGCCATTGAATGTCATGGGGCGGTGGTAAGATCCTCTCTTGTAGGAGGAGATGGTCATTGCCTGGCACTTGTGTGACACGAATGTAACTTGCCACTTGTCAGCTCAAGCCTGGATATTGTCCATGTCTTGCTGCATTTGGACATGGACTGCTTCATTATCTGAGGAGTTGTTAATGGTGCTGAACTTTGTGCAGTCATCCGCAAACATCCCCACTTCTGACCCTATGATGGTGTCATGGGAGTGTCCTTTTAAGGTTTGTGTCTTTTTGATTTGATTAAAGTGTCTAGGAAAACTGGTGAATCACACCTGAAGGGAAGGCTCTTGTGCTCATCCTAGCCAAATTCAATATAAAGGTTATAGGTCAGGTGGACTTCACAATATACTTTGGGGTTTCTAAGCCCTGGCCCATAACAATGGGAGGTCATTGTTCCATGGCCTGTTCATAGCCAGCAACCATTTCTCCCTTACAAACAATAACCCCCCCCCCCCGTAACAAAAAAAACAAGCAAGATATATACATGGCAAAATGATATATTTACACAGCTTTGTACACTGGTCCTCACCCGTACGTGCCAGTTTCCCCAACCCTTCATGGTATCTCTTGCTCATCCACCCTCCCAGGCAGTCCCCCCTCTCTTCCCCCCGCCCCCCCCGCTCATCCACCCTCCCAGGCAGTCCCCCCTCTCTTCCCCCCCCCCCCCCCCCCCCCCAAGGTTGCTGCTGCTGCTGACCGACCTTCCTCTAACGCTCCGCGAAATAGTCTAGGAACGGTTGCCATCGCCTGTAAAACCCCTGCGCAGACCCTCTCAAGGCGAACTTAATCCTCTCCAACTTTATGAACCCAGCCATATCATTTATCCAGGCCTCCAGGCTGGGGGGTTTCGCCTCCTTCCACATTAGCAAGATCCTTCGCCGGGCTACGAGGGACGCAAAGGCCAGAATGCCGGCCTCTTTCGCCTCCTGCACTCCCGGTTCGTCCACTACTCCAAATATTGCTAGCCCCCAGCTTGGCTTGACCCGGACTTTCACCACCTGAGATATTGCTCCCGCCACTCCTCTCCAGAACCCCTCCAGTGCCGGGCATGACCAAAACATATGGACATGGTTCGCCGGGCTCCCTGAGCACCTTCCACATCTGTCCTCCACCCCAAAGAACCTACTCAACCTCGCCCCCGTCAAGTGCGCTCTGTGGACCACCTTAAATTGTATCAGGCTGAGCCTGGCACACGAGGAGGAGGAATTAACCCTACCTAGGGCATCAGCCCACAGACCTTCCTTGATCTCCTCCCCCAGCTCCTCCTCCCATTTACCCTTCAACTCTTCTACCAGCGCTTCCCCCTCTTCTTTCAACTCCTGGTGTATTTCCGACACCTTGCCCTCCCCGACCCATACACCAGAGATCACCCTATCTTGAACTTCTTGTGCCGGGAGCAACGGGAATTCCCTCACCTGTCGCCTCACAAAAGCCCTCACCTGCATATATCTAAAGACATTTCCCGGGGGTAACTTGAACTTCTCCTCCAGTGCCCCTAGGCTCGCAAACGTCCCGTCGATGAACAGGTCCCCCATTCTTCCAATCCCCGCCCGATGCCAGCTCTGGAACCCCCCGTCCATCTTTCCCGGGACAAACAGGTGGTTACCCCTGATCGGGGACCACATCGATGCTCCCATTGCACCCCGGTGCCGTCTCCACTGGCCCCAGATCCTTAGCGTTGCGGCCACCACCGGGCTCGTGGTATACTTTGTCGGCGAGAGCGGCAGCGGTGCCGTCACCAACGCCCCCAGGCTCGTTCCTTTACAGGACGCCATCTCCATCCTCTTCCATGCCGCCCCCTCTCCCTCCATAACCCACTTGCGGATCATCGCCACATTTGCTGCCCAGTAGTAGCTCCCCAGGTTTGGCAGCGCAAACCCTCCTCGGTCCCTACTGCGTTCCAGGAACCCTCTCCTTACTCTCGGGGTCTTATTCGCCCACACAAACCCCACAATACTCCTGCCTACTCTCTTAAAAAAGGTCTTAGTGATCACGATGGGAAGGCACTGAAACACAAACAGAAACCTCGGAAGGACCACCATTTTGACCGACTGCACTCTACCCGCCAGCGAGAGCGGTAACATGTCCCATCTTTTGAAATCCTCCTCCATTTGCTCCACCAACCTCGTCAGATTCAGTTTATGTAGGGTCCCCCAACTCCTGGCTATCTGGATCCCCAGATACCGAAAGCTCCCCTCCGCCCTCCTCAGTGGTAGGTCCCCTATCCCTCTTTCTTGGTCCCCCGCCTGTAATACAAAGAGCTCACTCTTCCCTACATTGAGCTTATAGCCCGAAAACTCCCCAAGCTCCCTTAGAGTCTGCATGACCTCCACCATCCCCTCCATGGGATCCGCCACGTACAGCAACAGGTCATCCGCATATAGCGACACCCGATGCTCTTCACCCCCTTCCATTTATTAGACTCCCTCAATGACATGGCCAATAGTTCGATCGCCAATGCGAACAACAGGGGGGACAGGGGGCACCCCTGCCTCGTCCCTCGGTACAGTCGAAAGTACTCCGACCTCCGCCGGTTCGTCACTACACTTGCCATCGGGGCTCTGTAAAGGAGCTTAACCCAATTGATAAACCCTACCCCGAACCCAAACCTGCGCAGCACCTCCCAGAGGTACTCCCACTCTACTCGGTCAAAGGCTTTCTCCGCGTCCATAGCTGCCACTATCTCCGCCTCTCCCTCCTCCGATGGCATCATTATCACGTTTAAGAGCCGCCGCACATCGGTGTTTAGTTGCCTGCCCTTTACAAATCCCGTCTGGTCCTCGTGGATTACCCCCGGGACACAGTCCTCGATCCTCGTGGCCAGCACTTTTGCCAGCAACTTTGCATCCACATTGAGGAGCGAGATCGGCCTGTACGATCCACATTGCAGTGGGTCCTTGTCCCGCTTTAGGATCAAAGAAATTGTCGCTTCCGACATTGTCGGGGGCAGGGTCCCCTCCTCTCTTGCCTCATTAAAGGTCCTCACCAGTAGCGGGGCCAACAGGTCTGCGTACTTCCTGTAGAACTCCACCGGGAATCCGTCCGGTCCCGGGGCCTTCCCCGCCTGCATGCTCCCCAAACCCTTGCTCAGCTCCTCCAACCCAATTGGTGCCCCCAAACCAGCCATCTCTTGCTCCTCCACCCTCGGGAATCTCAGCTGATCTAGGAATCGTCTCATCCCCTCTTCCCCAGGTGGGGGCTGGGATCTGTACAGCTCTTCATAAAAGGCCTTGAATACCTCGTTTATTTTCGGCGCACTCCGAACCGGTGCTTCCCTTCCATCTTTGACACCCACTATTTCCCTCGCTGCCATCCTCTTACGGAGCTGGTGTGCCAGCATCCGACTAGCCTTTTCCCCATACTCGTAGGTCGCCCCCTGCGCTTTCCTCCACTGTGCCTCCGCCTTCCCTGTGGTCAACAGGTCAAACTCCGTCTGGAGCCGTCGTCTTTCCCCAAGTAATCTTTCCTCCGGGGCCTCTGCGTATCTCCTGTCCACTCTCAAAATCTCCCCCACTATCCTCTCCCTTTCCATACCCTCTGTCTTCTCCCCATGAGCCCTAATGGAAATTAGCTCTCCCCTGATCACCGCCTCCCATACCACCTCCACCTCCCCGTTGTCGTTGGCCTCCAACTACCTTTCGATACACCCCCTCACCTTCCCACACACCACCTCGTCCGCCAGCAGTCCCACATCCAGCTGCCACAACGGGCGTTGGTCCCTCTCCTCTCCCAGCTCCAGTTCCACCCAGTGTGGGGCATGGTCCGAAACGGCTATAGCCGAATACTCCGTCCCCTCCACCCTCGGGATGAGCGCCCTACCCAGAACAAAGAAATCTATCCGGGAGTAGGCGTTGTGTACATGGGAGAAGAAAGAAAATTCCCTGGCCTGCGGCCTTGCAAACCACCATGGGTCCACTCCCCCCATCTGATCCATAAACCCCCTAAGTATCTCGTCTTTCCAGTCCTTGATTTGGAGCGGTCTAGTGCTGGATCCAACACTGTATTGAAGTCCCCTCCCATTATCAGGCCTCCTATCTCCAGGACCGGAATGCGCCCTAACATGCGCTCCATGAATCCTGCATCATCCCCGTTCGGGGCGTATACGTTTACCAACACCACCCACATCCCTTGCAGCCTACCGCTCACCATTACATATCGCCCTCCATTGTCCGCTACAATAGTCTTGGCCTCAAATGACACCCACTTTCCCACCAATATTGCCACCCCTCTATTCTTCGCGTCCAGTCCCGAGTGGAATACCTGTCCTACCCATCCCTTTCTTAGCCTGACCTGGTCCGCCACCTTCAGGTGTGTCTCTTGGAGCATGGCCACGTCCGCCTTCAGTCCCTTTAAGTGCGCGAACACTCGAGCCCTCTTCACCGGCCCATTCAGGCCCCTCACATTCCACATTTTCAGCCGGATTGGAGGGGCTCTCACCCCCCCCACGCCCCGCCGACTAGCCATCTCCTTTTCTGGGCCAGTCCCGTGTCCACGCCTCCCTCACCCTCCAGTCCCCCAGAGGGGGGATCCCCATCCCGACCACCTCTTCTGTGTCCCATTCCCTTTCGGCCAGTGCAGCAGCAACCCTTCCCCCCCCCCCCCCCCGCTAGACCCCTGTCTCGCTTTTTTGCTCCCCCCATGTCACTCCCGTAAGTCAGCTGACGCCTGCTGACCCCGGCTTCCCCTGCTGTCCCATTGACCTCCCCGCGTGGGAGTCTCCCAATCCATATGCATTCCTTCGTTTCCCTTCCCGCCTTTCTTCCCGCGCGCAGGAAAACACCCTGCGCTTTCCAAAGCCCGCTCCGCCCCCTCTGGCGCAGCTCCTGTCGCGGCCTTGTCTCTCTCCCCCAGCCCATGTAACATTTCCTGCGCATGATTGACCCCCTATATACAACAACCATCACACATCAAACCTCAAACATCCCCCCTACCTTCACAAACCCTCAGTTAGAGTCCAACTTTTCGTCTTGTACAAAGGTCCACGCCTCTTCAGGCGTTTCAAAGTAATAGTGTTGGCCCTTGTATGTGACCCACAGTCGCGCTGGCTGCAGCATTCCGAATTTCACTTCTTTCCGGTACAATGCCGCTTTGGCCCGGTTGAAACCCGCTCTCCGCTTTGCAACCTCCGTGCTCCAGTCCGGGTATATTCGGATCTCTGCATTGTCCCACTTACTGCTCCGCTCCTTCTTGGCCCATCTCAGGACCCACTCTCTGTCCGTGAACCAATGGAACCTCACCACCATCGCCCTTGGCGACTCATTTGCCTGGGGCTTCTTCGCCAGCACCCGATGTGCCCCGTCCAACTCCAGCGGCCTCGAAGGGGCCTTCATGCCAATCATCGCCTCGAGCATCGTGCTCGCATATGCCCCGGCATCAGCCCCCTCCACTCCCTCAGGGAGACCCAGGATTCGCAGATTCTTTCTCCTCGACCTGTTCTCCAGGTCTTCGAGTCTTCCCGCCCACCTCTTGTGTAGCGCCTCGTTCTGTTCCACTCTCACCGCCAGGCCCACGAGCTCGTCCTCGTTCTGACTGACTCTTTTCTGTACCTCCTGGATCTTAGCTTCGTGGACCTTCTGGGTGATCCCGAGTCCTTCAATTGCCAAAAGCATAGGCGCCAACATCTCCTTGCGCATCTCCTCACGCTGCTCCTCGAAGCAGCGCTTGATGAACTCCTGCAGCTCCCCTTTGTCCCTGGCCGCCACCATTTTGTTTTCTTTCCCTCGCTTCTCCCGTTGCTCCAGTGCCGCTCCTTTGGCCGTTACACTTCTGGTCCGTTTAAAAAGTCTATGGAAACTCCTGAAAAAGGTCTGAGAGTCAGTTCCAGACGGGAGCTGCCGAATGCACGACCTACTCCTCCATGGCCGCCACCGGAAGCCTCGTCCCTGCTTCTTCAATGGCCTTGGTAGATCTTTTCACAGTTGTTCCCTCTGCTGCTAGAATTCACCTTTGATAGAGTCAAGTCAGATTGCAGCTTTAAGCTTGCCCTTCCCCCGCCTGCATGCTGGAAGAGGCCCTTGTCTAAACCTGCAGCCAAAGCCAAATCTTTTACTGTTTCTGCCGTGTCTGGTAGCCAAAAGACATAACATTCCTGGGGGACACTGTCAGGGGAATGCTGCAGTCTTCTTGCCACACCGGGAAATGTCAAACAAATGCCGTGGGGGCCCTGTAAAAGAGCCCAAAAGTCCGTTCCAAGCGGGAGCTACCGAATATGCGACCTAGCTCTGCATAGCCGCACCCGGAAGTCTCCCACCAGTATTCTTATGGTCATGGATATGACCACCCGATTTCCAGAGGCTAAACCTTTGAGAACATTTACAGCTAAGGTAGTAGTGGAAAGGTTGCCACAGTTTTTCATACGTTGACCTACCCTTAGAAGTACAATCTGACCAAGGTTCCAATTTTATGTCTAAAATTTTCCAACTGCCAATCACCCATAAACTCAGGGAGCTTTGGAGAGATATCATCAGTCCTATCAGTCTCTCAAAACCATGATTAGGGGCTATTACATTGAATATCCAAAAGATTGGGTCTGGGGATTGGATTTTATACTATCTGCCACCAGAGATTCACCAAACAAATCTACTGGGTTTAGCCCATTTGAATTAGTTTATGGCCATGAAATACGTATTTCCATTAAAATTGATGAAAGAAAAGTTTCTAAAATAACAGGACGAAGTTGGATTGTGGGTCCACTCTTCTGGAAAGACTCACAGAAGCTTGTCAGGTAGACTCAGAGCATATTTAATGGTTTCAGGAGCAAGAATGAAAATGTGGACTGACAAACATGCCAGGTCCAGAACATTCCAGGCTGGAGATGAGGTATTGTTGCCTTTGCTGGGTGAACCTCTGAAAGTTAAATTCAGCGGCCCTTATATGGTAGCTAGGAGGTGAGTAAGGCAACTTACCTAATAGATACTCCAGACCGTAGGAAGAAACACCGATTATGCCACATAAATATGTTGAAAAAAAATACCATCGTAGGGAAGAGGATAGGAAAGAACAAGTGTGTCAGGTGGTAGAAGTAGTGGAAGAGGACAGAGATGGGACGAGCAAGGTAGGAGAAAAGGTCGACAGTTCAGAGAGTGATTATCCTGTGGTACAACTAACAAATATGGACATCGAGCTTGCCCATTTAGAAGAACAGTGAAAAGTTCCAATAAGGATATTGCAAAAATATAAGCAGATTTGTAGGGACACATCAGGGTGCACTACATTGACTGATCACGAAGGAGACGTGGGTGAATCCAATCTATAAAGCAACGTCTGTCTCGACTGAACCCAGAGACTGGCTCAGGTGGAGGCAGAAATCCAGTGCATGTTGGATATGTTGCGGAAACAAGTGAAAATGGTATGGTCCACAGAACACCAAGTAGCATTTGAGAGATTGAGGGCCATGTTGGTGACTTTTGCAAATCTTTCAATGTTAAAATTCTACACAGCCCCGGAAAGGATAATGTGATAGTAGATGCCTTGTCATGGGTTTAAAGGTTGATTAATTACCAATGTACAAATTGGGAATGGAACCAATATATATATATTATATATATATATATATATATATATCGAGGAAGGATGAATGTATATATGTTTGTGATTTATTTCTTACATACCTCATAATGAAATGCCCGTGCCCTGACATTTCATTCCTTTTAGGGAGGGAGGTGGCTAAGGGCCCTTCCTGTTAATTCCCTTATTTTCTATTTATTGACTCTGTCATTATTGTTTTGGTCCATGGATCTTTTAATGGAGACATACCTTTTAATGGAGACATAACTGAAGCCAGGAAAAGAAGAAGGATGCAATAGAGTCCCAAAAGAACTGATAATAGGACTTGGAGATAAGGTAACAAGAGAACTAATTAACTTGGTGTACACTAAGGGAGAATGGAGTGTACCAGAGGTGGTCGCAGAGGACCAAACGGGCTTTGTCAAGGGTAGGCAGCTCACAGCGAACATCAGGCGGCTGCTGAACGTAATAATGACCCCCTCTGGGGAGAGAACACCAGAGGTGATCGTCTCCCTGGATGCAGAAAAGGCCTTCCACAGAGTCGAATGGAAATACCTCCTCGAGGTACTGGAACAGTTTGGGCTCGGAGCGGGGTTCACCGCCTGGGTGGGACTCCTGTACAACGCTCCCAAAGCGAGCGTCCAAACTAACACCACCAGCTCTAAATACTTCCAGCTGCAGAGAGGAACAAGACAGGGCTGCCCCCTGTCCCCACTCTTGTTCGCGCGAGTAATCAAACCCCTGGCAATAGCCCTGCAGGACGCAACAAGCTGGAAGGGAATCCAGAGAGGAGACAGAGAGCACAGAGTCTCACTCTATGCAGATGATCTGCTCCTCTATGTCTCGAAGCCACAGGAGGGACTGAAGACAATACTGCAAATACTGAAAGAGTTTGGAACCTTTTCGGCTACAAACTTAACCTGGGCAAAAGCGAGGCATTCCCAGTGAACCCAAACGGGGGAGGGAGAGAGCTGGAGGGGCTCCCGTTCAAAACAGCCCAGAACAGATTCTGCTACCTGGGGATCCAGATAGCCAGAGACTGACAAAGATCAGCAAGTGGAACCTGACCAGCCTGGTGGAGGAAGTAAGAAGAGACCTTCAAAGGTGGGGCTCACTCCCACTCTCTCTGGCGGGGAGAGTGCAGACGATCAAGATGAACGTACTGCCAAGGTTCCTCTTCCTGTTTAGATCCATTCCGATCTTCATTCCCAAGGCCTTTTTCCAAAACGTAGACAGTCTAATCATGGCGTTTGTGTGGGGGGGGGGTAAGAACCCGAGAATTCTCAAGCAGACACTGCAAAGAAGGAAAATCAAAGGGGGCTTGGCCTTACCAAACCTATAATACTACCACTGGGCAGCAACGGCAGAAAGAGTGAGGGGATGGGTACAAGAACCTGACACAGATTGGGTACAAATGGAGGAAGCATTCTGTAAAGGAACGACCCTCCGGGCCCTGGCCACGGCAGCACTCCCATCCTCCTCAACAAGATACACAATGAGCCCAGTGGTACCGGACACTGAGAACGTGGACCCAGTTGAGACAGCACTTCGGGATAGCCAAAATGTCCCTTATGGCCCCCATCTGCGGCAATCACAGATTCCCCCCAGCCATGCTGGATATCACCTTCAAAATATGGAGGCGGGACGGGGGCACATTGACGGTCGGGGACTTCTACGTAGGGCACAGACTGCCAACACTAGATGAACTGACGAGGAAGTGGAGGCCAGCAGAAGGACAGGAAATGAGACACCTCCAAATAAAACACTTCCTCCCCAAAGAGACAGTGGGGTACCCTGGGGCCCCAGAAAGCACACTACTAGAGGACCTGATAGGCACAAGCAACGAGAAGGGGGGGCTATGTGGGAAAATATACGGACAGCTACTGGACAGAGCCCGGACTCCACTGGACGGGACCAGACAAAAATGGGAGGACGAACTGGGGACAGAGGTAGGATGGGGACTCTGGAGCGAAGTGCTGAGCAGGGTGAACTCCACCTCCTCCGGCGCAAGGCTAAGCCTAATGCAGCTCAAAGTGGTGCACAGAGCGCACCTGACCAGAACCCGAATGAGCAGGTTCTTCCTGGAGGTGGAGGAAAAATGTGAACGGTGCCAGAGCGGCCCGGCCAACCGCACCCTCATGTTTTGGGCTTGCTCCAAGCTTGCTGGGTTCTGGACAGCCTTCTGCAAGGCAATGTCCATGGTTGTGGGCATGAGGGTGAAGCCATGTCCAATAGTGGCAATCTTCGGGGTATCGGAGCAGCCAGAGTTACACATGGGGAGGGGGGCCAACGACCTCGCTTTCACTTCACTAATAGCACACCGGAGAATCCTGCTCGGCTGGCGATCGGCAGCACCACCTACAGCTGCAGACTGGCTCGCTGACCTCTCGGAATTTCTCCACCTGGAGAAGATTAAGTACGCCACCTGAGGGTCAGAGGAAGGCTTCCTGGATACTTGGGGGCAGTTTGTCGGTCTGTTCCAAAACCTGTTCGAGGCCAGCAACAAGGAGTAACCTAATAAGAATTTTTTTTTAAACACCAAGATAGATGAGGTACCAAAAGACTGCGCAACCCGGGGGGTCGGAAGGAAGGCGGGGAAACCACGAGGGATGATTCCAATCTGTCCGGAAAATAAAAAAGCACAGCCTAAGCCGGGGGAGGGGGGGATAACGGGAAAGGGGGAGGAACCATAGACCGATCCAGAGGGCAATGAAATGCACGTAGGGTCAGTTAAACAAAGGACAAACTAAACCGCTCTGTATAATAAAGGAAATTAGCGCAGGCGAGAAAAATGTGATGTGTATATATACACAACTGTTTATAAATATGGGAAACGCCAATAAAAAGATTTTTTTTAAACTAAGGGAGAATGGCTGGATGACATTCTGAAGAGCACAATGGTCCATTGGAGAAGGCAGCAAATACCACGATCTATGAAGGGCATTGCATCATAATGGAGGAAAGGTTGGACAGGCTAGATTTGTATCCCCTGGAGTTTAGAAGAATAAGAGGTGACCTGATTAAAACATGCAAGATCCTGTCAGGTCTTGACAGGGTGGATGTGGAGAGGATTTTGCTCTTGTAGGAGAATCCAGAACTAGGGTCACTGTTCAATAATACGGGGTCACTCATTTAAGAGAGATGAGGAGAAATGCTCTCTCTCAGAGAGTTCCGAGTCATTGGAACTCTCTTCCTCAAAAGGCAATGGAAGCAGAGTCTTTGAATATTTTTAAGGCAGTGCTAGATATTCTTGATAAGCAAGGGGTTGAAAGATCATCGGGGGTGGATGGGAATGCGGAGTTGAGGTTTCAACCAGGTCAGCCATGATCTTATTGAATCGTGGAGCAAAAGCTCGAGGGGCTGAGTGGCCTAGTCTTGGCTAGTAAGTCATATGTTCCTATGTATCACGCTACTGCCCTTTAGCATTTATGCAGAAGCCATGATAAAGGATGTTGACTAATTCTGAAATATCCACAATAAATCTGTCAAATAAAGAAATTATACTAAAAGATTTATTTTCTCAAGATATCGCCAAATACCAATTTCCAAATGTAGGATACAACAAAAACCATCAGAAATTCCACTAAGAGTATAGATTTTTTATTTATTCTTGGGATGTGGGTGATGCTGCCAAGGCCAAGTTTATAATCCTTAGCTGCCCTGTGAAATTGGTTTTAGGACTTATTTTTTATGTTTATATTAAAAGTTGAGATAATTCAGTAGAATTAATTATTCTCCATTCTCCCGGTAGAACATAGAACATACAATGCAGAAGGAGGTAATTCGGCCCATCGGGTCTGCACCGACCCACTTAAGCCTTCACTTCCACCCTATCACCATAACCCAATAACCCCTCCTAACCTTTTTGGTCACTAAGGGCAATTTATCATGGCCAATCCACCTAACGTGCATGTCTTTGGACTGTGGGAGGAAACCAGAGTACCCGGAGGAAACCAACGCAGACACGGGGAGAACGTGCAGACTCCGCACAGACAGTGACCCAGCGGGGAATCGAACCTGGGACCCTGGCGCTGTGAAGCCACTGTACTATCCACTTGTGCTACCGTGCAGTCCAGTGTCTGCATGGGTCTCACCCCCACAACTCATAGATGTTCAGGGTTAGTGGATTGGCCATGCTAAATTGCCCCTTAATAAAAAATTTATAAATAGAATTAATCATCCCCTAATATTGTTTTGTCTGTCTCCCAGATGTTAACGTTGTGCCACTAAACTAAATAGAATATGAATCTGCCTTCAAACTATTCAAATTCGATATTATGTTAGCCATTGAACTCCATTAATAATTATGAAGATCTTTAAGAATATAACTTCTGTATAATCCACATATCAAAATATAAAATTGGAGGTGCCTCCTTTTTAAGAATGAATTGGAGACTCACCCCCAGGCTGACAATGGAATTTCTCGACAAATCCAGAGACTTCAGTCGCTTGAAGCTCAAAAATGCATCCCCAAGAGAGACTATTTTATCACTGTAGGTTCCCTGCAGTGAGATAAACTCCACTTCATCTAAGAAGAAAGCAAAAAGTTTAAATACAACACTCTTTATTCCCTTACCAATTCTCTGTTTCTGTGTAACAATATGGGCTGTTTATTCCATCTCAGTATAAACACCATGATTGCAATTTTTCTACTGAAATCTCTGAAATGGAAAAGTTATCTAAAGTATTCAGAACATCTGCCTGTGAGGGAAAGATAATGGGCTGGAATTTTCTGAAAAATTAATAAATGTAAATAAGTATGCCATTATTAATGTGCAAATCAGCCAGCAACTTACAGTGAGGAAGGGAAACCTCATGAAATGCAAATCATCACAAGTTGATTACTCCACGGTTAGCATTGTATAAACAGCATCTCGCCTATAGCCTCTATAAGTTTCGTATAGTTGTTGCATTTGCACATTCATTTCCTATTAAACCCAACATAAAAAGTTATGTCTGACAATTAATAGTACACTTTTAACACGCCAATTGTTAATGCCTGCCAATCAACCTGCCTGGCCGAAAAAAATGAACAATTAAAAGCATGAAGTTTAATTCCCTCAGGTAATGTTGTTGCACATTATTTTTAAATGGCAATTCAAAAAGTACTTTTAGTTTGTTTCTCTTTCTCTGACTCTGAATCCAGTTTTTATTTCCTGTCTTTTTATTTTTCTTTCTGGACCAGAGTTTGAATTCACCCATTCTAATTCATCCTTCTTAGTCCTTATTCTGCTTATTTCTCAATCCTTTTATAGAGAATTATTCCAAGTCATTATAGAGACAAAGAGTAGCCCTAAGACAAAAACAATCTATTGTCAGTGGTTTTAGTACACAAATAAACAATAGAAAATGCCATCGCCAAACTTTCTGTAACATCCTAGGGTACATGGAAATCTTTATTGTCCTGGTCAACATTTCCCGTCTGTTTTTGGAAAAATTACTATATAAGAGAAAATACATCCTAAGCAGTGAAATAAAACGGCAATAAATTACACAAGTACAATAATAACCCTGACTTTCAACACAATATGCTCTGAAGAAAGAGATGGGAAAATTATATTAATGTTAATTCATATTGCTTTTTAACTTTTTTTTAAAAAACATGATACAAAACATGATCAAACTTCTTTCATGAAAAGGAGCACAACTCAAGAGTACTAGTAAACATTTTTACACTGAAAATAACTCGTCAACTGTTCCAGAATACATGGCAACATTTATGTTTATGTAGTGCGAGGAAAACATAATTAAATTTCATGTTATTACAGCTGCTATCCCTGCTGTTCTCACCCACATGCTTAGCAACAGATGCAATAGGGATCAGAATCACAGCTCTCCAAAATTTGCAGGAATGCTATTATTCTGGTAACTAAATTTTAATTTTGTATTCATCGGGCTATTGATCACAGAATCACAAAGTTAGCAGCAAATTTGTGGCTATTCTGCAAAACTACATATTACATCTCTTGCCCTTGTTATGGGTCAGGGTTTAGAGAATCCCAAAGTGTATCATGGAGTTCACCTGACCCACAACTTTTAATAAACTGTGGTATGGGGAGCACACGGCTCACTCTACAGACATGGTACAGCAGAAATGGACCAGTACTTTTTAAAACAAAACAATGTTTATTCAATGAACTCAAGTTAACCTTTCTAAAACAAACAGTGAACATCTTAGCAACTGGTAAATCAAATACACCCCCCCAAAGAATACAACACTAAGTAACCTGTATGCTGTCCTTTTACACCCAGAAGACTTAACAAACCTTTAAACAGGAGCACATTAGGTTAAAGTCATTACTGCAAGCAGTTATTAGTTTTAAATCACCAAAGGATCCAGAGATAGTCTTTCAATGCAGAGAACAGCAGTACAGCTGCTTTGTCTGACTTCAGCTGCAACACACTGGTAAACAAAACCAAAAAGTCAGACACACCCAAGCTTTTCTCAAAGTGAAACTAAAAAGCAGAACCAGAGCTCAGCTCCACACAAACTCTGACATCACTGCAGTAACATGAGCAGCTAACCATTTCTTAAAGCGATATTCTCATGACACCCTAGTGCACTCCTCTGTTAAGGTCAGTTTTGTAAACTGACCATACAATTTTTAGTCCTACCTGAAATCTTTGTATTTCAGATGCCAAATCACCTGCTGTCTTTTTTTCCAGCATTTCCAGGTTTATATTTCTCACCTCTCAACAAATACTACTCTGTTCACCTTGGATTTTGCTAGGTTGATTAAAATGCAAATGCTGTCACATGCCAAAATCATAATTTTTGTCTTTTGATTCACAGGGCGGGATTCTCCGGTCTCCAACGGCAAAATCACATTCGGCCGGAAAATCCCCGTTGGCGCCAAAATCGGGGCATCGTCGTTTTTGCGATGCTCCGCCCCCTCCAAAACACACACCGTCGAGACGGCCTCAGGACGTCACCCAAGGCCCTCTCCCGATGTTCCGCTCCCGATGGGCCGAGTTCCCGATGGCATGGACTTGTGCTATTTATTTTCAGGAACACGGCGTGGCGGCTGGGGACTCAGTCCTGCCAGCAGGGTGGACTCTGGTGGGGGCTAGAGGCGCTGGTGGGGGGTGGTGCGGGGGTGGCAAGCCTGATCATTTGGCAGACCAGGTCCGTGCGCATGCGTGGCCACGGACCGGGAAATTCTCCAGCCGGGGGAGCCGGGGGCTCTACGCTGCGTGCCTGCTAGCACCCACCAGAAGGAGGATCGGTGCAGCATTTGCGTTGCTGTTTCCGGGCGTGAAACGGCACTGTTCCCAAGCAGGCGTCAGCACATAGTCTCCCAAACGGAGAATTCAGCCCACAGTCTCCCAAACGGAGAATTCAGCCCACAATCTTTCTGGGAAGCTGAGCAGCTTAACCGTGATAAAGCAGCCACCAGAACAAGCCATCGCCAAAGTTTAGTGCAAGAACTATTTGCCATTGGAAATTACAAGGTGAAAGAGAGATGTGCAAAGGCAGCATCAACTAATGAAAACATAAATGGCTCTAGGTTTATATTAGCAACATTAAAGTCAGATAACAATGTGTTACAAAAAATCATTAAGAGGAAGAATCTGGGGCTGAATTCTCCACCAGCGGGATGCTCCGTTCTGCCGGCAGCCCGGGGATATCCTGACGGCGTGGGGCTGCCCCACAATGGGAAATCCCATTGACCAGCCAGTGTAAATGAGCATCCTGCCGGCGGGGTAAAACAGAAATGTGGTGTGGCGGCGCGGAGAATCCAGCCCCTGTTCTGTGGTCACAGCGTCACCTATTTCTGATTGTTAGTTCAGTAAGAAAAAAAGACGTTCATTATAGAACCTTTACCACAGGACATCCCAAAATGCTTTAAAAGTCAATGAAGTACTTTGAAGTGTAGTCACGCAACCAATTTGTGCACAGAATGCTCCCACAATCAGCAATGTGATAATTGTTATATTACTGGGTCTAGACAACGGCAAGAAAATGAAGAACTACTTTTTTGTCCTCAGGAACTTTTATTCCTTGAATGGCTGCGATTTTGACGGTGTCAGGTCGCACACCTTTTTCTGAAATTTGGTCTCCTAGGAACTTGAGTGGAGAAGCGACAAAACTACATTTGGTTTGATTCAGCTTGAGGCCATATTCATGTACGCGTTGAACGACTTGTCTCAGTCTCGAGACATGTTCTTCTGGTGTTGATGACCATATGATGATGTCATCTACGTAGACACGAACACCATCTATTCCCTCCGTCATCTGTTCCATAATGCGGTGGAATATTTCAGGCGCAGAGACAATTCCGAAAGGCATCCTGTTATAGCAAAATCTGCCAAAAGATGTATCAAAGATGCAGAACTTTCTGCTCGAGTCTTCCAACTGAATTTGCCAGAAACCTTGCGATGCATCTAACTTGGTGAAGATGCAAGCATTCGCCATTTCGCTGGTGATTTCCTCTCTTTTCAGGATGGCATAGTGTTCTCTCATGATGTTCTCATTGAGATCCTTGGGATCGATACATATCCACAGATCATCTGACGGTTTCTTCACACAAACCATCAAACTGACCCAGTCAGTCTGTTTAGTGACTCTTGATAGTATACCTTGTTGTTGTAGCCTTTCTAATTTCAAATTCAACCTTTCTCTTAGTGCAGCCGGAATTCTCCTTGGTGGATGTACTACAGGTTTAGCATCCGGTCAAATGGAAGAGTGCCCATGCCTTTGAAGACATCAGGATATTGATCAAGGACTCTTTGGATATCCTTTTGTAGATCAGGATGTGATGAAGTTGCAGTATAAATGCGCTGTATAAGGCGTAGCTCCTTGCAGGCTTGTGCACCTAAGAGTGCCGATTTATCTGACTTGACAATCTCAAATCTTAGTTTTGTTTCAATATCCTTGTTGGAAACAACTAAATAGCACAATCCCATTGACAAGATAGCATTGCCATTATAGTCTGTTCGTTTACAGGCAGTTGAAAGAATTTTTGGAGGTCGCTTGAGCCTTAAGAGGTCGAGCTTGGATAACAAGTTAGCTGACGCGCATGTGTCCAATTTAAAATTGATCGGGCATTCATTTACTTTGAGCACTGTGCTCTATTCAGTATCTGAAGTCATGGAATTGATTGATTTGGTAGGCGAAGTTACTTCAGTGGAGTTTTCATTTTTTCCAATGATCCCTACAAAGAATGTATTTTCTAGGGAGTAACTTACTGAATCTTGCTCCAACTCTTTTTCTTTTGATTGTACACTTCGAACATTAATCTGCTTTGAAATCGGTTCGGAAGATTTAAATGCGAGTGTAGATCTGCACTGTGCAGCATAATGATTTAATCTGCCACATTGTGAGCATTGTTTTCCTCTGGTTGGGGATTTTTTCTGAAAGTGGGAGGTTCCACACCTTGAACACGTCATTGCGTTGACATCATGACGCACAACACTTCTTCGTGCAGGTGCAGATCGTTTCTTGGCCGTATCGCATTTCTGAGCGAAGTGCGCATGTGCGGGGCTAGAATGCGCGCGCGCAAGATCTTTATCTGCGCCTCTGTCTTTACACACTCTGCCTCGTGGGGAATTTTCACGCCTTTTCACGGAGAAAATACTCTTGGTACTGATTTTTTGATTGTTGATGAACCATTCACATTTCTATCGCGATTTCTAAAGTCAATTCTTTTTGCCTTAGTAATCTTTCCCTTAAATGTTCATCAGTAATGCCAAACACGATTTGGGCATGAATCATTGAATCATTAGTGCAGAAAAGTTTCAGGATTGTGCTAGTAGCCTGAGATCTGTTACAAAGCTGTTAAAGGATTCATCTTTTCCTTGAATTCTTCTTAAATATGTAGCGCAAACGTTTCATTGGTTTGAATCTTACAATGGCTTTCAAATTTTTCAACAATTACTTCAAACTTTGTTTTGTCTTGACCCGTGGTGTATTGGAATGAATTGTAGATCTCTATCGCATGTGGACCAGCCATAGTTAGTAGCAGAGCTATTTTACGAGCATCTGTGGCATTATTTAAGTCAGAAGCTTCTAAGTAAAGCTGAAATTGTTGTTTAAACAAACACCAGTTTACGTTTAAGTTACAAGTGATCCGGAGGTGTCGAGGAGCTTGTGTTCTGTCCATCGAGCTGGGAATCATCGAAGCTTTTTCGGAAAATGATGCTTCTGTTGCCGAATAGCTGCAAAATTTGTTTCTGCTTTTCTAACTTTACTATTCTATTCTAGGTAGTTTACTGTAGCCAAACCTGGTACCATGTTATATTACTGGATCTAGTAATATGTAACCTTACTGGTTGCTCTTGATGCAGATGGTCTGATGGTGTGATCCTGAATAAACCACGAGTCTTCAACTTAAAGCAAACTAATTTATTAAAGTAACGATTGATTACATCTGAGTTTGACACTCTACAGAACTATCTCTAGAAATCAAGTAATTAAATATGATTGTATTAACTGTTTCACAACTATAAATACTAACTATACCGAGAGCTATCTATCATACACTACTGCTTACTAAACACTCCTGGGTTGAAAGAGACCAAGATCCTCTGGGAGCTGATACTTGTAGGTGGATCTAGTGGTGCCCTCTAGTGGTAGTGTTACAGCTAGATGTTATAATTGACCCTTTAGTTATTTACACGTATACATATCATTACAATAATAACCAGGTAATCCTGATTGACAAACCTAAATTCTGATGAGGGCAGCCCTGCTCTTCTTCAAAATAATGCAATGGGATCTTTTACATCCACCTGAGAAAGTTGAAAGTGTCTCAGTTTAATGTCTCATTCAAAAGATGGCACCTCCGACAGTACAGCACTGCCTAAGTACTGCAGTGGTGTGCCAATCTTAATTTATTTTTGGACCAACATTTTTCTCAGTGCCGAGAGTGTTACCCAATGAGCCATGGCTGCCCTTATAAATCAACTCCCTTTCTGTTACCGCCTCCAGCTCCACCTGTTGTCCTGGAAAGATGGTGTCTGATCCCAGTTGTGGGGGAGGTCAACACTGAGAAGATGATGGTGAGCAGCCAAAAACAAAAAGATGCCTGTCATGATATGCACTCATGCACATAATGAGATACAGACAGGCAGTGACAGACACCCAGTACAGCCAATCAACACACAGGACAGAACACAACCAATCACCAGGCAGAACACTAGAAGGTGGTCTTGCACTATAAAACACACAATGCATCAACACTCTTCCTCTTTCCACTGGTGACAACTGTAGTGAGAGTCAGGGTGTATATATCAGTTAGCACCTTCTACACGTGGCTCAGGGCTAGTCTGGTCTAGTTAGTTCTAGTAAGCACGCTTAGATTAGTACAGTGTCAAACCCACAGCAAACTGTATGCACCACTTAACAAGTTCAATAAAACGTATTGAACATCAAAGTTTGGAGTCTACTTTCAAGTACAACTGCATCCAGTTGCAGTCCGTGTTACCCCAGGGTGATTAACACAATGTGCCCAAGTGAGTTGGGATCCAGTGGTTGCATTATAAGAGTAACAATTCCAACATACTCCATCTGAACCACATCTTGGATCAGAAAGCCACCCAGCATCAACAAATGCCCCAAATTTCCAACTCTTACCTAGTCTGTGGTTGCTCAGTTGGGCCTTGTCCCTGATCCATTCTTCAGTTGCCTCCAACTCCACCGCCGCCATTTTCCTTTCCTTAACTCTCCCCTCTATTATCTTGCCCTCTGTGTGTGTGCCCCTCTCTCGAGGACACAAACATACAGACACTTCTTCCGTGGTTCGTTTTCCCTCCAAA